>NC_092412.1:216432924-216772210 GCF_040894005.1 Engystomops pustulosus | reverse complement strand
AATATGGAAATGTGACACATTTAGAGCATAATTTCACTTTTAACAACTTCTCACAGTTTAAATTTACATAAAAATGGAAATACATTTTCTGGGATGGAAGGCAATGTTTTTCTTATCACAACTCAAAACTCTGGTCAGAGGGTGACAAAAAATGCTATAGGGACGTCATAAACAAATTTGTGGAATGAAGTGAAGGTAACAATCTCCTAAAATGCTCATAGACCCACGGAGGGAAAAAAAAGCAGCCCATGATATTATCTTAATGAAAGGTAGGGCCATCGACCATATAAGTATCTCTGTGTCGTAATCAATGATAAGCTAGAATGGACGGTGAACAATTACATGGCACTCAAAAGAAGCTTCCTCTAGAATGTACTTCCTCAGGAAACTTAAATCATTCAACTTCTGCAACAAAATCCTAAAACAGTTCTACAGATCTACCATCGTAAGTATTATATGCGATGCCATTATCTACTGGGGAGGTTCAATCATAAAAAGGAATGGAACAGGAAAATCACCAAAAGGTCACAAAGCATTATGGGAGATAGTCTGAGCCCATTGCAGAAAATGCATTACTCCCATTGCACCGAATACTACTCCAACAACTGAGCACAAGCAAAGACTGGTATATCCGGATCTGCTGCCGGACAACGAGGTTTCAGATCATCTTTATACCAAAAGCCATCGATTTCTACAATAAATGCACCCAAGGATCAGCCAAATCAACTCAATTACCACTCCCCCCCCCCCTCACCAGCCATAATATAGTCTTATTTCCTGTGTTGTGTCTGTGTTCCTATATATGTCTGTGATTGTTTTCTACACTACATGCCAGAGCTATGTACACCACAATTTCCTCAAGGTTCAATAAAGCTTTGTTGTATTGTATCATTATATTGCATCCTGGAAAACATATATGCATATTTCCCAGAATCCCCCAGTGGAGCACCAATGACTGTAGGTCTCCACAGGCCTGCAAGGTGGCCTTTATTGACAAAGTATCTGTAAGGAGAACTATCAGGCGGCTGTGTCGCTGCTGATTACATCATAGTGTGCGCTGGCCAGCAGAATGCATGACGCACCTCTGCCAGCTGTTACAGCAGAGAGAAGAAAGAAGAAGAGCCATGGAGACTGGAGCATTTGGGACTGCCAGACGGTGAGTATGTAAGCTTACTTTTTTATGTGCTGGGCCAACTGTGGGCTGGCTATATACTAAAGGGGGCTGGATATATACTACAGGGGCTGGCAGGCTATACACAAAAAGGGGCTTGCTGTATACTACAGGGGACTGGCTTGCTTCATACTAAAGGAGGTTGGCTATATACTACAGGGGACTGACTGGCTATATACTAAAGGGGGCTGTCTGGCTATATACTAAATTGAGCTGTCTGGTTATATACTACAGAGAGGTGGCTAGCTATATGCTACTGGGGGCTGGCTGGCTATATACTACAGGGGACTGGATGGCTATACACAACACGGGGCTGGTATGCTATATACTACTGGGGGCTGGCTGTATACTATAGGGGGCTGGCTATATACTACAGCGGACCGGCTGCCTATACACAACACAGGGCTGGCTGTATACTACAAGGGGGCTGGCTGGCTGTATACTATGGCAGAGGGCTGGCTGGCTATATACTGGGAGGTGACCAATGCATTTCCCACCCTCGGCTTATACTCAAATCAATGGGTTTTCCCAGTTTTTGGTGTTAAAAATAGGGGTCTTGGCTAATACTTAAGTATATACAGTATAATACGATGTGATGATTCTACAGTTTACCATCCCCCGATGACTTGTTAGTTGCGTGACTCACACTGAGAGCTCCAGTTATGGAATGTGTAATCTGTCAATAAAGGTCAGACCAGCTGGTAACAATGGATCAGTCTCTACAACAGGAAAGGAGTTTCAACCGATCACATGAAGTATCCATAAGAATCTAATATTGTGGCTTTTGTTCCTTACAAAACCATATATCACACATTTAAAGATTTTATATATTAAATATATAACAGGATAAAACTTCACAGGACTTTATTATATTTTTTAGACATTCTTACTTTTCAATTGTTAGGGTAGGATTCAAGACATCCTCTTTTAGTGTGCGTTGGCTGCGTGTTTCTAATCAATAAGCATGTGTGCATGCTGACACATTTGCTGATTTAAATCTCACTCATGCGATCTGCACTGCTAGAGCTTTATTTGGTTTCACAAAACTATATAGAAATTATGAAGGAAGCAGAAGGGGGCGGAGAATTCCCAGCTCATGTGGTCTCTTGATTGGAGAACTCCCTTTGACGTCAGGATTGAAGTCTTGTTGACATTCCTTTAGCTTCAATTGTTTTCGTTAGGATCACGATGCCGGCGCCATCTTATAATGAAGTCTCAGTCACAATGCTTTTAGGAAAATAGAACAAGTAGAAATGACAGGATTTGATCTATCAGCAGGATTACCTTAACAGTCCCCCCTAAATCCTGGAATTTCTCTTCGCTACTCTTAGTCTAGAAGGACCTACAGATTTGCCCATATGTGCTTCGCTCTCCTCTTCACCAGTTGGATGACAGCAGACCCCTGTTGGGTGTGCTCCCATTTAGTGGACTTTCACATATGGGAATCAAATCTCTACTCTACCGTTCCCTACTCCGGGGGGCTGCTTGATATGTTTCAGGGGTGGTTGATCTTAGAGGGATATCTTGATTATGCAAATTTAGGTAACTTGAGTAAGGGGTCTTTGGCTTTTCTAACTCCTGATACTTGGTGGACTTGATGAGGGGGACCACATAACACGCAATAAATGACAAGAGCAAAATCACAATCCCCAATGTCACCCCCACTTAAAGGAAACCCTTCCAATCCCCCAGCCACAAAGTGAAGGATACAGCGTCCACTTCCAAGTTTCTCTTGGGTTTCCTGGACAGTCCTTCAATCTCTTCAAGTGCATGGGTAATGGATCGATCCATAGGGGGCAATGTCATCCAGGGATGTAACAAGCCACTCCCACCATCTTACAGACTCCTCCCTTCTCAGCAAGGATCATGTCCAAAGCCATGCGGTTCTGGGAAGCATCTCCGATATAATTCACAAATCTCTGTTGACTACAATAAAAACAGTTAACCCAATCAACATCTTTGCTCATAGCTATCTGGGGAATAATGGACTCTAGACCTGCCCCTATCTGATTATGGGCCTTGAACTCATCTGGGACCCCCCTTGGTGTTCCCACTGTATCCATATAAACGTTGTCATCTAGGTGCTTCTCTCGGACCTTCAGAATCCTTTGGGATTCTCTACCTTTCCTTATGTGTCTGATCAACCTTATCACTGGGGATCACACTCACCTTCCCAGCCTCTAGGCCTGACCTGACTCTCCTATCCCCACAAATCCTGTACACATCAGACACTGCTAATACAGGGTTACCTGTGCTGTCAATGTTAAAGAAGGTCATTGTCTTGTTGCACCAACCGTAGGTAAAGTCTGCTATCCTTGGGACATCCTGGTCACCCCTATAGATACAGTGATAGTCATGGTTGGGGTGTCCCTGAGCATACAATCAGTCAGAAGAGACCAGATAGCAAGAAGAATAAGTAAGCATGGAATAGAAAGCGTGGAAGTGTGCTGACTTCCCTCTAGCTTCACAGACATGGCACTGGTCAGCAGGACCATCGTAGCGAGGCTCCAGACTCTCTCTCTGGTGTCTCTTTACCACCACGTAGTCTCCAGGCTTCAGGTTATGCGTACTGAGGTCTCTGTCTGCATCTGAAAAAGGAATCAGAAACACTTTTGCCGACCTTTTTCAAGGCCTGGCTCAATAGTGTGGCATGTTCCACCTGGTTTCCTGCCATCATCTCTAGGGTCTGTGGGAAGTAGGGGCCTAGTCTGGGTGCACAGCCAAAAAGTACTTCAAAGGGGGACAATCCCATCTTTCTGTTGGGTGTGGTCCTAACTGAAAGGTGGGCAGCAAGAAAGCACTTGTGCCATGGTATCCCTGTCACTTCCATGGCCTTCTGGATCTCTAACTTAAGAGTGCCGCTTAGTCTTTTAATCCCACCACTAACTTGGGAAGGGCAAGGGGTGTACAGGGCCTGTTCTACACCCAGGAGGGACCAGGTTTCAGGTCTTTACCTGTCCAGTGAAGTGGGTTCTGCCACCGGACTCTATGGTTTCTGGAAGTCCAAACCTGCAGAAAAAACTCACCAACTTCTTGGCCTCAGCTCTGGCAATAGCCTTGGTCATGGGAGAAGCTTCTGGCCACCCTGGAAAGAGATCAAT
The DNA here is from genome assembly GCF_040894005.1 of Engystomops pustulosus. Lineage (NCBI taxonomy): Eukaryota > Metazoa > Chordata > Amphibia > Anura > Leptodactylidae > Engystomops > Engystomops pustulosus. Next base: position 216,767,938 of record NC_092412.1, on the reverse strand, counting down.
GCACACAAGCACGTACTCCTACGTGCAGTCTTTGGAAGGGATACAGCAGCTTGGGTGTCACCTTCTGTGGGGTCTTTACCACCTTACCCGGGTTGTGGCAGGCACAGACTATAAAGGCTTTCACTAGTCTAGTGACAGGGGTAGTAATGCCGGGGCAAACCACTGGTGGTTTATGAGCATTAGCATGGCCATTTTGGATAAGTGTGTGTTCGTGGGCTACTTGACTTACTGTCGGGTGCAGGGCTCTGGGCAGGCACACCCTCTCTCTCAGCATCCAGGTCCCATCGGCATCTGGGCCCCAGCTTTCCTCCACACTTCCTTCACTTCTGATGACTCTCGGGCCACCAGGGACTGGAGCACCTGTGGATCAAACTTTTAGCTCAGAACTCACCGCTGAGACTTCAGGACAGTCTCTGGGTTCCATCTGTGCAGCTACCTTTGCCATCCCGTCAGCCACATACTTGCCCTTGGCTTGTGGAGTTACCAAATTGTGTGTGCTTTTACTTTTACTATTCCCACCTCTTGTGGAAGTAAGAGAGCATCCATGAGCTCATTAACCAGCGTGCCATGCTTAAAGGGGGTCCCTGTAGAGGTGAGGAAATCTCTAGCCTTCCATATGGGTTCATAGTCGTGTTTAGACCCCAGAACTATACCTTGAGTATAGATGTTTGCCCTTTTACATTCCACCAGCTGTAGCGCTTCCCTGAGTGCCATCACTTCACCTCCTGCTGTGCTGACCTGTGTGGAGGGAGTGGTTCTGCTTGTACTGCCTCATGTGCGCCACTGACCACTGTATATCCAGTGTAGAACCGTCTGTCTTCTCCTGCAGACCTGGAGCCATCTATGAGAAAAAAACTCAACATCTGGGTTACTCACCCTTCTCCCCCCCCCTCTGAATCCTGGAAGACTGGTGACAGAACGGCAGGATTCAGAGCTGTGCACCTTATCAGTGTATCCTGGGGCATCAGGAGTGCACACTGGAGTCTGAGCTGTCTGGCCTTTGCTCAGATGCTTGGGCTGTACTTGGGCTGTACCTGTGCAAGGTATGTGGGGTTTGCACAGTAACTGAGTGATCTAGGATCTGGGATCAACTCCCTGGCCCTGCTGAGCAGATTGCTGGCTGCAGCTACTGACACATGAGGGGCTCCCTCACGACTGAGTCTAACCGGGCCTAATAATGGGCCAATGGGGAGGCCACCACGTTCCTGGGCTAGGATACCTGTGGCCTAGATACTCGATGCAAAATAAAATAAAAGGTCTTGTTCAGTGGCATGTGCCTAGGGCCGGGGCATACAGGATTTGCCAGCTTAAGGCTATAGAATGCATCAATTGCCTCCTGACTAAGGGCAAAGAAGTCCTAGAAACATGTGAAGAGGCTTTTAGGGCCTCAGAACAGGGGCACATTCTGGACTGCCAGCTTTCTTTCCTCTGTCAGGTGTCTGCCTGTGGCTGAGAAGCAGTGGCCTAGGAAGACCACCTTCTCCTGGCAGTTCTGGAGTTTGTCTCCGGAAACTTTGCAACCCTTTTGGAACAGAAAACACATAATGTCAATACATGCATTCCGGCTAATCTGTAAAAATGGAAGGACAGAAACAGTAGGTCATCCGCATACTGTAAAAGGACATCATCCAGTTAGGGGCTAGTCTAGCAGTCTACTCCCTGTAGGGCTGTGGGGTACTGGCTGGGTGAGTTTTACCCCCCCCTACATCAGGTATACTGGAATACAGAACTGGTAAAGGCAAATAGATACTGGCAATCTTCATGTAGCGGCACAGAGAGGAAAACATTTGCCAAATCAATAACAGTGAATAATATGTCACTCTCAAAGACTGCTGCCAGTTTGGGCTAGGGACCACTGGGCTTCAGTACACTCATTGGCAGCTTGGAGGTCATAGACCATCCTATATGTATCCGGCTGTCCTTTCTGGGTCTTTTTCTTGACTGGAAATGGGTTAAAATCATCATCGGACTAGCAGGGGAGAGTCACACATCAATTCTTGTGCGTTCTCATTCGTTACCACTAGAGATGAGCGAACATGCTCGTCCGAGCTTGATGCTCGGTCGAGCATTAGGGTACTCGAAACTGCTCGTTACTCGGACGAATACTTCGCCCGCTCGAGAAAATGGCAGCTCCCGCCGTTTTGCTTTTTGGCGGCCAGAAACAGAGCCAATCACAAGCCAGGAGACTCTGCACTCCACCCAGCATGACGTGGTACCCTTACACGTCGATAGCAGTGGTTGGCTGGCCAGATCAGGTGACCCTGGGATAGACTAGCCGCTGGCCGCGCTGCTCGGATCATTCTGTCTCTGGATGCCGCTAGGGAGAGAGCTGCTGCTGGTCAGGGAAAGCGTTAGGGTGTTCTATTAGCTTACTGTTAGGCAGGAGTGATTCTCAAAGAACCCAACAGCCCTTCTTAGGGCTACAATAACGTTCTACTTTTTTTATTTTAATTTGCATCTTTTACCATTTTGTGAGGAATTAGCAGGGGGACTTGCTACCGTTGTGTTTAGCTCTTAGTGGCACACATATCCATAGCAAAGACCGAAGTGGGAAAATTCAGTAGGGGTTGGATTTCTATTAGGCAATAACTCAGTGTCATCTCATCTGGCATAGTAGTGTGCTTCCTTTGATACTTGGCTAGAAAATAGCCATAGGAGAATACAAACAGCTTCTTGAAGCCTACAGTAGCGTTCTATATATTTGATTTCTGGTTGATCTGCTGGTGGCTGTAGTTTCTGCAGTGCATGTACTTGCCAATTCTGAGCAATTTGTAGTGAGACTTGCGACCGCTGTGTTCTGCGCTTAGTGGCGCACATATCCATAGCAAAGGCCGAAGTGGCAAAATTCAGTAGGGGTTGGATTTCTATTAGGCAATAACTCAGTGTCATCTCATCTGGCATAGTAGTGTGCTTCCTTTGATACTTGGCTAGAAAATAGCCATAGGAGAATACAAACAGCTTCTTGAAGCCTACAGTAGCGTTCTATATATTTGATTTCTGGTTGATCTGCTGGTGGCTGTAGTTTCTGCAGTGCATGTACTTGCCAATTCTGAGCAATTTGTAGTGAGACTTGCGACCGCTGTGTTCTGCGCTTAGTGGCGCACATATCCATAGCAAAGGCCGAAGTGGCAAAATTCAGTAGGGGTTGGATTTCTATTAGGCAATAACTCAGTGTCATCTCATCTGGCATAGTAGTGTGCTTCCTTTGATACTTGGCTAGAAAATAGCCAGAGGAGAATACAAACAGCTTCTTGAAGCCTACAGTAGCGTTCTATATATTTGATTTCTGGTTGATCTGCTGGTGGCTGTAGTTTCTGCAGTGCATGTACTTGCCAATTCTGAGCAATTTGTAGTGAGACTTACGACCGCTGTGTTCTGCGCTTAGTGGCGCACATATCCATAGCAAAGGCCGAAGTGGCAAAATTCAGTAGGGGTTGGATTTCTATTAGGCAATAACTCAGTGTCATCTCATCTGGCATAGTAGTGTGCTTCCTTTGATACTTGGCTAGAAAATAGCCAGAGGAGAATACAAACAGCTTCTTGAAGCCTACAGTAGCGTTCTATATATTTGATTTCTGGTTGATCTGCTGGTGGCTGTAGTTTCTGCAGTGCATGTACTTGCCAATTCTGAGCAATTTGTAGTGAGACTTGCGACCGCTGTGTTCTGCGCTTAGTGGCGCACATATCCATAGCAAAGGCCGAAGTGGCAAAATTCAGTAGGGGTTGGATTTCTATTAGGCAATAACTCAGTGTCATCTCATCTGGCATAGTAGTGTGCTTCCTTTGATACTTGGCTAGAAAATAGCCAGAGGAGAATACAAACAGCTTCTTGAAGCCTACAGTAGCGTTCTATATATTTGATTTCTGGTTGATCTGCTGGTGGCTGTAGTTTCTGCAGTGCATGTACTTGCCAATTCTGAGCAATTTGTAGTGAGACTTGCGACCGCTGTGTTCTGCGCTTAGTGGCGCACATATCCATAGCAAAGGCCGAAGTGGGAAAATTCAGTAGGGGTTGGATTTCTATTAGGCAATAACTCAGTGTCATCTCATCTGGCATAGTAGTGTGCTTCCTTTGATACTTGGCTAGAAAATAGCCATAGCAATAGGATAGGATTGTTTGGTTTTAAAAACTCAAAAAAAAACAAAAAACACAAAAAAACACCAAAAAAAACAAAAAGAAGTAAAAAAAAAAAAAAAGTTATAACTCTCATTTTAAAAATGTTTAACCCGAGGGCTAGGGGTAGAGGACGAGGGCGGGGACGTGGGCGTCCAACTACTGCAGGGGTCAGAGGCCGTGGTCCTGGGCGGGGTGAGACACCACCTGCTGATGAGGGAGCAGGGGAACGCCGCAGAGCTACACTCCCTAGGTTCATGTCTGAAGTTACTGGGACTCGTGGTAGAGCACTGTTGAGGCCAGAACAGTGCGAACAGGTGATGTCGTGGATTGCTGACAATGCTTCGAGCAATTTGTCCACCACCAGTCAGTCTTCCACGCAGTCCACCCATGTCACCGAAATCCCCACTCCTCCAGCTCCTGCACCTCAGCCTCCTCCCCCCCAGTCTGCCCCCTCCCAGGAAAATTTGGCATTTGAACCGGCATACTCTGAGGAACTGTTTTCTGGACCCTTCCCACAGTCACAAACCACTTGTCCGGTTGCTGCTGAGCAATTTTCCGATGCCCAGGTTTTCCACCAGTCACAGTCTGTGGGTGATGATGACCTTCTTGACGTAGTGGAAGTGTGTAAAGAGGTGTCCGACGATGAGGAGACACGGTTGTCAGACAGTGGGGAAGTTGTTGTCAGGGCAGGAAGTCCGAGGGGGGAGCAGACTGAGGGATCGGAGGATGATGAGGTGACAGACCCAAGCTGGGTTGAGAGGCCGGGTGAACACAGTGCTTCTGAGACGGAGGAGAGTCCTCGACCTGAACAGGTTGGAAGAGGCAGTGGTGGGGCCAGACGGAGAGGCAGGGCCAGAGCTGGTGCATCAGCGCCACTGTCAACTAGTGAAGCTCCCGTGGTGAGGGCTCTTGCGGCGAGGGCTAGATCTTCAGAAGTGTGGAGGTTCTTTAAGGAAACACCGGATGACCGACGGACTGTGGTGTGCAACATTTGCCAAACCAGGCTCAGCAGGGGTTCCACCACTACTAGCTTAACTACCACCAGTATGCGCAGGCATATGAATGCTAAGCACCCCACTCAGTGGCAACAAGCCCGTTCACCTCCGGCCGTGCACACCACTGCTCCTTCCCCTGTGTCAGCTGCTAGTCAGCCCCCTGCCCAGGACCCTGGCACAAAAACCCCATCGTCGCCTCCACGATCCTCCACAGCATCCACCAGCGTTCAGCTCTCCATACCCCAGACGCTGGAGCGGAAACGCAAATATAGTGCAACCCACCCGCACGCCCAAGCCCTTAATGTGCACATCTCCAGATTGCTTAGCCTGGAGATGCTGCCCTATAGGCTAGTAGAGACCGAGGCCTTTCGCAACCTCATGGCGGCGGCCGCCCCTCGGTATTCGGTCCCCAGCCGCCACTACTTTTCCCGATGTGCCGTCCCAGCCCTGCACCAGCACGTGTCAGACAACATCATCCGTGCCCTGACCAACGCCGTTTCTGACAAGGTCCACCTGACCACGGACACGTGGACGAGTGCTGCCGGGCAGGGCCACTATATATCGCTGACGGCACATTGGGTTAACTTGGTGGAGGCTGGGACCGAGTCTGACCCTGGGGCTGCTCATATACTGCCGACGCCGAGGATTGCGGGGCCTACCTCGGTCCAGGTGTTTCAGGCCTACTATGCCTCCTCCTCCTCCCACCCCTCCTCCACCTCCTCCTCCGAACTACCATCCGTGGGCACGGCGCCATCAGTCGGTAGCTCTAGGCACAGCAGCAGTGCCGTCGCTAAGCGACAGCAGGCGGTGCTCAAACTGCTGAGCCTAGGCGACAAAAGGCACACCGCCCAAGAGCTATTACAGGGCATCACGGCGCAGACTGATCTGTGGCTGGCACCGCTGAACCTCAAGCCGGGAATGGTTGTGTGTGACAACGGCCGTAACCTGGTGGCGGCTCTGCAACTCGGCAGACTGACACATGTGCCATGCCTGGCCCATGTGTTAAATCTGATAGTGCAGCGTTTCCTCAAGACATACCCCAATCTGTCTGATTTGCTCACGAAGGTGCGCCGCATCTGTGCGCATTTCAGGAAGTCCAGCCCAGATGCTGCCACTCTCAGGGCAGCGCAGCGCCGCCTCCAACTGCCCGCTCACCGACTGTTGTGCGACGTGCCCACGAGGTGGAATTCAACACTGACCATGTTATCCAGAGTTTACCAGCAGCGCAGAGCGATTGTAGACTGCCAGATGTCAACTTCCACCAGAACTGGTAGTCAGGTCAGTCAGCTTCCTCAAGTCTACAATGAGGAGTGGACGTGGATGTCTGATATCTGTCAGGTGCTGAGTAACTTTGAGGAGTCAACACAGATGGTCAGTGGCGATGCCGCCATCATCAGCCTCACCATCCCGCTGCTTGGCCTGTTGAAAAACTCTCTGGTCAGCATGAAGTCGGAAGCTTTGCGCTCGTCACAAGAGACGGGGGAAGAATATTCCCTTGTTGATAGCCAAAGCACCCTGAGGTCTGTTTCTCAGCGCATATCGGAGGAGGTGGAGGTGGAGGAGGATGAGGAGGAAGAGGAGGAGAATGTTGGCGAGACACAAGAGGGGACCATTGTTGAGTCCTTCACTGTTCAGCGTGTATGGGCAGAAGAAGAGGAGTTGGAGGAGTTGGAGGAGGAGGAAATGGACAGTCAGGCCAGTGAGGGGAGTGAATTCTTACGCGTTGGTACTCTGGCGCATATGGCAGATTTCATGCTAGGCTGCCTATCCCGTGACCCTCGCGTTCAAAGAATTTATTCCAGCACCGATTACTGGGTGTTCACTCTCCTGGACCCACGGTACAAGCAAAATCTTCCCACTCTCATCCCTGGAGAGGAAAGGAGTGTGAGAATGCATGAATACCAGCAGGCCCTGGTGCACAAGCTGAAACAGTATTTCCCTTCTGACAGCGCTAGCGGCAGAGTGCGTAGTTCTGCGGGACAAGTAGCGAGGGAGAGTAGGCGAGCAGGCAGCTTGTCCAGCACTGGCAAGGGTACGCTTTACAAGGCTTTTGCCAGCTTTATGTCACCCCAGCAAGACACTGTCACCTGTCCCCAGTCTCGGCAGAGTAGGGCTGATCTTTACAGAAAGATGGTGAGGGAGTACGTAGCTGACCATACCATCGTCCTAAATGATCACACAGCTCCCTACAACTACTGGGTTTCAAAGCTGGACATGTGGCACGAACTGGCGCTGTACGCCTTGGAGGTTCTTGCCTGCCCTGCCGCTAGCGTCTTGTCCGAGCGGGTTTTCAGTGCAGCTGGTGGCATCATCACCGATAAGCGTACACGCCTGTCGACTGACAGCGCTGACAGGCTGACGCTTATTAAAATGAATAAAGGCTGGATTTCTCAGAATTTCCAATCTCCACCAGGTGAAGGAAGCTCAACCTGAATAATTGATCCACTCCTCCTCCTCCTCCTCATTTTCCTCCTTCTCCTCCTCTTTGTACAGTAAAGCAGAGGAAAATGGCTATTTTTTGACAGGGCCCACTGGCTCTTGCTATAGTACTTCATGCATTTAATTTTTCTGGAGGGCCACCTACCCGGTCCTCTGTTTGAAACAATTTTTGTGAGTGCCACATACAGGCACTCAATCTATTCCATTTTTCTGGAGGGCCACCTACCCGGTCCTCTGTTTTAAAAAATTTTTGGGACTGCCACATACAGGCACTCAATCTATTCCATTTTACTGCAGGGCCACCTACCTGCTCCTCTGGTTTGAACAATTTTTGGGACTGCCACATACAGGCACTCAATCTATTCCATTTTACTGGAGGGCCACCTACCTGCTCCTCTGGTTTGAAACATTTTTGGGACTGCCACATACAGGCACTCAATCTATTCCATTTTACTGCAGGGCCACCTACCTGCTCCTCTGGTTTGAACAATTTTTGGGACTGCCACATACAGGCACTCAATCTATTCCATTTTACTGCAGGGCCACCTACCTGCTCCTCTGGTTTGAACAATTTTTGGGACTGCCACATACAGGCACTCAATCTATTCCATTTTACTGGAGGGCCACCTACCTGCTCCTCTGGTTTGAAACATTTTTGGGACTGCCACATACAGGCACTCAATCTATCCCATTTTACTGGAGGGCCACCTACCTGCTCCTCTGGTTTGAAAAATGTTTGGGACTGCCACATACAGGCACTATCCAAATTAAATTGTCTCCATAGCAGCCTCCACACGTTGTCTCCATTGCTACCTCCAAAAGTCGTCCATATAGCTGCCTCCATACATCGTCCCTTTATCAAACGAGGTGTGTCAGGCAGAAATTTGGGTTGTTTTCATGGATTCCACATCAAAGTTGTTAACTTTGTCGCCACCCTGCTGTGTTATCCACAAAATATACTGGCAAACTTTTACCATTTAGGGATATTATTTCAGCGCTTCTTGCGCATCTGTTTACATTCCCCTCACCCGGCATATCCTAAACTTATAAGAACGCTACTACACTTGATCTTATACAAAAGGTTCTTAGAAGTGCTGTTTGGGGAGTAGCCTAGAGACAGGGGCTTGGATTGGCGAAAGCTCGCCTGGCAGCGGAACGCCAGCTCCATGCGCATCATGCGCTTCTTGCGCATCTGTTTACATTCCCCTCACCCGCCATATCCCAAACTTATAAGAACGCTACTACACTTAACTTGGTGCAGGCTGGGACCGAGTCTGACCCTGGGGCTGGTCATATACTGCCGACGCAGAGAATTGCGGGGCCTACCTCGGTCCAGGTCTCAAAGGCCTACTATACCTCCTCCCACCCCTCCTCCACCTCCTCCTCCTCCGAATTACCATCCGTGGGCATGGCGCCATCAGTCGGTAGCTCTAGGCACAGCAGCAGTGCCGTCGCTAAGCGACAGCAGGCGGTGCTGAAACTGCTGAGCCTAGGCGATAAAAGGCACACCGCCCAAGAGCTATTACAGGGCATTCCACATCAAAGTTGTTAACTTTGTCGCCACCCTGCTGTGTAATCCCCAAAATATACTTGCAAACTTTTACCATTTAGGGATATTATTTCAGCGCTTCTTGCGCATCTGTTTACATTCCCCTCACCCGCCATATCCTAAACTTATAAGAACGCTACTACACTTGATCTTATACAAAAGGTTCTTAGAAGTGCTGTTTGGGGAGTAGCCTATAGACAGGGGCTTGGATTGGCGAAAGCTCGCCTGGCAGCGGAGCGCCAGCTCCATGCCAAGATCCAACTAACATAGTTTTAACTGCAGCACCTTTAATCTACTACTAGTTCACTGCCTCCATACATGGTCCCCTTATCAAACGAGCTGTGTCAGGCAGAATTTTGGGTTGTTTTCATGGCTTCCATGTTAACTTTGTCGCCACCCTGCTGTGTAATCCACAAAATATACTGGCAAACTTTTATCATGTACCGATATTATTTGAGCGCTTCTTGCTCACCTCCTTTGGTTCCTCTCTGCCACCCATTGGTTTGAAGCCTGAGTCCATTTAGGGTATGTCGCCATGACACTCTCTAGCCTGCTGCCGCTGCCTCTGCATGCCGTCCCCTATAGTGTCAGGGTCAATTATTGGATGTTTTAGATGCTATCTAGCTTCATTCTGTCACTCTGTCATGGCCATGCTGTTGCCCATAATTTTGGCATAATGGTGCGATTATGCAGCCTCAGAGGCATCCATGCATGCTGCCCCTGCTGTTTCCTGTCCATTTCCGTGGTGTTTCCATCCTTTTCTGAGGTTCCCAGGTGTTTGGCCAAGCTTCCCTGTGCAGAGCCTTGGTCCCCTTGAAAAATGCTCGAGTCTCCCATTGACTTCAATGGGGTTCGTTATTCGAGACGAGCACTCGAGCATCGGGAAAAGTTCGTCTCGAATAACGAGTACCCGAGCATTTTAGTGTTCGCTCATCTCTAGTTACCACCCCCCCTATTAGAATATGGCCACTCACTTTAGTCACCTCAGTCGCATCATCTCCCCACAGTCGAAAACACGCCCACTTGGGTCGTTCGGTTGAGACTTCCGGAAATGTTGTCAGTGTCACTTTGCCGTGGTCTGTGGAACTGGTCTCTGTTTCCCACAATCTTATCAGTCCCTGTATATGCAAGTCTGGTAGAGATGTCTCCAGTCCGTTAACACCTTTGGTAACAACCCATTACAAAACAGATGTACACTACACTCTCAGGTCATCATCCCATGTGTCCCAAAGCTGCAACCTGTTGCCATGGAACTCTTCTATTACCATGTGCGTCTCCGCTTTATCTCAGCCAGACATATAGGATTCTCTTAACTATCTATAAACTTTTGGCCAGACTCCAACATCTCAACAAAATCCAGGTACACTTATGTTGGTTTTTAATCAAAAAGGAACAAAAGTCAGTCATAGACTCTGTAATACAGTCGGGGGGCTCATTCTTGCTTAGTCTGTTCATGGGGGTACACAGGAGGACATCATATCATACTGTATTCTTGTTCCACAACCAAATAAATTCCTTCAAGTCTTTTTTTTTGATTGTCAGGGAGAACTCTAAATGCAGCGATCTACCCCTCCCAATTGAAAATATTAGCAGTAGCCTGTGAACCATGAGATAACAGAACACAGATTCCAAGCATCTCAATATGGAGAAATTCAGTTTTCCGCGAACGTCAAGGTCACTGTCGTCTCTCTCGTAGATAAGACAGACACAGCATTCAGGAAAAGCCTTAGACATGTCAGTTCTTCACAAAACAAAACGAATCTCCAACAGCCCCCACCCTTTTGTTAACCCCTTAAATGCCAGAAAGCAGGTACCAGAGACATTGCAACACTTTTTCATAGTAATTTTTCTCTAATTGTCGGGATCAAATAAACTTTAATAATACTGAAACAAACCAACATCCCACACTCCAAGACCCTTAACAGACGCCCGAAACGGTGAAATATCACCAGCCGGCATTTTTTTTTTTTTCAAACGTCTGGCAGGACGCCTCAAGCATGGTCAGCTGTTATCCTACAAAGCCCCACCACCAGCCTTTATGGCTGCCAATAGAGTAGAGTCATAGGCAATTAATTTTCAGGGACTTGAAGGGAATATAACTTAAGATGGCCGCCACTGAAAAATAAACTGTCTTAAGATGGCCCCCACTGAAGGCTGGTAGGGCGTGTCATCTTCTCTAACCACCAGATACAGGGGTGGAGTCTGGATTACAGGGGCCATTTTTCACTCCAAGGAAAATATAATTGAATCTCTTTTTCTCAAATTCTTTCCACATCAAAAACTTTGAAATGTCCCTTATCACCTGTCTCTTTCTTAAACGGGCACTCTGAAGAATCCCTGTGACTCTGTCTTGGTCCGTCAGTCAAAGTCAGAGGCTCTCAGAGTCTGTTTGCGAATCTGATCAAGTTTTCTCACTTGTACAATCATCAGATCCTCTAACACATCCCAAAACTCTCAAACCTTCATTATTACTTTTCATTTCACAGCAAACCTACCAGTGCTTCTGTTCCATTATATCAAATTGCACTTTTCCAACAGTCCTACCTAATTCATCCTACTTGACTCAACAACCTTCTCTCTACTTACATCAAGCCAATCTTCTGTCTACTTCATCTTTCCCTTCTTTGCACTGACCTATCGCTAGCGCACCAATGTTTCGCTCCGGGAGGACGTCATTTCTATTCCGAAACCGCAGCATAATTTTTCCGAGACCCTTACCGTGCAGCTACTCACGGCTTAAGGGCTGACCTTCAAGCTCCCCGATCACCAGTTATAGAGACTTAGCTCGCCGCGTGTCAGTTACAGAGGTTTATCAGAAGGTCCCCGCTTAATGATCTCCCTTTTTCTCCTAATTCCTGTCAAAATCCCCAGACACCCGTTCTTTACCCGTTCTCCTATTCTGGCGGCCTATGTTTGGCGGGCAAACATCCGTCCTTTTGCTCCTTATTCTGGCGGTCTATGTCTGATGTGCAGACATCCGTCCTTTTTCTCCTAATTCTAACGGCCCATATGTCTGATCTTCACAGCGGCTTCGCTATACTCCTCTCTATATGAACTTCAAACGTCCTCCCCCTCACTTTCTGTTCACGCTCAGAAAAGCGCATACACACAGCAGCCAAGGCACTTCTCATACAGAGCTAAATAACAATTCAGACCCCGATGCAGGACACCAGGTGGCTATACATATTTACCCTCCAATCCCAGCTGTCTACAGCCACAGGTATCACCACTCCCCGAATCACAGGCAAGTCACAGGTTAACATATGTAATCCGAAACTTACCGTGATCATGGGCTGATCAGACCCCATCGGGAAGTGGTCACCCCGAGGCTGCAAACGGTGCTGGAACGAGGGGGCGTCCTGGTCATCCTGATCACGAAATCTCAGCAGTGCCTCCAATGTTAGGGTAGGATTCAAGACATCCTCTTTTAGTGTGCGTTGGCTGCGTGTTTCTAATCAATAAGCATGCATGCACATCATAAAAAATTAATTCAGACACATTTGCTGATTTAAATCTCACTCATGCGATCATGGCCATGGCAAATCTGTACTGCCATAGCTTTATTTGGTTTCACAAAACTATATAGAAATTATGAAGGAAGCAGAAGGGGGCGGAGAATTCCCAGCTCATGTGGTCTCTTGATTGGAGTACTCCCTTTGACGTCAGGATTGAAGTCTTGTTGACATTCCTTTAGCTTCAATTGTTTTCGTTAGGATCACGATGCCGGCGCCATCTTATAATGAAGTCTCTGTCATAATGCTTTTAGGAAAATAGAACAAGTAGAAATGACAGGATTTGATCTATCAGCAGGTTTACCTTAACACAATGTACAGTAACTTTTCTTAGGAAACCTACTGTATAGCAGCATATTATGTACAGTTTCCTTAGGTCCCACTCACACAAAAAATTAACAACTGATACCGCAGGCAATTAAAGGGAACCTGTTACCACATTTTTCACAAATACAGATAGTTGTCACTAACTGTTACCCGGCTTTAAGCTAAAAATTTCCCACAGATCCACATGAAATCTATTTTATAACCTTGCCTGGTATTCAGGAATATCTATAGCAAGTCAAAGTGAGGGCGTGTCCTTCTCCGGCTGAATCCAGAAGCTCCTCCCCATGCCTTCTCAGCATCAGCAAAAATGTCATGTGACCAGGGTGACATCATCTATGGACCTTAAGGCTCCCTGCCAACATTTAGAATACTGTACCTCATGCATATCTCTGATCACAGCAGCCTGCATGGACTTATATTCCTCCCCATCCTCCGAGCCCCAAGATCACTGTGGCTGAGCTCCAGAGATGCAGTAAGGAGATGGGAAAAGGTTCTACAAAGTCAACTATCACTCCAGCCCTCCACTACTCAGGGGTTTATGGCAGAATTTGCTGACAGAAGCCTTTCCTTAGTGGAAGACATGAAAGCTGCATACACATGAAGGGCTCCCAGATTATGAGAAACAACATCCTCTGGTTTGATGAGACAAAAGATAAAACTTTTTGGAGTTAATTCTAAGTGGTATGTATGGAGACATCACCCGCCAAATACAATCCCAACAGTGACACATGGTGGTAGCAGCATCATGCTATGGGGGTGTTTTTCAGCTGCAGGGACCGGACAACAGGTTGTAATTGAAAGATAGAAGAATGCAGTAAAGAGATATCCTGCATGAAAACCTCTTCCACTCTGGATCTCCGACTGAGCCAAAGTTTCACCTTCCAACAAGACAATGATCTAAGCACACAGCTAAATAACTAAGCAGTGGCTTCAGGACAACTATGTGACTATTCCTGACTGGCCCAGCCCAAGCCCTGACCTATACCCAATTGAGCATCTCTAGAGAGACTTGAAAATGGCCTCCACCAACATTCACCATCCAACCTGAGGGAACTGGAGAGGATCTGCAAGGAAGAGGCCGAGGATCCCCAAATCCAGGTGTGAGAAACTTGCTGCATCATTCCCAAGAAGACTCATGGTTGTACTAGCCCAAAAGGTGCTTCTACCTAATATTGGGTCCGAATACTTATCACCATGTGATATTTCAGTTTTTCTTGTTTAATAAATTAGCAAAAATATGCAGAGTGCAAATTAATAGAACTTTTCTGATCTTACCAGTTGCCTGCAGTGAAATATTTTGAAGTGGAAAATTTAAAGGGGTCTGAATAATTTCTGTACCCACGGTAAGTTTCCTTTTGGTCCTCAGGAAACTAATATTGACACAGTTGTTTAAGACAGTTTTCAGGAATTTTCTTTTGTGTAAAGGACTTTTCTATATACCTGCCCTGTACATGTATCCAAGCGGATGACCCCTAGTTAAAGAAGGACCTCTCTGACCACTGTGACCTCTGGTGAAGATCTCTGGATGTTACTATAGTCCCAGGCTGCAATGATCAGATGTAAGGGTTCTGATATGAAGTTTTATTGATAATCCTTGGTCCAATTACAGCAAAAGATTTTTAAACTCCAATTGCTACTGGGGCAAAAAAATTTTTTGTTTGGATCTACAAAATATACAGTTTTGACTTGCATACAGATTCGACTTAAGAAGAAAACCATGGAACCCATCTTTGTATGTAACCCGGGGACTGCCTGTAAAGGGTTTTTAGATACTTCAACAATTCATATGACAAAAGTTTGGTATGGTTTCTCGGAAAAGGTTAGGCAAATGCAGCAAAATTTGACTGCTTGCTTGTTTCTGGTTAAAAATAATCCAACTTATAGAAGGTGCAAAGTTAGACTGGAGAGTCTTCAACTATTCAAGATGAATCCTTTAGACACGGTGATTGATGGAAACTTTCTAACTATGCTATATATTATACTATCTAACTCATGTTTTATTTTTAGACACCTTTGATAAATCATTTACACCTTCCTATGAGGCTTATGTTGAGGTTTTTTCTATTAAGAATCAATTACTAGTCACTAGTACAGCCACTGGTACTAAGTGTCATGCAAACTACTGTACTGGGGCTGCATCTCCCCGTAGAAATTGTAAGATCATGGCCCCATAGTGATCTCAATGAAGCACGACGAGTGGGGAGGCCACACCACAAAGTATTGTGCGGTTCCTATTCCTTCCTCGATTTGCGATGTGACCACTCAGCTCCCTATGGAGAGGGGAGGGGTAAGGGGCGCTGCCAGGATTAATATCGGTCATGTGAATGGAGCCTAAGACTGGTGAGGACCCACAAATGAAACTGTCAATGAGAAAGCTCTTGTTAGCTACCGATATGCCTTGATGTTTAATGATCTAGAGCAGTGATGGTGAACCTGGCAGCCGAGTGCCCAAACTGCAACCCAAAACCGCCCTTATTTATCGCAAGGTGCCAACAAAGAATTAAAGCAGTAACTTATTGCTCCCTGTTCTTTAACAACTTTCGATCATATTGGCCTCCTGAGGACAAGATGGAAAATTTGCATCACTTTAGCTTCTTTCCAGTGTCCCTCTGTACACAGAGAATCGTGGGGCCAGCAGAAGGTCCTCAAAAGATAATTTGTCACTCATTCTCCCTCTTCCTACAGTCCCAAGCAGTGAAATAAGTATCACTTTAATATATGACCGAAAGCAGCATCTTTTAAGTTGCTTGGAACTGCAGGAAGAGTCTTTGAATCCTATGTGATGCGCTGGGGTGATGGCCCTGGTGCCCACAGAAAGGGCTCTGAGTGCCGCCTCTGGCACCCATGCCCATAGGTTCGCCACCACTGAGCTAGAGTCTGGTATACAGAATTAAGAAGCAATGATAGGTTTTGTTCATACCTCATTGTTTTAGCAAAGACTATGGCAGTGTCAGGATTGGTAAAGAGCGGTGTAAATCACTGTCAGAAGCGACAATTAACTGTAATGACGACTTCCACCACTAGGTGGCTCACTCCCACTATAAACCCAATTGTTATTTGAGCAACGCAGTTCGCAACTCGTCCTTCAGTCTCTATTTTATTTTAGGCCACAAAAAAAAAAAAAAAGACTCCTGATGTCACTAATGCAGAATGATTATTTCCCGGTCTCATTCAGACGGGTGTTTTGACATCACTATGCTATCCGTTTTTTTGTGGATAGTATAATAATGACCCATTGTGTTCACATGTCCTTTTATTTATTGAATCAATGTGTATATTGTGAGAAAAAAAATTGCAGCATGCAATATTTTTTTCTCACATGCAGACCAAGGACCTCCATAGAAGTCAATGGATCTGCATAAAACAAACAATGGCACACGGATGGCATCGGTATGGGGTCCGTTTTTTCTCAAATGTTGTTAGATAACCAACTGGGCAGGGCAGAAAAAAACATTAGTAATCCATTCATGAAAAAAATGTATGTGGATACAATACGGACAGCAGGGGCGTAACTACAGTGGTATCAGCGTTAGCAGCTGCTATGGGGTCCACAGTGTCAAGGGGCCCTAGCATCTGGGGTTTTGGGTGTGTATATGTATATGATACACACACACACATCACACACGTGTGTGTATATAAGGTAGTGCATGTATTATATATACTGTATGTATATACTATATGTACACTCACTGGCCACTTTATTAGGTACACCTGTCCAACTGCTCGTTAACACTTAATTTCTAATCAGCCAATCACATGGCGGCATTTAGGCATGTAGACATGGTCAAGACAATCTCCTGCAGTTCAAACCGAGCATCAGTATGGGGAAGAAAGGTGATTTGAGTGCCTTTGAACGTGGCATGGTTGTTGGTGCCAGAAGGGCTGGTCTGAGTATTTCAGAAAGTGCTGATCTACTGGGATTTTCACGCACAACCATCTCTAGGGTTTACAGAGAATGTTCCGAAAAAGAAAAAACATCCAGTGAGCAGCAGTTCTGTGGGCGGAAATGCCTTGTTGATGTCAGAGGAGAATGGGCAGACTGGTTCGAGCTGATAGAAAGGCAACAGTGACTCAAATCGCCACCCGTTACAACCAAGGTAGGCAGAAGAGCATCTCTGAACGCACAGTACGTCGAACTTTGAGGCAGATGGGCTACAGCAGCAGAAGACCACACCGGGTGCCACTCCTTTCAGCTAAGAACAGGAAACTGAGGCTACAATTTGCACAAGCTCATCGAAATTGGACAGTAGAAGATTGGAAAAACGTTGCCTGGTCTGATGAGTCTCGATTTCTGCTGCGACATTCGGATGGTAGGGTCAGAATTTGGCGTCAACAACATGAAAGCATGGATCCATCCTGCCTTGTATCAACGGTTCAGGCTGGTGGTGGTGGTGTCATGGTGTGGGGAATATTTTCTTGGCACTCTTTGGGCCCCTTGGTACCAATTGAGCATCGTTGCAACGCCACAGCCTACCTGAGTATTGTTGCTGACCATGTCCATCCCTTTATGACCACAATGGACCCAACATCTGATGGCTACTTTCAGCAGGATAATGCGCCATGTCATAAAGCTGGAATCATCTCAGACTGGTTTCTTGAACATGACAATGAGGTCACTGTACTCAAATGGCCTCCACAGTCACCAGATCTCAATCCAATAGAGCATCTTTGGGATGTGGTGGAACGGGAGATTCGCATCATGGATGTGCAGCCGACAAAACTGTGTGATGCCATCATGTCAATATGGACCCAAATCTCTGAGGAATGCTTCCAGCACCTTGTTGAATCTATGCCACGAAGAACTGAGGCAGTTCTGAAGGCAAAAGGGGGTCCAACCCGTTACTAGCATGGTGTACCTAATAAAGTGGCCGATGAGTGTATGTTTATGCTGTATCTGTGTATGATGTATGTATGTACATGTGTGATTGTAACCCACATATGTGAGCACACAAATATTTCTATTTTTTAAGGGGCCCCATTTAGAAGTTTGCTATGGGGCCCTACAGCTCATAGTTACGTCGCTGATGGACTATACACAGATATAAACTGTCCACATTTTTCGGAAATGTGCAATGGACAGGTTTGTCTAAATGAGCCTTAAACCTTTCAGAAGCCAATTATTTTATCAATCCACCACTTTTTTTGGCAACATAGCCATACGAGGGCTGTGTTTTGTAGGGCAGCATTTAATAGTAGTACAGAACAGTTAATAAACTTTTGGGGGTTGAAATTCTACCACAGTTTCCTGCATTTAGTGTTTACTTTTAATTATTGGTAAAATTTACATGTTAACTGTTAGGTAGCCACTGAAGCCCCTCATGTTTTCCAGCCTCTTAGTATATCTGACCCACAGCTGAATTCAGCTATAACCTGCACAAGGATTGCAGGTACATTCAGCAGGCAGGGTGTCCCCATGCCTTCACTTTTCTAAAGAGTCGCAAGAGAGTTAAAAAAGTGGCCAATCAGGGATGTGCTCCAGCCAACTGCAGGACCTATTCCTGTCAGAGTTTGCGGCTCGGACAGCCTACGCTTCTGTCATTGGCATGGATCTCAAACGCCATTGACAGGAGGGAAGACTGTTAGAGCACAAAACTCTGACAGGAATCTGCTTGTAGACCAGCGCTACACAGTCTGCAAACAATGGACCTTGCCCCTATGAATGGACACGTCTGTCTGCAGAAGGACTTAAACCAAGAGTCCACCATGTACCAGAAAAACCAGTCAGATTTCTCCACACAAAAGTTGTTTAACACCTTCTAAAAGCTTTTCCTTTTCCAGAATGACTTTTCTTCATGTTGGGAAACAACAAAAATAAGTTATTGCGTCAGTTGACAGGTATTCTACAGCGCGGTGTTTATATAGGACTCTACAATAATAGTTATATAAAGAGAGACTGGGATATACACTACTCACATACAGTTAGGGATCTGCCTGGAGGGTGACATTTCTGGATGAACCTGAAATGCAATGATCTTTACAGGTGACATTATTGTGATCTTCTCTAAAATTTTGAATGTACGTATAAATCTGTTCAATGTTTCCTTACTTTTTGCACAGCTTTCAGTTCTCTAACAAGGAGCATAACAGAAAAATGCACAACAGGTGCTGGATCCATAAAATGCACCCAAGATTTTCTGGTTCACTTAGATTTGGAATTTTAAAAGTCCTCCTCATCATGCTGATCACATTTTGACATAATGAGATCAAGTTGGCACTTTAGAATTGATCATCAGTTCCTCATCATTGCGCGGATTCAAGCAGGACGTTCACAGATGAAAGTGGTCACTGAGCTTTAGGGGTCACAGGGTATCATCAGCAGGTTGTAACAGAGAGACTGTAAGAGTCACAGAAATGCAAAGAAGTGGGTGATCTTTAGTCACATCCCACCCTGATAGCCAATTTATCGTGAACAATATGGATCCAGATGATGAACGTCAGTCACATTTAAATGAGGCGAGAGGCACCCAAGTATCGCGTCCAGGGGAGGATTAAGACCGTCATGGGCCCTGGGCTGTATGAGTACTATAGCCCCTATAAGTCTTTAAAAACCATTAACATCAGCAAGGTCTGTGTGCTAGACGACCTGCAAGGCTACCCGAGCACCAGGCACAAGTGTACACATGGAGCATGTACGCTGGGACCAGGGACCGGTGGGCCTCAGCGCTGTTCACTGAGCAGAAATAATAGACCCCAGTTTTTTCATACTAGTTGGGAAAGTAATGAAAAACTGTAAAACCCTTTATAAAAGACCTAGCTAATTCCATAGTCTCGCTTTTATTCTCCAATATTTTGGGCCAGATAGCTTGATTGATCTCCCCCATTGTGCACCAATCTAAATAATCAGTGTTGAAACCAAATTGAAATGTATGCCAATTCTGGATTCAGCTATATCCTCTCTCCAGAAAAGACGAAGCATACAGTGGGGAAATATTTCATACAATGACAATTTTTTTTTCCACTTACAAAGAATGGAGATGTCTATTTTATCGTAGGTGCACTTTAACTGTGAGCAGTCCTGTTTCTTCCACCAGATAGGTCGGGTAACAGCCCCGTGTGCAAGGCAGTTGAAGAAATTGAGAGCGCTAGCAGCCGCCCCCTGCCCCCAGTGAAAAAAAAACATAAAAAAAAAAAATCTATAAATAAACTAAGTACCTTCCAGGCTCTTCAGCAGAAAACACAACATAAACACCACGTTAACGCATGCGTTAACATCACATTTACTATGCGTTTTGTAAATGCAAATGTTAACAGTAATGTAATTAGGCAATTTACCTCTCCTCCGCTGTTGTAATGTAGTGCTTCAAAATGCAATGTGTGACTGCAGCCTCATATGTTGTCATCTCCCAGGGGTGTGACTAGAGGGCTTTAAAATGCAGGACACTGCCTCAAATCCAAAATTTCCAGTAGTGCCTGCTCCTGTATATAACCCTCCACACATGGCTTGTGTCCTCTCCTGTATATAACCCTCCACACGTGGCTTGTGTCCTCTCCTGTATATAACCCTCCACACGTGGCTTGTGTCCTCTCCTGTATATAACCCTCCACACGTGGCTTGTGTCCTCTCCTGTATATAACCCTCCACACGTGGCTTGTGTCCTCTCCTGTATATAACCCCCCACACGTGGCTTGTGTCCTCTCCTGTATATAACCCCCCACACGTGGCTTGTGTCCTCTCCTGTATATAACCCCCCCACACGTGGCTTGTGTCCTCTCCTGTATATAACCCCCCACACGTGGCTTGTGTCCTCTCCTGTATATAATCCCCACACGTGGCTTGTGTCCTCTCCTGTATATAATCCCCTCACGTGGCTTGTGTCCTCTCCTGTATATAACCCCCTCACGTGGCTTGTGTCCTCTCCTGTATATAACCCCCTCACGTGGCTAGTGTCCTCTCCTGCATATAACCCCCTCACGTGGCTAGTGTCCTCTCCTGCATATAACCCCCTCACGTGGCTAGTGTCCTCTCCTGCATATAACCCCCTCACGTGGCTAGTGTCCTCTCCTGCATATAACCCCCTCACGTGGCTAGTGTCCTCTCCTGTATATAACCCCCTCACGTGGCTAGTGTCCTCTCCTGCATATAACCCCCTCACGTGGCTAGTGTCCTCTCCTGCATATAACCCCCTCACGTGGCTAGTGTCCTCTCCTGCATATAACCCCCTCACGTGCCTAGTGTCCTCTCCTGCATATAACCCCCTCACGTGGCTTGTGTCCTCTCCTGCATATAACCCCCTCACGTGGCTTGTGTCCTCTCCTGTCTATAACCCCCTCACGTGGCTTGTGTCCTCTCCTGTCTATAACCCCCTCACGTGGCTTGTGTCCTCTCCTGCATATAACCCCCTCACGTGCCTAGGGTCCTCTCCTGTATATAACCCCCTCACGTGGCTTGTGTCCTCTCCTGTATATAACCCCCTCACGTGGCTTGTGTCCTCTCCTGTCTATAACCCCCTTCACGTGGCTTGTATCCTGTCCTGTCTGTCTATAACCCCCTCACGTGGCTTGTATCCTGTCCTGTCTATAACCCCCTCAAGTGGCTTGTATCCTCTCCTGTCTATAACCCCCTCACATGCCTAGTGTCCTCTCCTGTCTATAACCCCCTCAAGTGGCTTGTATCCTCTCCTGTCTATAACCCCCTCACATGCCTAGTGTCCTCTCCTGTCTATAACCCCCTCACATGCCTAGTGTCCTCTCCTGTCTATAACCCCCTCACGTGGCTTGTGTCCATGTGGATTTGAGACATTTGCAACAAAAAGTCTCAAAAAGAAGCCAAAATTTGCGCCTCTCTAGATAGGAAAAAAAGCTATGATCATACAGGCGCAAAAAAAACTTCCAAACGTCTCAAAAATTCACCTAAGAAAAAAAAAACTGATACATGTCCCCCCCATTGTGATCTTACGTGGATCTTTATTTTCTCAGAGTTGTTCCTCTTTATTATGTGGTTTTAGATCTGTTCTCCAATAAATGTATGCTTTTATTTACAATATAAATTGTGTGCTTTGTCTTGGATTTCTTTGGTCAGGTACATTATTTGGAAACTCTGATTTATGGATGCATGACAACAAAAGCTTAGTGCAAAATACAGCATAGCACATCTTATTTTATGAATGGAACCAGGCATTATATGCGTCTATTGAATTTTCACAAAAGGTTTCCATAGCCTTTACAAGGGATTGTCTTGTAACTATATATTTTTTCCACACCATTCTATCAAAAGTCCATAGGCGTAAATAAGGTCAAACTTACTTAGCAGGTGCAGATCTGTGCAATTTCTGAACATTTGTGGGCAAAGGATGTAAAACTCTATTGGACTCCACACGCTGCTCCACTATCTGCAATATTTTGCCATGTTTCCAAACGGTCTGCTGAGCACAGTGCAAATACATTATATAGTGGTAGGGATTGGTATTGCAGGTTGGCCTTAAATCACTTAAAGGGTTAACCGCATTTCGGCAAATTAATGTCATTGTTTGTATGATGAAAAGTTATACAATTTTCCAATATACTTTCTGTATCAATTCCTTACAGTTCTCTAGATCTCTGCTTGCTGTCCTTCTATATAAAGCTTCTATGATTATTTCTGGTGAACAGAAACCTGACCATGGTCACACAGGTGAGTGATCACAGCTTTGGGTTATTACGAGCCGTGCACCAGTGTTCACTAGATGTAAACAATGAAACTTTCTATAGAAGGAAAGCAAGCAGAGATGTAGAAAACTGAGGAATTGATACAGAAAGTATATTGGAAAATCGTATAACTTTTCATTATACAAAATATAACATTTATTTGCTGAAATGGGAACAAATGGACAAGGGCCTCTTCACATTGCATCATGGTCCTGTGTTGTGAAGGCTTCATATAGTGGATCTTTGGGGGTGCCAGCTGTCAGCATCAAGCCATTCTGATAATGGATGACCTATCCCAAGGATTGGTGAATAAATATAAAGTCCTGAAATACCCATTTAATCTCATGTGCGTAGACACCATAGTATCCTTATAGAACCAGGCAGAGAATGACCTTGTATTATATACTAACAGATAACACATTGGTTATTAACTGCAGATTTATTGGTGGAAAGGCACAAATGCAATCACAGATGTTAAAGCATTTTCTCTTACACCTATTCAGAAGAAAGACCGAACCGGGTGGTGGTAACCAGTCAACTCAAAGCATATCTGTCACCCAAGGAGGCAGTTCTGTTTGCATAATGGAGAATTGTGTCTCATTGAGCTGAGGACATCAGAGGATGCGAGGCTCCATTATATACAAGTGAAGGATATACTTTAAGTCACAGCATCTGAAATGTGAAAATAAGAAACATGGCAGAGCCACCAATCTGTAGTGTGTCTACATTCGGTTAAGAAGCAATAGAGGGGTAACACATTAAAACATTGTTAAAACAAACAGAAATGAATGATAAAATGTCTCTATAGACTTGCAATGTTCTGAAGTTGTGGTTCTCTTCCAATGGACATGGCAGTGTAACTGGATGAACTTTGGTTCACAAGCTTAACATCTCAACCTCCCATGAGGCCAAAACAAAATATACAAGGAATACCAAAGCGAACACAAATTGTATAAAATAAAAAAATACATATCCTCTTGGTCAGAGCATCAGTGGTGAAGAATGACTACTCACAAAAGCTTTTGTACAACTACATGTAGACAAATGATGGGACTTGGTCTGTTTATAGACGTCATACATTTATAGAAACCATAAAACATACTATATCCCATTGACCCTGAGGGCTGTTAGCACCTAATAATGAATATTAAAGGGGTTGTCCTGAGGTTGAAAAACATGTCTGCCAACTCTGACCATTGGTAGTGCTAATATTGCAACTCCTCTGCATAGACATGAAGGGAGCTGAACTGCAACACCAACACAAACCATGGCCAGGAGGAAGAAAGCAGACATGTTTTTCAACCTCTGGACAACCCCTTTAGAAGAGGTTTTACACACAGTGGTTTGGGGGGAAAAACCACCACTGCACGCTAGAGAGAATCCTGAAATGGATAAAGTAGAAAGAAGTAGTAAAAGTCCTTCCGGTATATTCCCCACTCCTTTAGAATCCACTTTCAGATTTGGTTAACAAATGTTTTCTAAAAGAAAAATAACTGTGTAAAACCACCATAAAGAGGATCTGCAAGCTCTCCTGATACGTTTAAGATGCCAGGAAAGCACTTTTTTTTTTTAAGAGGTCTATGCATGAAAATGGCGCAATATTGTGTAGACCCTCACAGTGGCACTCATCTCACTTCCCTTATTCCCCCCAGGTCTCCTGTGCACATTCCAACCTCCTATTGAATACACAATTCCTTCAAACAACAAGTACAACATTTCCGCTTTACAGATTAACCCAACGATCCACACCATGATAATACATAGACCTATGTAGCAACATCTGGGAAACCAGCAGTCTACAAATGTGAATTGCAGATATTAAAAGAAAATTGGTGAGAAAAAAAAAATTAGGATTTCTCTTTGTATAACAAACGTTAGTTAAGGTGCCCTACACAATATATATATATTGCACATTTTAGTATGTCTTACATTTACAAACATGAACTCTTGCAGTGGACAATTCCTCGGATAGACAGTGACGAGGGTTGTCCGTGCATTTACATATGGCTTTGGATTTCTCTGGTTTACAATAAGGCTTTTCCAAGAATAACATCTGAAGTAGAATAAAAGCTATAAAATCGGCTTATCTTACCCGAAATTAAGATTGCATAAATAGGTTTCCTGTAATGTAGTCCTTTAAATTAATATTTCTGTGTCTAAAACCAAATCTGTAGCCGGTTATGCCTGCAAAGTGGACAAGGCCTCTGTGGTGTTAGGGTAAGAGACTAATAGTAATCTACCTTCCTCTTCCTCATATACGGAGGCTAGAGCCCACCACCTCAGTGGAGAAATCCCCCCCGATTCCTCCCGCAGAAACAGTATAAAGGAGAAGGGGAGGAGGGGCGCAACTGTGCAAAGCAAGTTAAAAAATAAAATAAAATATTTGACTTTCACAAATATATAAAATGATTTCTTTCCTTATTTTAAGCAGCGCAGGTCTTTGGTAACTATAAAATATAAAAAGCAGGTATTTTGTTCAACAAGTGGGGCGAGAAAGTGTAACGTGAAAATGTCAGTTTGGTTGTAGTCCAGATTCCTATTGAATTGTAATCTTCATCATCGGGAATTCAGCCGGGGAGCGACCTGTACAAAACAAAAAGAACATTTTACATGATTTATATTATATTTATACAGGTATCTGCATCTTAACAGTTGAATGAGACAAGTATTTATACTATGGAAGCCCCTCAGCGGAGCATAAAAAACAAGCCGATTCTAGAAGTCTTTGGCCTTTTATTTCACAGAACAAACAGACTATTTCCCTCTGCTTTTGATTGCCAGTTCTAGTACCTATCCCCATACCGTGGATACAGAAAGTATTCAAACACCTTTACATTTATCACTCGCTTTCCTTGCAGCCAATTGGTAAGATCAAAAAAAGTTTCTTTTTTGCTCATTAATGTACACTTTGCCCCCATCCTTACAGAGAAAATAACCAAAAATATCTACTTTTCAGTTTTATTTATTGAACAAGAAAATGAAATATCACATGGTCATAAGTATTAAGACCATTTTCTGTGACATTCATATTTAACTCACATGCTGTCCATTTTCTTCTGATCCTCCTTGAGATGGTTCTACTCTAATCAGTTTTGATTAAACACAGCCAGACTCTAATAGACTTGATTAGCAAAAGCATGCACCTGTATATACAAGATCTTATAGCTCACAGTAAATGTCAGAGCACATGAAAATCATAAGGTCTAAGGAACTGCCCAAGGAGCTTAGAGACTTGTGTAGAGAATTGTGGCAAGGCAAATATCTGGCCAATGTTACAAAATATTTTCTTCAACATTCAACCCCAAGAGCACAGTGGCCTCCATAATCCTTAAAGGAAACCTACCATTTCAAATGGTAGGTTTAAGCTGTAAACACCGAGCACCAGCTCAGGGTGAGCTGGTGCCGGTGCTTAGTTTCGTTTCGTTAGCGATACCGCGGTTTTAACACTTTTTAAACTTTATAGCAGAAGCCGCTTCGGCGCTGTGCGCGACTGTGCGCGACCGTGCGCGCGCAACGCCTGCGGCATTTCCTATGTAGGCGCGCGGACGATCGTGCGCACGCAGCGCCGAAGCAGTTTATGCTATAAAGTTTAAAAAGTGTTAAAACCGCGATACCGCGGTTTTAACACTAACGAAGCTAAGCACCGGCACCAGCTCACCCTGAGCTGGTGCTCGGTGTTTACAGCTTAAACCTACCATTTGAAATGGTAGGTTTCCTTTAAATAGAAGAAGTTTGGGGTGACACACCAACTCTTCCTCAACCTGGCTGTCAAGCCACATGAAGCAATTATAGGAGAAGGTACAAGATTCATTGGTCAGACGAGAGGAAGACTGAACCTTTTGGTGGTATGTGTGGAGAAAACAAGGCACTTTTCATCACCCGCTAAATACAATCCCAACAGTGACACATGGTGGTGGCAGCATCATTCTATGGGGGCGTTTTTCAGCTGCAGGGACCAGACAACTTGTTTCAGTTGAAGGAAAGATAACTGTGGACAAATACAGAGATATCCTAAAAGAAAATCCCTTCCAAAGTGCTCTGGACCTCAGACTGGGCTGAAGGTTCACCTTCCATTAAGATCCTAAGCAGTGGCTTCAGAACAACTCTGTAACCTAACCCCAAATGAGCATCTCAGGAGAGACTTGAAAATAGCTGTTCACAAAGTTCACCATCTAACCCGAGGGAACTGGAGAGGATCTGCAAGGAAGAGGATCCCCAAATCCCGATGTGAAAGACTTGTTGCATCATTCCCAAGACTCATATCTGTCCTAGGTAAAAACCCGCTTCTACTCAATACTGAGCAAAGGGTCTGAATACTTATGATCATGTGATATTTCAGTTCTTCTTAATAAATTAGCAAAAATATTTACATTTCTTTTTTTTCTGTAAAGATGGGGTGCAGAGTGCACATTAAAGAGCAAAAAAAAAAGAAAAAAAAGAATGAAAAGTGAAAAAATTGAAAAATTTTAAGGGGTCTATATAATATCCATACATACGGTATAACAGCAGAGGTGAGGTGTAAGGGAACATTTTGTTGCAACAACCCAGGTAACTTTAATTAAAGGTGTTGTACCAAAATAATATTGGGGGGGGGGGGTAGTCTTTAGAAAAATAAATAAATAAAGAACTTACACTTATCTCTATCCCCGCTCCCATGACTGGGGTATACAGCTTCTGTTTGAAGTCTGAGGTTTGGGTGAGGTGCTGCTACACCCACGCTTCTGCTACTGCAGTGAAACTTATTGAATACAAACAGAAGCTGGCAGTGATGGAAGGCAGGGCAGGAGAAAGGGAGAGGCGAACATAATAACCCCCTTCTCCAGCACCTAGTCCCTGGACAAACATACCCCCCTCTGTGTTTTCTCTGTCACACAAATAGAAAATGTTAAGTGTTACAGGCTATCCGGTATCTTCACAGGTTTGTTTATTTTGCTATGTGCCTTAAAACGGCTGCTTAAGAATATGGCAAAATGATATTTCAAAGAAAACCTGGTCATAAATAAAGTATTTCAATTTCTGGTCAACGAATCTGTGTATCAGCCTCCGATATGCCTGGGGTGTTGAGCACCAAAGATTTCGAAGTTGGGGCGCGAAGAAAATTAGACAATTGGGCCAGCATTTGGGCCAGAATTTCATAATGGTGTTTAATATTGTTGGATTTGTTAATTCATGCTGGTACATATGCTGGGCAGATCTTCTCCTTAGGAGACCCATGGAAGATAATATAAAATAATTAGGAAATATGTCCCTAACTTTCACCCTTTATTCAGGTCTAGCCACGCCCCTCTAACATAACTAATTGAGCGGATTACGTGGTTATACAAGACAACATGCCAGCATACAATCAGGGTGAGTTGCAAGGAGATACAACTAGTTTTGTAGAACTGTCCAGGGTTTAAACTGTTCTCCCCGGAGATCTCAACACCAATCTAATTCTAAAGAGGACAGTTTTTCTTTTACGGTTTTTATTTTTTATGTTTGTCTGTTTATTTCAACATTTTTGTAACCTACAAGCATTGTACCTTTTTGCATATTAAATGGTCTTTTAATAAGTTTTTTCTTGTGCTCTATACGTTCCCATAACTCTGGAGAGGTGAACTACCGCTAAGACCGAGAGTGTGTGCTAACAGTAGCTATAGACCGTGTGGGTCCAGGTGAACTATACGGCACCTAGAAGTGTGTATCTAGGGTGTGTGTGGGGTCCTGGTGTAGGTGCCTCGTAAGCCATAATTGCGAATGGTGGCAGCAAAGAAGTGTATGGAATAAATGAGTGACTGTATCGGGGAGTAGAGTGACTCTGTGCAGTAACATCCCATAAGCACATAAGTGGCAGGGGGGTACATAGAGTGGTTGTGTGCCCTCTGGACTGTGCCTGCGTGGTGTGTAGTGTCTGCATTTGGTTTCCCTGACAGAATTAGTTGCTGTGTGCTAGAGGAGTAGAAATAGTGTAAGTACGCCATTTTGCATAAGTGGGCGGAGCTCAAGGACCGATTTGCGAGGCTGCCTAGTGTAGGCACACTGTGATTGAACTTGAGAGTGGGGGTTCATCACACTGGACAACCCCTTTAAGGACAGTGGCATAATGAGGATTTAATCTATAACCTAAGGCTAAAAGCACAGGGTCATTGTGACAGATTAGACAAGGGCTCCCCTCAAACATGGTTTTGATAGAAGTGTAAATAACCCAGAGATCATTTGTGTATGTCACTGAAAAGGGCAAGCAAAATATTTTACACCAATTGGTTACACCCAGTGGTTACAACATATGTACATTCATGCAAAGCTCGTCATAATCTGCATCAATCATGAATATTACAGGCAGTTTTATCAAAACGTGAAGAGTCCTTACCACAGACAAATGTCCATTTTTGGCTTTTGCTATCAGCAGTTCTGAGCCTGCTGTAAAGTCGATGATTCCTTCTTTACCTTGACCTACAGTAAACTTGATGCTGCGAAAGAAAAAAAAACAACCATAAATATATTATACATTAACAGTGTAGCCAATAAAAGATACATAAAATACAAGTCCTCCAACTCTGAATACTGTGTATGACTGGCACCTTTGCTTCTGAGAGAGAAGGCAGTCACCAGTCAGTACAGAGTTCCAGGACACTTAACAATGACATTCACAAAGAAACTAACCTTGACAATGGAAATGAATAGATCAGTGGTAGCTCCATTGCCCCAAACAGGATAGTATTAGTGAACATTTGCATCTTTTCTGATGTGTCAACTTGTCAGTGAGAGGGTGTGATTGCCCTCCTGTAAGGGCGGCTACGGACAAACGTATACAGCCCATGGAAACTGCCCCTTATGCTGGTCCAATTTCACAGACTAAAAACATTGCACAGGATGGGAGAACTTGCAGTGCTGCAGTTCCTTGCATTATATTCCTGTATATGATGTCATATATTTATATTCCTGTCCTGTCTATGTGTTTAGTCTGTGGGATTGGAACAACACGGTTTCCATGAGCTGAACACGTTCATGGCCTTCGGCTGCATTCACAAAACCGCGGGGGGACGTATATACGAACGCAAGCCTGCGGCCATACATAAGTCCCCCATAGACCGGCAATGGGCGCACAGAGCTATACGGTATCGCCATACATTGCTATGGAAGGGGAAGGGGTCACCACCACTCCTCTCCATTGCGAGCATATGTCCGCATATGTTCCTGAGAATGCAGCATTGGGCACAGTTCACACCTACATCTGGGCTTTACATTACTCTCCCCATTTAAGGAGCAAATATTGAAAACTAAATACAGAAGGGTAATAGGGTAATAATAATCTATTCACTTTTTGTCCCCCATAGAATTAACCATCTGTTTCAATTCTGTTATTAATAGTGGAAATTGCTGAGCACAGGTATGCCGAGAACAGGGCATGGAAACCAGGGATGGCTTTGTATCCAAGTATATAGAATAAAGTAATGTCTAATAAAAGGCAAATCAGTGGTTGTGAAACCATCTATAGTGGTGCATGTGCATCCAACCAAGCATGCATTTATAGTCTGTAGGAGCCTTCCATTTCTGATATGAGGAGAGTGTGCAACATTGGAGCTTCGGAAAGCATAAAATACCTGCAAAACTAAGAATTTTATATAGTAATATCAAATATCTGCTGTAGAAAGAAAAAAAAATTAAACATAAATGCAGTTTTTGCAGTCAACATGTGGGAACAGACGACATAAGACAATATCTTAAGTGAAATAAATCTGCAGTGACGCATGTGATCCACGTACCTGCCCTGATTAATGTTGATATTGTTGAATTTCTCGGCTACTATGGCAAGTTTTGTTAGTGTCTCGATCACGTGATCGCTCTGCAGCACCACATCTCCCTGGAGACAGAAATCCTAATTATAAAAGCATACTTCACACACACATCGCTTCCACAAAGCTTATCACAGATCGGCTTTATGCTTTTCTATGTGGACATAGACTGAAACCATTAAAAGACAGACATTAAGGGGAGAGCGTTACGGAGGCGATGGCTGCAGAGGTCCCCTGGGACTGCACTATCTTCGGTCATGACGCATTTATGTGTTTTACAAACCAGTATAAAATCACATTGCACATTCTGTTCTTTTATGGTAAAATGTCAATTCCCCAGGTCCCTTTTTAACCATATTATACTGAACTATTAGGTCACCATTTATACAACATATTACAGCAAAACTTATAACAGATTGGAAATTCTGGTCACAAATAAATTAAATTTTGACGCAAAATAAATTCAAGCAACTTCATAAAACTTCATAGCAGAGGGTAAGAACATGTATCTAGACCGTACAAAGTCACAAGCGCCATCGGCTGCCCAAGCACTTCTTTTCAATGACATTGGTCTGATTTTTCATTTATTTTTTAGTAATGTCCCTAAATGTAATATAAATTCCACCATGTGGTGACCAGTGGCTGGGCAGGGACATTTTATACTACTGACTCAATGAAAACCATTGTGCAAGGAGTATAGGATGTCATTTGTCACCCTGTAAATGTTATTTGTAGAGTTATTTGTATGCATATAAGTTACATATAACTGAACAGGTATAAAAGGAGGATACCGAATCAATACATAATAACAGTCCTCTACCTTTTGCTTGTTGTCTTCACATTTAACATGGAGAACAAAGAGGTTGTCACTCAGACTGCTGACAGAGATTCCTGAAACACAAACATTCAGAAACAAAGTGTGAGCTCTTCGGACTAGTCACTAAACACAGTGAAATGGTTATTGGTGATGATACACAATATTCCTGTATCCACATAGACCAGGAGTGTACTTGGTGAATACAACATTACAGCATTGAGCAGAAGGAAAGACATCCAGAGCTGGCGTGTTACAGGTTACACGATGAAGGGTCATCTCCACTTTTTATGGCTTGGGCAGAGATACACGGGACTGTGTTCTTGAGACTAACAAATAGCACATGGATAAAAATAAAATTCCTTTGCATGGTGGTTCAACTTGAATGTTTTGATTTCATGCTACCAATGCAGAGACTGTAAAAGGGAATATCTAGGTACAATCCTGCTAGACCTTTCCTTCTCGCTTAGAAACATTGTGACTTGCCGATTGCACTTGGGTTCGTCTTTAATTAGATTATTTTCAAGCAGATAAAAGATGGTTGTCAATGTTCCCATGAGTGGACTCCTCAATGAAATCATCTCAAGGTCAGACAATGCTCAGAGAGCTACATCTCAGACTCTACAACTATAATGCTGTAGCCACTAACTATAAAAAAAAAAAAAAATAACTTTTTTGTTATAGTCTCTTCCGCTTTTCCGGCGTAGACTATAGTAAACCTGGCAGGCCAGGCCTTTATGCTCCAGCAAAGCCTCTACGCTCTGGATAGCTTTCCTCATCCGCTCTCCACCATGACATCCCCAAATGGACACGCGGCCCGGAGAAGACAAAACCTCCCAGGGAGGCAGAGTAAGTCACCCCCTGATATATTAGTCAAGTGATTTGTTGAAAATTATTAAGGATACATTGAGAATATGAAAACTTAATAGTATGATTGAAATGCTAGATTAAGGCACATGGCAGTACATTTCCAAGAAGTAATCAAAGGACCATTACTCCTAAGCACTCAATTCACTTGTTCTGCAGAGAAAACCTTAGCCACTAATCTGATCACACTGAACCCTAGCAGATGGGAAAAGCAAGCGCTTCCCAGCGACTATAAAACAATAGAACAGACCGTCTCCTGGAAAGCCCTCACCTTTAAATATGCCAAAAAAAAAAAAAAGAAAAGCTAAACGTTTCGTGATTGGAAACAGTAACAAACTGACTCATTATGATCACGGCTCATTGGAGAACAGATAATTAACACAGGAAAATATAATGCTCCACATTTAGACATGAGAGACTTCAGCACAAAAGGACAAATCATTGTTCTTGATAATATGTCAACTAATGATCCAAATCTTCCAGACATTTGAGGTGCGCCAATTCCAATTAAAGTACAATTAACTAGATTACCAATTAGCAGCTGGGGAATAATACAGGGATGGTTTGTAATGAACGTTATGCAACCAACTTGTCAAAACTCCTCTGAGAAAATTATTAACGTAGGAATGGCTGGTGCAGACCAGTGGCCCGTTACAGATGTTCTGTATACTGTGTGCGGATCTCACAATAGATATACACAACAAAGCACACTGCTTAATATTCTTCCCTTCCCATAACTTTAATGCTTAATAATTTAGTTCTGTCCATAGGGTTCTCATGCCATGAACAAACTGGGTAATCACTGGCCAACACTTGGAGCATGTCATGCCAAGTGACCTGGGCAGTACCAGACCACTATGACAGTAAACTGAGCAAAATCAAACCTGTCAAATTGGCATAATCAATCCTCTGCTTTAATTTGGCTTCTTCTATAAGGTAAGCAGCGTTCTGAGAGAGCAGGAGTTGTCTCCTCCGGGGCTTGTAACCTTTTCTGTCATATTTGACCACAGGAACTGCATACTGTAAAGACATGTGTGTTCTAGTTAGTGCAATTAAAATTTAAATGAGGAAACTATTGTATTGATAAAAAGCAAAAAATAAATGAAAAAAAAAAATACTCTGAACAAGGAGTGCAATACCGTTAATGCTTGGTTTTCTAATTGTTGAAGTATCTTTGTGTTGATCTCATCATTGCCTGGAAAGAAATATAAATTAAGAGGGTAGAAGGATTAAAGTAGCATAACGTGTGTGTCACTTTTCCTCCTCGGTCACCCCTTCTGCAATGTAGATTGTAGACTTGTGTGAGCACGGACTTGTTGCTATTGTTTCAAGTGATAAAATAAGAACCAGAGTAATAATGGTTCTCTGTATATGTTCCCCATAATCTGTAAAGCGCTGAACAATAGGATTGCACTCTCTCTCCCTGGAATATTAATTGGGATTTTGTAGAGAATAAGTGTGTATGTATGTGTGCATGTGTGTATGTGTGTGTAAATATACACACACACACACTTATTCTCTACAGAATAATTCCATATTCCAGGTATGTAAAATCCACAGCATCTCTCTTCAAGACATCCCTTTTATGAAGCAAAGAAAATGAACAGTTTAAAGAAAAGTCTTGGGTTTTGTTCACATTGGCATAACATGTCATTTTGCACTACAATACACCAAAAATCTGGAGAATAAGGGGCAGGAGTTGGCACTCCACTACTAGATCTGTATCTGCACATATAAATCACTCACCAAGTCGAGTGTTTAGGAAAAGCCTTGGAACGCTCTGAGGATAATTGTCTTTTTTGTCCTTGAAGATTTCACTTGCAACAACTTTCTGTTCAAGCTGCGATAATTAAAACAGACACATACACATATTAACGTACAAGTGTATCAATTATTATTATAGTTTTCCGCTAAATTTACAATTTTAACTTCACATTTTACAGACAAAGCTCGTTCATTGACTGCTGAAAGAAAGTTCATTAAAAGATTTACATGATTTCATTTTGGTTTTTATGACATTTATGTTATAAATGAAATTCTAAAATCCTGCAGATTTCACACTGACCAGAAACCAGAACCTATATACACCTTTTAACATGGAGATAACACAGGATCACACCATTAACAATAGGCGATGATCAGAGCTTACGCAGGATGATGCAAGATAATGATACCATTGCAGTCTCTCTCATACAACACAGGTGATACATTCTCGTTCCGTCTGTTTTTATGAAGTTGTACCTGTTGCTTCCATTCAGGGCTGATTCTTCGGCAGTACTTCCACACCATGTTCTTCATGCACATTTCTCTCAGGAGCTCAGAAGCCTAAAGAAACAATAAAATACAAAGACGGTCTGTGCAATATTCCAGCTTTAATACATTTGGTCACAATACAAATCCAAAATAGTAATTCATTCAGTGCACAGTATATATACATATGAGTGAAGGATGAAGTTCAGAAATACCCCAAAACTTAAAAGGTCTAAATAGTTTTGTGAAGGTCATTCGTAATAAGAGAGATTTCAAATAACAGGGACCTTTATGTGCAGAATGGCATTACTTTTTAAATCCGTAAATAAATAGGGAGCAGTTTCTCAAGCGGTACCAAGGTACAGATTCCATTATATGAAGATTATTATTGTTAATATTAACTGTTCACAAAAACTGTACAGAATTTACTAAAAATGTTTAAAGAGCTCTTTAAAAACTTTAAGAGTCTCGTGAGAAAGTACAGGTTTTTACCTGTTTTATACCCGCTACTTTGATTACTGGGTGCTGCTACAGAAAGGGTTACTTGCACTTTTAAAGACTTGATCATAGCCAAGAGAAAAAGTGTAGACCATTTTTTTCTGTACATTTCTCTTTGGTTTTCATTCTGTTGAAGTTTCTAACTCTAAGAAGGTATCAGGTATTTCTGCCATATATTCTACACAAACTCCACGGAAGGAAGCAGCACTCCAAGATAAATAGTGAATATTTATTCCACCAGTGGTAAGTGCTACGTTTTGGCTGACTCTATGCAGCCATTCTCATGCTTGAGTCAGCTAGAGTCAGCCGAAACGTAGCACTTACCACTGGTGGAATAAATATTCACTATTTATCTTGGAGTGCTGCTTCCTTCCGTGGAGTTTGTATGCATATGGGATCCCGAGTCAGTTCCTTGAAGGCTGCACCCACATTGGATTTAATCCGGTTATCCACAGTGCTGCTCCTTCTACCTATTTATCTGCCATATATTCTAGATATGTGACAAACTTTAGATCAGTTTCTAAACCATCTGCTTACCTCTCGTAGGGATGGCGGAGGAACAGGCCAAGATTTGTCTAAGACACTTTTTGGCATGTTACGATGAAGGGTCATCAGGAATGAGTAACGGATGTAGTCCAGGAAGTATTCATTCTCTGGGCAACGGGGCTGATTGCGGTAAATAAAACCTTTGACAAATCTACACAAAATAAAAAGGGCAAAAACATAAAATTTTTATAACCAGTATTCTGAAAGCAATCGTTACCTCTTATATCTTTGTCAGGTTAAGATTTATTCCCAACTTTAATCGGAAAGGGATCACAACAACTATACGACATTAGCTTATCCTCAGTTTTTTTTCACAGCCCATTATCAAGCTGTTTTTTTGGCTGTAATTGTACAGTTTTGTTTTCCAGTGACATGCTGTGGATCCATATGTATGGAGCCATTGTTTTTACACGTCATCCATATATCATCTGCAAAAAGACAGGCTGTTAAGTGAAATGATTGTGTTACCTAGCAACTGATCCATAAATACGGTCAGCACACGAATGTCACCAGTGTTGCATTGTTATTTTTTTCACGTTCCCATACACTTCTACGGGAGCGTGAAGCCGCAAATACGGCCAAGAGTAGGAGATGGGGATCCATAAAAACACCGGCCACGTGAGGACATAGAGATACATGTGGCCGTATCATAGCCAAAACACTACCTAGGACATGGACTTAAAGGGAATCTGTCACCACATTTTTCACAAATACAGCTAGCAACAGGATCCCTTCGAGCCCTATTAATTTTTAGCTAAAAGAAGGGTGGCATTTAGTTGTTTAACCCCCTTAACGCCGCAGCCCTTTTTCGTTTTTGCGTTTTCATTTTTCACTCCCCACCTTCAAAAATCTATAACTTATAACAGAGTTGTGTGAGGGCTTATTTTCTGCGTAACAAATTACACTTCAAAATGGTGGTGTTTAATATTCCATGCCGTGTACTGGGAAGCGGGAAAAAAATTCAAAATGCAGTGAAATTGGTAAAAACGCATTTGTGCCACACTCTTGTCATTTGGGGCGTACAGTGAAATCCGTAAAATCCAAGTCTACATGTCTACTTTATTCTTTGGGTTGGTACGATTACGGGGATACCAAATTAATGTTTTCATACGTTTACAAAAATTAAAAAATCACCTGTACAAAATTTTTTGGGGGATTTTGCCGTCTTCTGGCTCTAATAACTTTTTTATACTTGTGTACGGATCTTTGGGAGGTGTCTTTTTTAGCGGCTTTTGATGACGTTTACAATGTTATTATTTTTGATCACTTTTTAGAGAATTTTTTTTTTTTTTTTTGGGGGGTGATTTTCCGTTACGGGGTTAAACGCAGTGAAAAACCGTTCTATATTTTGATAGATCGGGCATTTTCGGACGTGGCAATCCCTATTGTGTTTATGATTTTACTGTTTATTTATATCTGTTCTAGGGAAAGGGGGCTGATTTGAGTTTTTAGGGGTTTTTTTATTAAATTTTTTTTTTTTTTTTTTAAACCCCTTTTTTTTATTAGAATATGTATATGGGGATTTTACTCCCCATTCATTACAATGTGCTGATTGTAATGATTGGGTTAATCCGAATCAGACCCGAGGCTTCCATGGCAACGGATCGCCGCTCCCCAATGACGTCACGGGGAGCAACGATCCTCTTTTTGAAGCCGGCGATCAGCGGGAAAACACCCCCGATCGGTGCAGACACAGATCACGGGTGTTACCGCTAAGCCTTTGCTGCAATATGCAGCAAAGACTTACCGGCTAGGGAGAGGGTTCTGCCTGTGACCCCTCTCCATGCGCCCGCATGTGACATAGTATTATGTCACATGTTGGTAAGGGGCTAAACTTGTCATGTCACCAGGGTAATGTCATCTAAGGTCCTTTAACCACTTACATTTTCAAAATCTATTTCATGTATTTATCTGATCACATGAAATCACAGCAGCCTCCATGGAGGCATGGGGAGGAGTAGAAGTCCATGGAAGCATGCTGAATAACAGATAACACAAGGATGCTATCTATAAGGACATGTCCACCTACATGAAGTAGATTGTAGTGATGTTGTATGCACTCTGCATATCTGTATTGTATCCTTGGGTTATCATTTTAACAATAGTTTACAGTTTGTTAAAGTAAATCTATAATCAAAAGCAAGCATGGCAAGTCTCTGTCACAGCATAATTTAAATAGTTCATTTTAGAAGGAAGGAGGCCATGGATAACAAATATAAGATAACCACAGTCAGGGGGTGCATGGATCCATCAGTAAGTGATCCCTTGCTAATATAATGCTTGTTTTTGGATGGTAGAAAACCAAGCTCATACATCAAGCTCCACTGCCAGAAGTGAAGTGGTTGTCTAAACATGAAGGTGGACGTTATTTACAGACATTTCTTGTGCAGTGATAAACTTCTTCCCATGTTATCTTGGAGCATTCTGTACTTTGACAAAACATAAAACGGGGGTCACTTCCTTTTGTAGGAAGTTCAAGTCCTCCCAAGAAATATTTATAGCCATTCCAAATATAAAAGTACAAGCCTTCCATCTGCTCTAGCGTCTTCCTAATTTCCTGTTGGACAGAAAACATTTAAGAATATTGAAGCTACTGGAAATAAAACCATCTTTTAGATTTAGAAACTATATGTTGTGCCACATTGAGGGAACCATTAAAAGGGCATTCTGATCAGAACAAGTTATCCCCCATCCAAAACAGGGGTAGAGGGGTCCATTTCCTTTAAATGAATGGAGCAATCGGTGAAGCACACCGGAAGCTCATCCACTCAATGTTGTGAGCTCCTCTCGGCCATCTAAGTGGATGTCTTGCAGGAAAGATGCAATATAGTCCACAATTTAGGAATGGATTACTTACGCTGTGCCCGTATCGACTTCTCACCAAAAGGGTCTGTGCCGCAAGGTTATTCATAGTATTACTGCACCTAAACCTGACTGAAAACCATAGTTTATATGTCTACAATTGCCACTACTGGAGATATTGTAAATGTAATTTGTATAGAAATCTATATCCTAGACAACAATTGCTCTTCCCTGTTAAACCTCATATTGGTATCTGAAGGACAATAGTATTCAAAGGATATTTCAGACAAGACCTCTCTTATTAAAATGATGGTTGACACAAATGCCCAGTTATTATAAGATACAAAAGGGGCATATGGTGCATTTAATGGCAAAAAAAAAAAAATCATGACCAGTGATTTCATGTAACAACAATTTCTACAATGATATATTCTCAGATTATGCATTGTTATTCATAGACTAATTCTATACAATATTCCTAGGATCCAGGTTCTTAACGGTGTTCTTTTTATGTTCCAGTTTGACCCCGGAGGTAAGAAGTTAATCTCCATTACATCATACATGTGCACACTCCATAATCTATCCAAAGACGGACGCCTAGGATTACTCACGCGTGAACACAATTCAATCAATGTGGAAGTTGAGTAATGAAACATTTGCTGAGGATTCACACACTAATTCATATGAACCCCTTTAAGACCTGGGCATTTTTTGTTTTTGCAATTCTTTTTTTACTCCTCATCTTCAAAAATGTATAACTTCTATTTTTCTATTTTCTGCGTAACAAATTGAACTTCATAGTGACAGTATTCAATATTCCATGCTGTGTACTGAGAAAAGAATTCTGAATGCAGTGAAATTGGTAAAAATGTGGGCTTGGATTTTATGGATTTCACAGTACTCCCCAAATTACAAGTCTACTTTATTCTTTGGGTCAGTGCAATCACAGGGATATCAAATTCGCATAGGTTTTATAATGTTTTCATACATTTACAAAAATGAAAACCTGCTGTACAAATGTTTTAATTTTCTTTTTGCCATCTTCTGGAGCCAATAGCTTTTTCATACTTTTGTGTACAGAGCTGTGGGTGATGTCATTTTTTGGAACTTTTGAAGACATTTTCAATGCATCTATTTAAGGACTGTGCGGCCTTTTGATCCCTTTTTATTGAATTTTTTTTAGTTTTCAAAATGGCAAAAAAAGTGGGCAGTAGTAGGACCTGCTCAGGCAGTCTGTTCACACACGAGACCCTGGAAACCGCAGTTGTGTGTGAGCCCATAGAAATGCATAGGGCTGTTGTAGTACACTGCCAGGAACAATGTATGCATGTATCCTGACTACTGAAAGCTGCTCTTTAGCCTTGTCTCCTCTAACTGCGGTGTCATAAAGCTATAAACATTCAGAGTTGTATAAAAAAAAAAGAATCGCCTTCAATATGGTACAATACGATACTGACCTTCGAACGACTTCCACAGCCCACTTCCTTTGTGCGGCCTTTCGACGACCTACTGTTCCACGCCACCAGGACTGGATTTGTATGGCTGCACAAAAAAGGATTTTTTATATAACTACAAATAAAAAAAACGACTACTCATATTAAACACAGGCTGCATAACCCATGACTTAGTGCCAGCAAGAGAAAATGAAAGTTTGTGTATATGAATGACAGTTCCATACATACACAAACCACATGAAACATCATAGCAGCGGTTCCCAACCTGGGGTTGCGATTCTATTCCGTTTTTGCCGCGAGTATAGAACTGTGGACTGCAGGAGGGAGGGGGGGGGGGCAGTATTATAGTAGTTATATCCTTGTACATAGGGCGCAGTATTATAGTAGTTATATCCTTGTACATAGGGCGCAGTATTATAGTAGTTATATCCTTGTACATAGGGTCAGTATTATAGTAGTTATATCCTTGTACATAGGGTCAGTATTATAGTAGTTATATAGTAGTTATATCCTTGTACATAGGGAGCAGTATTATAGTAGATATATCCTTGTTCATAGGGGCAGTATTATAGTAGTTATATAGTAGTTATATCCTTGTACATAGGGGCAGTATTATAGTAGTTATATAGTAGTTATATCCTTGTACATAGGGAGCAGTATTATAGTAGTTATATCCTTGTACATAGGGAGCAGTATTATAGTAGTTATATAGTAGTTATATCCTTGTACATAGGGAGCAGTATTATAGTAGTTATATCCTTGTACATAGGGGGCAGTATTATAGTAGTTATATCCTTGTACATAGGGAGCAGTATTATAGTAGATATATCCTTGTACATAGGGGCAGTATTATAGTAGTTATATAGTAGTTATATCCTTGTACATAGGGAGCAGTATTATAGTAGTTATATCCTTGTACATAGGGGCAGTATTATAGTAGTTATATAGTAGTTATATCCTTGTACATAGGGAGCAGTATTATAGTAGTTATATCCTTGTACATAGGGGGCAGTATTATAGTAGTTATATCCTTGTACATAGGGAGCAGTATTATAGTAGATATATCCTTGTACATAGGGGCAGTATTATAGTAGTTATATAGTAGTTATATCCTTGTACATAGGGAGCAGTATTATAGTAGTTCTATCCTTGTACATAGGGGGCAGTATTATAGTAGTTACATTCTTGTACATAGGGGGCAGTATTATAGTAGTTACATTCTTGTACATAGGGAGCAGTATTATATTAGTTATATTCTTGTACACAGGGGCATTATTATAATAGTTTTATTCTTGTACATGGTTTGGGGTCACCGCAAC
Source organism: Engystomops pustulosus (assembly GCF_040894005.1). Lineage (NCBI taxonomy): Eukaryota > Metazoa > Chordata > Amphibia > Anura > Leptodactylidae > Engystomops > Engystomops pustulosus. The sequence goes on along the minus strand of NC_092412.1, from coordinate 216,727,050 downwards.
ACGAGGAACTGTATTGCAGGGTCAAAGCATTAGAATGGTTGAGAACCACTGCATCATAGGCAGTCTGCTCCCAACAAGAGATGTGCAGCCTCCAGAGGCTTAAAGGGGTTGCTGCTGGGATCAAAAAAGTCTGAGAATGTACCTAGCAGTCCACGAGAATGGGTTCAGTTCTCACTAAATGATGGAGCAGCAGATCAAGCATGCAATCCAACTGCTCCATTCAGTGTTTATGATGTGGTGGAGATAGCCAGGCATTGTACTTTTTCGGGGACTATCTTAACACTCAATTGTGCGGGAGAATGCACACCGCTGCATCATTTAGTGAGAACAGAACGCTTGTTCTGGTGGACTGCAGGGGTCCAAACAGACAGACCACCTTAATCCATGGATAGGGTATTACAATGAAACTTGGGACAACTGCTTTAACAGCAGTAATATACCCAACAAACCTGTTTCCATAACACAGTGGTTCTCAACCTGTGGGTCGGGACCCCAGCTGGGGTTGAACGACCCAAACCGGGGGTCGCCTAAAGCCATCAGAGCCGCAATTTTACTGTGTTTTTACTGCGAGTTGCATGGTTTGGGGTCACCACAGCATGAGGAACTGTATTGTGGGGTCACAGCATTAGAAAGGTTGAGAACCACTAGATTACAATAAATATGCAATTTCTTCTGCTGTAATATAAATGTATACTCACCGGAATGTTTCATGTGTAGGAATTTTTGTCGTTGATGATATCCTCTCCACCTGGACTGGAGGAAGGTGGCTAGAATAAAAAAAATCCAAGGTTATTCTCAGTTATATCTTGGTTTTTGTTTCATGGAAAGACAACTGGAATTCCAGGGACCAAATTGGACACTGGTGCTACAGCAATAGGAAATAATAATAGAATACATGGCTTGATATAGGACACATGAAAATTATCAACTAAAATGTGTTCAAGCACAAGATGTGGCATAGAACAGTACACGCAAAATGACACAAGCAAGTAATCTAAGAAAATCCAAGTGTAATAAGATAAATGAACACACCTATGCTCTGCTTCCTCACTTCTAAGGCATCCTCTGTAGCAAACAAGGTTTTTGGAAAGCGAATAAAAATTTTTGTCCTACAGAAAAAAAAAAAAAGATTGAGAACATAAGTTACTCAAGTCGTAAGTTAGAAACCAGAGCTTTTCTGAACAGAACAGATAAGATGTTTTCTATACTGTTACTAATGATAAGGTAAAGTTAAAAAAGGTAAAAGAAATTTTGTGAATAGAAAAAAAAATGCAGATAGAAAGCTCCCAGGCGTTTGTCAATATGAGAAAATTTTGGCATATACTTGAGCACCAGAGAAGTGTACAGATACTATGATCCTTGACATATTGCAGGTTATTATGAATGAATGAAGGCGCTTACCTGCCCATTTTATACTCCTCAGGTTTATAACCAAGGCTCTTGACAAGAACTGCCACTCCGTCCATTGCCCGCCCATCCCAATTTGGCCAGGTTTCAGGGCAAAGAGATTTGTACCTGGGAAGATAAAAATCAGGTTGTGAGCATGTACACGTTGCAAATGACAAATGTGAAACCTACATTTATTTTAATACCTTTGTAAAAAGATCTCATATTTTCGCCTGTATGCAAATCCAGCACGCCTTACTCGGACATTCTCAATAAGCCCCAAATATTTCACTTGGTGTCTGATGAGAACCTCATCAAAACGAGCTAGAAGATGGCCAGAGTCAATAAAAACAGGTTACAACCATAAAAGATCACCATCACAGCACACACAAAAAAAAAAAAAAAAAATCACACACAAAATTGTATTCAAGTATTCTTTTCAAGGGGTTTTTAAAAGGCTATGTACACTTTTGCAAAGTTTTATTCCTATGAGACACCTCGTGCTTCCCTCCCCCAGGCACACCACGCCATGTGCAACACTCACTGCTCAGTTTTTCCTCTCCCACGTCTAGCATTGAAAATAGATAAAAGACAAAAGCTTGTGATCAATATCTTTCTCTCAGTTTCTGTGCATCAGGATGCAGGGGAAAGAGACTTGTGCATAATCTATTGACATAGCAGCTAGGACTAAAGAAAGCTCAGTGCAAAAAAAACCCATTTCACTTGAATTACTGATAAAGGACTTAACGTTAGGCAACCTTTAATTATTTAGCTAAATATATGGTGACCCTTTTCATCAAAAAGGTAGCGGATTCATACAAACCTGCTTGTTTGGCATCATTTGGCTTTATGCAGCGCACATAAGAAGGCTCCTTGGACATGAGGATTTCCATCAATTGTGCCAAGCTGTTTTTAAACTGTGTTGCAGCCTAAAAATGCAATAATACTTTAAGTATAATGATTTACAACACAAAATATAAACTTTTCTTCATACTGAAGATTGTGATCAGCAGTGCTGGCGCCAACACTGGCCATGCCTGGGCCCAGAGCTGCTAGGGGGACCCACATAAGGCTGTACATAATGAATCCATAGGGGGCGAGGAGGGTTTTATATAATTAACCATGATGGGGCTTTTTGGGATGATAAACTAGGGAATAAGACTGTTTTGGCTTCAATGCAGCCAAGCGAGTTCACTGTAAAAGGGGCCCACTGAGGTTCTGTTGCCCAGAAGCCTAACTGAAGCCTGACCCTGGAAATATTCTTTTAACAGTGAAAGCAGGGGCTCATACACGTGAAACATTTTACTAATAGACGCCTCAGCTTGGGACGGCTGTGGGAACTTACAATACATGATGGCAGGGAGGCTTCCACTACTACATTCATAATATACTTCTCATTACATAAGTAACAGTCAATATTAATCTTTTAGTATATTAATCATTAATTTATAAATAATAACATTTTTCATCCATCCCATTCTAAAAATTAAATTTTAAAGAGGACCTTTCTCCACCTCACACATAGTAACATACATTTTTGTAGGGGGCTGCTACGAAGATTCTGGGGCACTTTTAATCTTCCTGCTAGCCCCCATGGCTGCCGAGGTATCTGACCGTTGTAATACTCTCCACTGTTAAAGAGGAGGTGCCTTTACTCCAGTACCTCCTCTCTAACAGGGGAGATGATTACAATGGTCAGATACCAATAATGATATCTCAGCATCAGTAGAGAAGATTATCATAACACACTCCTTCACTCCAGCTCCTCCGCTCTGACAGGGGAGAGGATTACAATGGTCCGATACAAAGTCTGATATATCAGCATCAGTAGAGAAGATTATCATAACACACTCCTTCACTCCAGCTCCTCCGCTCTGACAGGGGAAAGGATTACAATGGTCCGATACAAAGTCTGATATCTCAGCATCAGTAGGGGCTAGAAACTAAAATTCCCTCTGAATCGGATTTGTAGTCCCTACTATATAGTGTGTTAATCTAACAATGTGTGAGGGTGGTGCAAGGTCCTCTTTAAGTATAAATAGATCAATGGTGTATGGCCAACTATTCATTCCAAATCAAAAGGAGAATGTGAGAGCGTTAGTTGCAGTTGATAGACATCCCAGACCTCCCTTCTTTACATCTATGTTGTTTGCTTGTATTATCCTGGGTGATGTCATCTACAGATTTGCATAAGGAACAGTAAAGTAATCTTTCACAACAAATTTTTCAAAAAAAAAAAAAATCATCAAGTGCAAAACGTTGCGTACAGTAGATGATATGGATTCCCATTACTTTAGGAATGGTCAACACACTGCCTTATACAACAGCTCATACCGTCTCTGGCCTTTTCTTGTCTGTCAGCTCAGATCGGTCAAAGCATTGATGAACAATTGGATTCCCTGAGTCGCACATAACCTACGATACAACAGAAGAACATGTATAAGTGTTCAGCAGCTGCTTCCCAAAACTTATTATTCCAGAACCTAAAAACCAAAAGTAAAAACGCATGAATATTCTATAACCTCCCACACAGAACAAATCATTTACTTACTTCTTTCAGATTTCTAAACAGCAGATCATTGTTTTTATCCAAAAATCCTAAAGACAGTTGAGAGAACAGTTTTAGAAGGTTGCCCTTATTTACTAAAGCCCAACAATTAGGTTATTAATCTTATTTTATTTTCTTTCCTTTTAATGAATATCTGTCACACCGTCTAACTACAGGTGGTCCCCTACTTAAGAACACTCGACTTACACACGACCCCTAGTTACAAACGGACCTCTGGATAATGGTAATTTATTGTAGTTTAGTCCTAGGCTACAATAAAGAGCTATAGCAGTTATCACAGGTGTCTGTAATGAAGCTTTAGTGTTAATCCTGATTCTTATGACAACCCAACATTTTTAAAATGCAATTGTCACAGAGACCAAAAAAGTTCTGGCTGGGATTACAATGATAAAATACACAGTTCCGACTTGCATACAAACTCAACTTAAGAACAAACCTACAGACCCTATCTTGTATGTAACCCGGGGACTGCCTGTATTACATTGTAGTAAATAGTTGCATTTCACAAAAAAACTAAAAATCAAGCATCTAGTCCAATCACTTTATAAGGGGGACGCTGCTGCAGTGGCAATTTCCAGGTGCTATAATGACCAACTTCTTCGGGCTCTGGGCGCAGTGTATGTAGCACAAAACAGCTCTCATGAAAGTCCATCAATAGTCATTTTTGGAAAACTAGAAAGGAATGCAAATCACCTTTTACACTGTAGTTTACTTCTCCCGCATAGTGGAGCAGGCGAAACTCTTCTCTTCCCAGACACTTTCTAGTTTTCTGGTCTCCAAGCTTGTGTCTACATAGAAAAACAAGGCCAAACAATTCTCAGTATCCAGTATTCTGCACATAGAATTGTATTCATATTCACAATGTACAAAAGTAAAGTAGCCACAGATAGACCCTGAATGTTGTAACTTCTGGAAACATTAATGTTGAATTTTTTTTTACTGTTTTTCTATGTTTATGAGGGGAGCTTCTTCCCCCACCCCTTATGGCACGGATTAATTTCTGGCTTGCAGTTTATGTAATACACAGCAGCCAGTCAAAAAATGATGTGAGAGGGGAGAGACTGAAATCACTCAACTACACAATTAGGAGAAATCTGAGACACTTTTACACTTATTAGTCAGACTGCAAAATTCTGGATGTTTACAATAGAAGCTGCTGTAAAGCACATCACCAAGTGCTGTTAAAACAGTAGATGATGGCAGCTCATAATCATGCATATAAAAAGGCAGAAAATCTAGATTAGAAAGAGTGATAAATACTATTTATTTCATACACCAACATAAATGAGGATTGAAGTGGAGCACTGGTGTCCAGATTTATGGTCTACACTCACGTAACAAAGTGTGGATGGTTTTTCACAGTATCTTCCAACTTCTCCAGGAATGTCCAATCTGTGGCCTCTCCAGGACGTAGACATTCTTCATCCTACACAGCGGGAAAAAAAACTGAGATTATCAACCAAGTCATCAATATTGGCACCAAACAAAGCACAACCCATGCGAGCATCCTGTTTGCGAAGCAGCTAGCTAGAAAATAAACAGACTTACCAAGATGGAAATGATGCCTTTATACTTTTCTTCAACAAGATCACAGATTATTTTGTTATTAAAATACTGCACAGGCTCCCACTAAAATGGAAAGAAAAATGTTGAAATTATGACACACACACAGTTTTATGTAAAATGCTTGAAAAAATAAATAAAAAATATTACCACCTTTTTAAAAATACTTGAAGCTTTTATTTTATTTCTAAGACACAATTGATATTTAAATACAAATTCTTGGGCTAGAGTGACATCTCTTCCTAGTAAGGATGTTGTGAAGATCATACAGTGGGATATATGCTCCTGTGCAGCCCCACCCCCTGGGGCTAACCCTGGTGCTGTAACATATATTACAGAGAGCCACATATGGACAGTTACAGCACCAGGGAAACATCCACGGCGTACACTCAGCTTAGGCCAGGAATGTAAACCATACAGTTGCATCTGTCACCCATAGCCTTGAATGCCCTCTGCTGAGTGAATACTGTGCCCTCCATTGGGATAAAAAAAAAAAAAAAAAGACTTTGAGAAAAAGGAGCAAAAAGAAGGAGTCTAATAAAACATTCATGTAAGTGATGTTACAATACATAAACACAAAACTACATCAAAAAGGGAAGAAAGAATTTGTGTCGAAGTACAAGTATCTGTTCCACCAAAACGGTTGAGTATACAGAAAGATACGTGGTTGGCTAAGGAAGTGTTAAAAACGCAAGCAGCAGAGCAGACACTGAATATAAAAGCGAGAGGGTGTAACTTACTGCAATCCCTTCAGATTCATACTCCTCCTGTTCTGACTTCAGTGTCAGCTCAATAAACAACTGCTGGAGCTTTTCGTTGCAGTAATTGATGCAGAACTGTTCAAAACTACAAAGAAGAAGAAGTTAAGCATGCCAATAAATGTCATAGGAAATCTACCATCAAAATCCATCATGATAAACCATGGACACTTACTCATAGATCCAGACACCATGACTGTGGTAATCTTCTTATCATGGCCTCCTTCCTTCTAAAACCAACTTTTAAAATTATGCTTACGATACAAGAGGGCTCTAGTAATGCTCCTCAGAGCCCTCTTGTGCCATTAGCAGAATTTTAAAAGTTGGTTTTAGAAGGAAGGAGGCCATGATAACAAATAAAAGAAGATTACCACAGTCATGGTGCCTCACAGGCTGTTACACTGTGTAGGAGCACTTCCCTCTCCAACTGTGTGGCGAAATCTCTATGGCAGTGAGACTACACCAATAAGAAGGAGGAGTGAGAAAGGAGCTGAGAGGGCAAGACAGTGTTACAGCCTGTGAAGCCACAGCATGGAGGGGCTCTGATAAAGCCCCCTGGAATCCTTCGACTTATTAGCATGGTTTTAAAAGTAGATTTTAGAATAAAGAAGGCCATGGATAACAAATATAAGAAGATTACCACAGTCAAGGTGCCTGGATCTATGAGTAAGTGCCCCTGGTTTATCATGATGGGTTTTGTTGGTAGATTTATACACATGTGTAGTTGTATTGACCAAATGCTGATTATAGATCAGTATCATTTGTATAACATCATATTCCCCTTAGCAATTATGACTTTTTTAACTCCTTGAATTATTTACATCTTGGCTTTTCCATATAAGGACAAGTTGGGTGGATTCCTGAAGTGTCATCACAACATGTGGACTTCTCATACGGATGGACATACAGTGGGATACGTCGCAAGGTGCCTCCTCCTCTCCCCTGAATGTGTGGGGAGGAGTGAAAATCACAGCAGTCAGTGACTGGTTGCTGCTAATGTTCAGGGTGTTTCCCCAGTGAAGTCAGGGCGGACCTCCCCGAAACACATACACATCAGCATATACAAATAAAAAAAAAAAGTGGTGTGAACTTAGCCTTATTCCTACACTATCCTAATAAATGAACCTGCAGCAGTCTACACAAAACGTATAAAAAGATAAAATCTGCTAAACATTTTCCCATGTTAAAAATGTAAACACAAACAAAAAGAATATTACCTGTTATGTTGAAAAACTTCAAAACCATAAATGTCCAGAAGTCCTATGACAGATGCATTTCCCAGACTGTGCATATCCGCGCCCTGTAAAAGGCACACAGTGAGTTACAATTGCAGTGTCAGAGTAATCCTACTTATCCTGTTTATACTCCCAACTAGTGACCCCACTGCTGTATATGGTCACAATGCAATTGCAGAACTCAAGGAAGGTTTCCAGGTTTTCAAATGTGAAACAATAATACCATAAATGACAATATTTGCATAACCGCTTTTATACCTTATATGAGAGCGATTTGTTAATCTTGCGGACAAGCCAGGAAAAGGTGCGACCATAAATTGCTTTAGCCAAGGCATCCCGGGCATAAGCTGCTTGCTCCTGGTTCAAAGGACTATTTAACTAAAGAGGAAAAGAATAAAAAAAGCAAAAAAAGTAAAAGAATTAAAACCACATGACGTCAAAGTTTGCCCTCGTTGTCTTCCATAACTATCGTTCTGTATATATCGTTATAAAAAAAATGTTAAAAAACACAAAATCACACTTGGTAACAGGAGTTCACTAATCTAAAAGATTGAACAGTTCAACGCAGGGGAGCCTCACTGTTCACCAGTATCAGAACCAAAACAGAAAATGGAGCCAGAAGCAAAAGGAACCCAATAATATGTTCCCATGGATAGTCTACTTTAATCTCAGAGCTGCAAGTAAAAGATCATCTTGGTATAGAAAATTACTTTTCAGCCCATCTGCTGTGTACGAGGACCTTTAATTACACTGCTCGCAGCAGGAGAAAGGAGCAGAAAAAGGTACAGAGAAATATATCGCACCTTTTAACATCAAGCCTTGCAAAAAAAAAAAATCAATGCTTTCATTTGGTGGATGTTTATAATACATTCTACAGGTTGAGGGTGGAAGTTTTTACCTCTTCTCCTTTAGCGATGATTTTTTTGTGAATGAGAGATTCCCGGAGTACAGTACTATCTACAGAAAGAAGCTGCAAAACAAGACATATTTATTAGATCCTAAGTAATACTCATCTTTCAATGTTTTATTTTTTTTTTTTTATAGAATTCCCTCTGTGGTGTGACAATCAGGGCTCATTCACACGACCGTACTGGTGGCAGTGATCATGGCCATAATAATAATAGTTCTTTATTTATATAGCGTACACAGATTACGCAGCGCTGCACAAAGCATGACAAATAGGTCCCTGTCCCTTCAATCTAATCAACCTACCAGTATGTTTTGGAGTGTGGGAGGAAACCCAAGCAAACACGGAGATAACATGCAAACTGTTTGCAGATGTTGACCTGGGTGGAATTTGAACCCAGAACCCCAGCGCTGCAAGGCAGAAGTGCTACCCACTCAGCCACCGTGCTGCCCCACCTTAGACTTATGGCACACGTTCCCGGTAAGCATAGGGGGCTCATTTACTAAGGGTCACTTTCGTCGGACTGTTCGCCTTTTTAGGGGATTGCGCGGCTTGGACAGGTATTTAACAGGTGTCTGCGTTGGGATTTGGCCGCACTTTATCCTTTTTTGGCGCAGCTGCGCTGGCATCCATGCAACGCAAATTGGGGGGCATGTCGTCGACTGAGTCGGACTAAGCGCAAGATTTAACTTTCAAATTGTGTCGCAAGCCCAATCACTTACATGCACCAATAAAAAGATGGTAAACTCTTTTGGACCCTACCGGGGAAGCAGGATATGGGGCGCACAATCTTGGTGAATTGCGGCACAATGCATTATCGTTGGACAATGTGCTTTTAGGTGAACTACAGCGGGAATGTAAGTAAATGAGCCCCACTGTGTCACCACACCGTGACAGCATCGAACACACGGCCGTGTGAATGAGGCCTAAGAGTAGACACACTGGCATGTGTTTTGCATGTTTTTTTTTCCCCTTGCCTTCCATGAAAAAAAAAAAAAAAAAAAAAAAAAAGATAAAAAGCCTTCAGTGAAAATCACAGACGTGTGTACGTGTGTACGTGTGTGTGTGTACGTGTGTGTGTGTACGTGTGTGTGTACGTGTGTGTGTGTGTGTGTACGTGTGTGTGTACGTGTGTGTGTGTGTGTGTACGTGTGTGTGTGTACGTGTGTGTGTGTACGTGTGTGTACGTGTGTGTGTGTGTACGTGTGTGTGTGTGTGTGTGTGTACGTGTGTGTGTGTGTGTGTGTGAATAAAACCCCGCCATTGTGAGACACTCTCTACTTTGGGATTGTGGTCAAGGCACAACAATTACGTGAGTAGCAGAATGATTTACATTGTGGGTTTAGAATCTGCAACATGTCAAATACATGATTCTAATTGCGGAGATCAATGCATAGACTGTAAGCTCTAGTGAGCAGGGCCCTCATTCCTGATGTGTCATCTGACAATATTATTGCTCTGTAATTATTGAAATTGCAGCAGATATTACACTGAGATTCTACGTCGTGTCTCCCCTGCCCCAAGCCATCCTTTTTACAGAAGGTATACAAAAGCCTTACCCTGGCAAGATACTTAATCTGGTTTTCCGTCGTGACCTGAGCATTCCCTTGCTCGTCTTTGGCAAATTGCACATTTCCCAAGTGCAAGACGCTGGCTACGATACTCAGCAATTCCTATTTATGAAAAATAAATAAAAAATTGTAAATCCCAATATACGAATGAATTTTTCAGAAAGCGATTTTGTCCTTGCACCTACCTCCACATCATCATCATTGAAGTTAATCACGGATAAAGCTTTTCTAACAATCTTCCACTCGCTTTTATCATTGATGGAGCTAACCCTGGCACATTGACCCTGGTTGAGGGAGCAACAAAAAAAAAAAAAATTATATACAGCAGATAATGGCATGTATGAGACAAAGCAATATGAATAGAGAGAAGCGGACCAGAACTTTCCATTAAGGGTTAAGGTGCGACCCAGACATATTGCCGGATTGGCGGTTGAATTGATTGGTAGCAAATTGCTGCCCCTGGCCAATTAGCCATGGGTGTAATTGGCCAGAGGACGTCCCAATTCTCCAATTCTTAGCAGAACAAATATAGAACCCTATGTTTATTTAAGTGCCATTCACCTACCTTGACAAGGTATTGGTAGTTTTGTGCATTTCTCTCTAAGCCCAACCTGCGAAGAAGATCCTCTTCCCCACCTTCGAGGAGTTGATAAAATATATGGAAATTCCTCTCCCCATGGTTCTGATGCACCACACGGGACTTTTCCAGGAGATAGTTTAGGATGTGCCCTCCAACTGGAGCTCCCTTCAAACCAAATGAAAGGATTATTAGCGCAGGCAAATTAATAACCATCTGTATAGCTGGAGAAGAACAGGAAGTAGAAAACTGCAAGGAATTGATATAGAAAGCATATTGGAAAACTTTACACAAACAATATCAATTATTTGCTGAAAGTGGACAACCCCTTTAAGGAAAAATACCATCAAATTCAAACATGACACTTACCATGTTAACCATGCCATCCTTTTAAAATAAAAAAAATAAAAATAGGGTAATGAGCCAGAAGTGCTCATGGGAGTGTTACCGGAGCACCCTGATGCTGTAGTTTCACAGCCTGTTACGTTATGCAAGGAACTCCACCTCGTACTTTGTACTTCATCCTCTGCACTAAGTTTACATCAGCCAGAGGAGCAGAGGGGGCGAGTGTGAAACAGTGTTACAGCCTGTGAAGCTACGGACAAGAGCTGGTAATGCCTTCTGGCTTATTAGCATAATTTAAAAAGTTAAATTTCAGAAGCATTGAGGCCATAAATAAATATGAGAAGATTACTACAGACACTGTCTGGATCTATGAGTAAGCGTCTCAGGTTTATCATTCTGGATTTTGATGGGGGGGGGGGGGGAGGCGATTTTCAGCTATCTAAACTGTTAATTATTCACACCCCCTACGTGACGTCACCCTCTTTCCAACATGGGAAAAGGAGGCATCCATCACACAAGAGGGGTGAATTCATGCCTCTCGCTTGAAGGTCACCTCCCTCTCCCAGCATGGGAATAATTAGCAGCCCGGATTGCCGGACATTGCGCTCCGGGATGCTTTTTGTAAGTCTTTTTTTTCTAGGTGATCTTTAGCATGTCAAGACTAGAGAAGACAAGTGTGGGGATCGGGATGAAGAGGATGACAGGTTACTATATATGGGGTTTGTACATTTTTGTGAGTGGTAGATTTCCTTTAAAGGACTTTTTTCAATTTTCATTATGCAATTTACATTATTATAGAATAAGACATCATACACTTTTCTGATACTTTTTTTTTCAGATCATAATGTCAGAAAAAAAAAAATGGTACAGTCCATTCTTAGATCTCCTATGGGTGCGTTTGGACTATCACTCTTCAGAACTAATAGAAATATATATCAGGGTAGTTGTAACAAAAGAGAAATAAAACAACAAGGTAACAATACTAACCTTATAATCAAACTGCACATCCATATATTTGCCGAAGCGGCTGGAATTGTCATTTCGTAAGGTTTTTGCATTTCCAAAGGCCTGTAAATAGAACAGAGAATGAGAGACTGAATAACCTACTAAATGATAAGGATTTTCTAATATTACTCTATTACTAAACAAAGCTAGCCTGTCCTTGATACAATAACTGCCTGGGTTCCCATGACACTTTGAAAACATGTACAGATACGCCTTTCATTAGCACCTAGAACATATTTGCTCTGTCACCTTATAGGAAGTTTGCTCAACTTCTCCTATTGTAGATAACAGTAACCAGTAGATAGAAATTAAAGGGAACCTATCACATTTTCACAAATCTAGCTCATGACAGGTTCCCAAAGAGCCCCATTAACTAAATGCCTTCCTTCTTTTAGCTATAGAGTTTCCCCTTACATCCCTATAAAATCGACTTTATCTTACCCAACATACAGCCAGATCCTGCGGTAGTCAGAGGGGGCATGTCCTTCATTCCGACTCATTTCTACTCCTTCCGGCGCTTCATCATTCAGTTCATGTCATGTGACCAGGGTGATGTCATCCAAGCTCCTTTAAATACTAACCTTTGCAAAATCTACCCTATGTTTGTATCTGATCACATGAAATAATAGCCTCCATAGAGGCATGGGGAGGAAAAGTCATCCATGGAGGCATGCGGGGATTTCATGTGATCAGATACATATACGGGGTAGATTTTGCAAAGGTTACTGGGTAAAGGACCTTCAATGACATCAAATGACACAAAGAGCTGAATGGAGCATGGGGAGGAGTAGAAAAGAGTGAGAACAGGACGTCACACCCAAAAAATGATTTTATGGGGAGGACAGGGAAATATTTTTCAGCTAAGGGTGGCATATAGTTAATATCGAACTATTGGAACCTGTCACTAGCTGTAATTGTGAAAAATGTGGTGACAAGTTCTCTTTAAGTGGCCATGCACTAAACATACATATCAGCTGTACATGCTAACTTTAACACAGCTAACAAATATTTGCAGGGCTGTCCAGAAACTACCAAAGGATAGTGGGATGAAACATGTGATAGATAAACCACTAACAAAAGGCATCTGGCAATGGCTTATATCCCTTTGTACAATAAACCTGCATAGACATGGATGATTTTGTATAGCAGCTCCCGAGTATGGCTTAAATGTGCCTAATGGTGCAGTTGGACAACCCTCATCTTCATGAGACAACCCTTTTGATGAGTAAAGTCGCTTTTGAACAAACTTTGGTAGCAGGCAATAATTTGCTGCTGATGTTCAGAGTACCTCCATATGTAAACAGTTATTACTGACAGATTCAGTGAAGGTCGGGTATGGATGCTATACAGTGGCATCTGTCCCCCATGGCCTCTGCTGCTGAAAGTATACTTTTCAAGCATGAAGCAGAATGATATTAAGCAGTCTGCTGGATGCCAATTATACTGAGCAGACAGAGGCCAAAAGAGGCCGCTGCCCACCAGTATTCGTATATGGGCATGTTCAGGATGTAGAACGGCAAGTTTTCTGATGCACACGCTGAATGTGTCCAATAAACATGTTCTTAAAGTAGTCTAACATTAATTTTTACCTCGAGGACAGGATTGGACTGCAGAAGACGGTCTTTCACAGTTTCCACTTGCTCACTGGCAGGACAGGTCACAGCGTAGTACTGCAGGATCTTCTTACTAGCTTCAGTCTTTCCTGCTCCGCTTTCACCAGATATAAGGATACACTGGTCTTTTCTTTCTGTTCGCAGGGAACGGTAGGAGTTGTCCGCTATAGCATAGCTTTTAAAAAAAAACAAAAAAAACAAAAAAAAAAAAAAACTGATCTTTTGATTTGCACTAGAATTACTTACTACTTTTTAGTATTTCCCAAAAATGGACATCAAAAACATCACACAAGGTTATGCCCATACACATCTAACACACCTTGATTGAAAAATAAAAATAAATTAAAATTAGAGATTATTATAACAGAATGGTCCTGCGTTTGCTCCATTAGTCTGATGGAGAGGCGAGGGGTACGACAGACCCCTCTTTTTCGTGATCTGTGGAGGTCTCAGCACAGACCTCCACTGATCAGAAAATTAGGCCCTGCCCCGTGGGAAACCCCTTTAATGCTCTTGCTCTTTAATGTTATTGTTAAACACATTAGTAAGTTGGGGTGATAGAACACATTGCTTTGCTATCCACTGGCTAATACATGTATACAAGTCACAGAGAACTGGGACAATGATCCCATTGAGTCCATAACCCGCACACAGAGTATGTAAGGCATGCATTTGTCTTATGGGCCTTACTCTTAGCAAAGTTTTGTGTGCAGGGCATTCAGCCCGATGTGTAGCAGTGACACAAGTAGAACGTCCTGGTACTGGTCACATGCTTCATTTATCACATACACTGGATCCACTCACATTCCCAAAATATATATGCAGCTGCTGCCGCCGACACAAAGAAGCGGCTATGGAATCCTATATTAAAGGAAGTTATCAAAATCAAGGATTATTAACCAGGGGCGCACCTACTCATAGATCCAGACACTGACTTTCCAGACTGTCTCCCCCTCAGCCCAATGTGATCTAACTACAGCAGAAGAAGTAGCAGCACAGTGTGAGTTGGGGGGGGGGGGGGGGAATTTCCTGTGCACAGTGTAACAGCCTGTAACCTTCAGACTCATTAGCATAATAATAAAGAGGCCATGGATAATAAATAGAAGATTGTCGCTGTGCCTGAATTTGAGTAAGTAGTGTCCCTAGTTTAACGGAAATCTACCATTAAAATCCATAATGATAAAGGAAACCTACCATTTGTTTTCATGCATTGTGAACCAAAACAGACCTTGAGAATGCTGTAGCTACACTGATGCAGAAACATATCTCATTTAATCCCTGAATTGAGTGGTTTTACTGAAAAAAAAAAAACTATTATAAAATTATGATAATGAGGCTCTGTCACTCCTGTGCCTGGATCAGTCCTTCTCTTCTTTCACTGCTCCAGAGAATGCTGTAATCACCGTGTTGTCCCGGACATCCAGAAGTAATCGATCGCTGCACCGTCTCCCAGCTGCTGTGTTTGAGTCATCCAGCTCAGCTTGATTAATCCTGTCTGAACAGTTCAGGAAGCTCTGTGTTTATGAACAGCAGCCAGCATGCAACCCAGCTTTCCCAAGGTCCTGAATTTTATAATAGTTTGAGGAAAACCACTTGGATCAGAGATTAAACAAGATATGTTTCTGCATCAGTTTGTCTACAGCATTCTCATGGTATGTTTGGTTTACAATGTACAAAAACAAAATGGTAGATTTCCTTTAAGTTTAGAGGCTGCAGGGGGAGTTCCCATTAAACTGCTTGCCCATGAGTGACTTCAGTCTGAGAAGTCTGTGGGATTTCATAGAGTTAACATAGAACTGCTGAACTGAACTCGTCTGTTCTGTTGTTCTAGCTTCGGTCTGGGAAATTCAGCAAGTGCACGGAGCGAGTTTCTCAAACCGAACCAGCCTTGGGCTGCATTCACACGATCATATGCCCCTTCCCCTCTCCATAGCAATGCATAGCGCACAGCGCCGTAACACAGGGTAAGAGGAGATGTCCAATCTTTTCTCTGTATACGGAGCGGTATGATGCCGCATGTATGCTGCACCGTATCACTCCATGCACCCATTGACGTCTGGGGCAAACTTGCGGCCGTACATACGTCCCGACATTCGTGTGAATGCAGCCTTAAACTAATATCCATTTCTCAGTTAAAAATATTGTTTCTCAAGTATTTAGCTTCTCAGCAACTATAATATGAGAAAAATCACTAAAGCCCCAAAACTGAATGCTGGGAAACTGTGGGAGAAATTTCTGTTTTCTATATAAATAAAAAAAATTCTTTGGTGCTTTACGTCCAGTGTAACCAAGCAACAAAAGAAATAGCAGGGAAACACTGGTCAAAAATAACACATGATGAGGTTGTGGTATGAAAAGAATAGGCCAGCTCAGAAAGGAGACAGAAAAAAAAAAAAAAAAACTTTCCAAGTTTCATGAGGAAAAATTCCACTAAGACTAACTGTTCTGGAATTTTTCCTGTGAACTATTTGTTTTGACTAATCTTTGAGGGCAGAATCTACCTTTCTGCAAACAGATGATGCCACCCTGCAACCCCGACACTAAATATAGGAAAGGGTTACAGATCCACAAGATATTCCAATGCTACAGGAAAACAGATGTGAGGGGAAACTCCTTTCTGAACAGGTTTGAGAAAATTTCACAGCATAAACCTACAGAATATGATGAGAAACTACTAAATACTTGGCTCAGCTTGTACTGATTTTAGGTTGCATCATTCTTTCTCACATCTAAAACCGGCCTGCAATCCTGCTGGTTTCCTTTTCCCAGAGTGCAGTGCATTGTGGGGGCTCAGTATAGCTCCCCAGCTACAAATAACATGCGGCGGCAGTAAATTTATATATAAACACACACATAGATATATTATATATAACCACTTTCTGTTTCTAAAAAGCAACCAACAAGTATACTGAAAGTGGCTTTGGAAAAAAGAATTAAAAATTAAAAACATCCATGCCCACAGTGAGTGGAAAGGAGGGGGGGGGGGGGGTATACAAGCAGGGCGCCCAGAATGGTAGTGCACTGAATTCTTTCAGGAATCCCACCAGAAGTGGTGAAGTAATATGCAGGTGCAGACTTATATACAGTCATAGCAGTGTTGTGGGAACAATTTCAAGATGCAGGTCCAGTGTTTGGGACTCAGAAATGTATCCTAGACATAGAACACAAGTGTCCAAAATAGGGATAATGAGACATGCACCAGCTTGGGAGGGGGCAGCCATCCTTACAAAACGTTCTTATCTCCTTCCAGTTATGGTTAAACCTCTGTGGATAACGGTGTATAGGCTTGCCCTTCCAGAATAGTAGCAGAACTGAACCCATCATGATTTGATAAAAGAAATCAGATACAGGCAGTCCCCAGGTTACGTACAAGATCAGTTCTTTAGGTTTGTTCTTAAGTTGAATTTGTATGCAAGTCGGAACTGTATATTTTATTATTGTAACACCAGCCAAAGTTTTTTTGGTCTCTGTAACAATTGGATTTTAAAAATGTTGGGTTGTCATAAGAATCAGGATTAACAATAAAGCTTCATTACAGACACCTGTGATAACTGTTATAGATGTTAAGTTAATTACCAAAATCCAGAGGTCCGTTTGCAACTAGGGGTCGTATGTAAGTCGGGTGTTCTTAAGTAGGGCCTGTATCGGGTTTATCTGTCTAAAGGACAAGACAGTGTGCAAATTTACTTACATGTGAGGAGATACTTCATAGAAACTGACCCCACGATATCTTTCCATGTGCTGTTTGCTGTAAATCTCCAGCTCTTTGTAAGGGTTAACCGATACCAACACAGATCCAATATAGGTCTAAAGAGAAATGAATAAAAACATTACATTTTCTTACGACATATCAAGGGATTGATGCATGATATAATTAAATAAGAAACATAATATTGTATCTTATTTCAGTAAATGCAATGCAGACTTTAAACACACAAATCAGCAGAGAAAAAAAAGTTAACATTAATTGACGCATAGGTTATCTCACTAAAATGACATTTAAAATGTACAATGTTGAATCATCTGTGCTCAACTTGTGTCACACAGATCCACTACTGAACTGAACATACAACATTCTTGTCAAATCACAAAAACATCCAGGAAAATTAAAAAAAATAAATGCTTTTCTAGATCTCTGCTTGCTGTCATTTTAGGAGGCTTCATTGATAAAAAAAACGGTCCCTGGTCATGTGATATCACACAGTTGCACAGCTCTGATAGTAACAAGCAATGCACCCGTATGACATCACATGACCAGGAAGTGGTTCTCATCCACAGGAAGTAAACAATGAAGCTTCCTGCTAGCAGCAAGCAGAGATCTAGAAAACTGAAGATGCAAAAAGTAATTTTGATAATTGTACAACTTAATAACATAACAATATCAATTATTTGCTGAAATTGCACAATATAAGAAACAATGGCTGCTTTGTGCAGCTTAAAAGGTCACATACACACAATGCCTGTCCAATATAGTGTCTGATACAAAATGTGTAAAGAATCCTTCCAACCTTGTAATCATTTACTATGTAGCCTTCTGGTAGTGGCTAATGGCATAGAAGATTCAGATAGGAGCCAGGTGCCAACAATCATAAAAGAGCAACTGCGCCTATAAATACTTTGCAGATACATGGGAACAGACTATAAAAAAATAGTTGTGTAGTCAGATCCTGAAGACATACTACCGTCTATCGGTTACCTGCTGCTTCCTGACCCGACCTAATGCAAATTACCAAAATGCAGGTGGGAAGTGAAAGGGTCTGACTGCAAAAGCAAACCATGTTCCTGGAAGCTGGATATTTAGGACTATACACATACTTTGCCATCTCTACACATCCGTATTTATGAACATACCCTTAAGGCTACAAAGCAAACAACAGTCATGAATGATCACAAAAATAAAACTGCACACAGGATAATTCATGTGAACACAGCGACAGCTTCCTGTAAGAACATCGGTCACACAAGGGCCTCCACCCTAAGGCTACAGAATGGGTGGTGTCGGGCGATGGGGTTTCGATACATTCACAGATCTGGGAAGCAGTTTTTCCGTATAACAGCATCTCACGGTTTAATTTGTGAGTGTTACATTGCCTTATTAAGGAAAAGCTGTGATTCAGGGCTTCAATAAAAGCTTTTATTACGGAATTATATAGACAGAAATCTGCAGTATTATACCATTTGTAGGTTTCCAAGAAGGAAACACATTGGGGCTCATTTACTAAGGGTCCCGTGGACCGCACTTTCATCGGACATCCAGATGATTTCCGTTTTGCGACGCTGGGATTTAAAAGAGGGTTTTGGCGCACGTGCACCGGCTTTCATGCGACACAAATCAGGGGGATTTGGCGGATTCGGACAAACCGCAGGATTTAACTTCAAAATTGGGTCGCAAGCCAAGAACTTACATGCACCGGGAAGAAGGTGAACTCTGGAGGACCTGAGCGGGAAAGAGACACATATGTAGGATATCGGGCGCACAATCTTCATGAATCACGGCAGAGTTCATCCTTGTCAGACAGTCCGGATCGGGGATCGCGCAGGGACCGGGTGAGTAAATGTGCCCCATTGTGTTTTGCCTAGCAGATCATTCTACACCAGTCTATGTCCTGATGGGTTGCAGGATGGCCTGAGTCTGCAATGTGTGTAGTGTATACAGGTGATATGTATAAATATATATGAGCCAGAGGTAACCAGAGCCTCACCAGAGTAGGGTGCAAGCTGTCATTAGCCTTGTGCATCTACTTCAGGGACACATTGTGTATAACTTGTTTTACAGCTCTTGAAAAAAACTTGCATACAAAAGCTTAATGGCAGTCATTAAATGGTTACTTCATATTTCTTTTTTAATAGTGTTTATAAAGTTCTGTTTATAGCCCAAAAATACATCCCCATGCACTACTTAAGTACAGAGCCATAGGTCAACAACCCTGGAGATTTGAAAGAATATCTTTGTTACAAATCACTTTTATTGTGTTATGGCACTTACTAAGACAAGTATATTTACAATAGAGTACATTACAGGTCCCTGTCTGCATTAAGGGATAACCTGCGCCTCATTGCTTGGAGGAGGAAAGATGCTTTCCTCTAACTAGTCCAACCTTCTTTGGGATGTTCACACTGGCTCATAAGAACTGAAGCATAAAATAACCAAAGTCAGGTGTAGAGACAACACAGAGCAAGTATCATGGAGATTTACGCCCATTCTGGGTTCCATTACTACTGGTTTGGGCTCAAAAGGCGGCCGGTGATACATACGACCATCATGGTTGGTCTGTCTGTTCCAGATCTTACGGACTGAATACAATGCAAAGCATGGGACGCGAGGAAGTTTTCACATTTAGGTGCTGCCGTTTTGTGGAAGAAAAGGGGCTCCTTGTATTACATTATGAAAAGGGGCTCCTTGGTACGGCCCATGAAATTCAGCCATCACAATGTCTGGGATTAACTGACTGCCCATTGGCTGTATGTGTCTGGCCTAACTAGTGCAAGAAATTGAAGAAATAACCGACTGCGGCGTGACCTGCTCCTTACCGCTATCAGAGAGTTTATGACAGTACTTTATATGACACCAATCATCAGGTCTCTGTCACCACTACTTGTTGGAGCAGCTCACAAGGATTCCATCCCAGTCTTCATCTAGTCAATTAATACATCATTCTACAGACATCTTTTCTTAATTATACAGATGTAGCTGGGCACATGGAGAGAGAATAAGCGTCACCCCAGCTCACGGCTGTGTGTAATACACAGTAAAGCATTGCTAGTGCTTTATCTGCTGCCTGTGAGAGACACAGACATCAGCTAGATGTCAGCTAGAGACACAGACAAGCACCCGACATACTCACTCTCCTCCTGTACACATGTTCTCCTATACACATGGCTTCAGGGCGCCCAGCAGCCAGGACCAGGATGCAAACAGAGGAGCCAGAACCAGGAATGTCACATCATAATACAGGCTGTCAGTCATATGTATAGGAGTATCTCATACACACACAGACTGCAGGGTGCGCCAGCACCAGGAAGCACATGGAGGAGACATTACACCATTATACCTCTCATCATTTATACTGGCTGTCAGTCATATGTATAGGAGTATCTCATTCTCACACAGGCTGCAGGGGACGCCAGCACCAGGAGCGTCACAAAACGGTACAGACATGTACAAGCAGTTTGCAATTTCTTTTCTAAAAAAAAAAAAAAAACTGCATAGTCCGCATAGAAGCCAAGACCCTCCCTGCAGCCTTTAAGGGCGTGTGTGGGTATGTGATACACACACACAAACACACATATATGGGGTGCCGTCACCATTTTGCCTTATGTCCAGGCAAGTAAATCTTAGGAGCAAGATTCAGAGTTCTGGATGCCTTCAGGTGCTGAACAATAGCTTAAGTTAAAGGAGACCTACCACTGCTGGCATGATAAAATCATGCGAGCAGACCACCCTGTAGGCTAATTAATGCGGATGCCGGCACATAGTTTAGTTAGGCTTGGCGAACTTTAGTTTAGCTAAAAAAAAAAAAAAAATACAAAAACAATTTTCTTACATATGTAAATGAGCCCTCCGGTGCTACCCTATATCATCTTCGGGCTGGCGATGGCTTCCGATGTTTATTTATTCTCGCCTCCTTCATATTAAACGTCCTCCTTCAGGTGCCGAGAGCTTGGTGACAGACCTCTGTGCCTACACTTACCTCTGGTGCTGTTCTATGGATGCTGGTAATTTACTGAACATCAGCCCCAAACTGCAATGATCAGCTCTAAAAGTTATTAAAGGTTTCCGCAATGATTCGTTATAGTTAATCCTTAATCTCATGACATTTCAAAAGTTTCAAAATTCTATTTTAACTGTTGTTATTATAATATATACCTGTACAAACTTGCATATAAATTCAACTTAAAGGCCCATGAAAGAAAATTCTCAAATTTTAATCCCCTATTGATGTGTAGACAATCCAGATACATTTTTAACCCCTCACTTTGCAATTTTAGTCCGTTTTATTGCCCCAACAATGCCAAGACTAGTCAGTGAAACATTCAGCAGTGAGCTGCCACTAGCTGATCAGATACTTCATGATTCATCTGTGCTCAAAGATGCTGTGTGCTGACAATGTGCTTAGATTATCAGGGTACAGGTTTATCTACAATTTCATCTTCTGAACATTGTACTAATATCTGACAGAGTCAGATCAGAGTCATGAGATGGATACAAGACACAACAACACTCAGCCCTGCTACCTCACCTATAAAACACACAGTCATCCCTGCTATGCTCCCCCCTCCCCTTGTATCCAGAGCTTATCTTGTCTATAGAGCTGCTGCAGTCTGCTCTACACACTGCTGATGAGCAGGAAGTGCCTGTGTGTAATGCTCTCTATCTCCTGCCCTTTCCTCTGCAGCATAAGAGAAGCTATTCATGTTGAGGAATCTACCCGACCATAGTCAGGAGTTTATGGTCGTATCTAGGGACAACCAAAATATAAAACATCAGGACAGATAGAGACAGGGTGAAATTATATCTGTGAAATGCAGTATTTTTGTTAATAACAATGAATTAGAGTATGTGTTATTTTGTTATCCTGAGTATATTTAAGAATCTTGTCAGCAGAGGATGAACTGGATGTTGGGGTTTATATAGGACAAAAAGATACATGAAGATTTCACTGGCCCTGACAAAGCAAAGAACCTATAGCAATACTAGTGGTCTACATCTAAAGTAGCCAAAACTCATATGCGTGCAGTAGTCAGGATTGACCATTTGATAAATGGACCAGGCTCGAGACACTGTGCAATGTTAATTACACAAAGCTTTCTCAAGCAGATGTGACAAATTCCCTATGGGTCTCCTATATGCGGCACAGTAGCACTTTTAGTGTATGTGGGACTTTTAATTAAGTGTTCACTTTTTTTTCTGCTTGCTCTCATTTTCAGCTGAGTCTGCATCCTGCTTGGCCTACTCCTCCCAAGTGACTTGCTGGCAGTGGACGCACCCGTACTAATGGAAAACATGAAGCATACAGATGTCCTTCCAAAAAAAATCTTTTACATTTCTCCAACTAAGGAAATACTGAAATGGAACTTTAGAATAGGATAAAAAAAAAATAAAAAAATAAACCCTCCCACCAAAAAGGTTAAAAAAAAAAAATAAAAAAAAAAAAACAGGGTAAAAACAGCAGACATGAGTATTTTATTTTCAAGGCGTGAGGTGCTGGATAATAAAGTAGAAGATCAATGGCCTTCTGTATTATCAGGACACAAATTCTTAGCCCTCCATATAGTTAAAGATCCTCCTACCTAATTAAAGGGGTATTGCCATGCAGACAAGTTTCTTATATGTACTCAGGATAACAAAATAACACATTCTCTAATTCACTGTTATTAACAAAAATGCAACATTTCACAGATACAAGTCCAACCTGTCTCTATCAGTCCTGGTGTATACAATTTCAGTTGCCCCTAGACATGACTCTGTAACTTATGACCTAGGGTCGGTTGGCTGTCAACTTGAATTTCTGTGTGAGATCATACAGATGAGATTTCTATCTCTCTATGCTGTGTGTCTGTAGTCCCACCCCCTGCACAGAGCTCAGAGACACCGAGCTGTCTTATGTCTTTTTCTAAGTGTCAGTACAATGTTAGTAACCAGAAGAAAGTGGATTTACACCCCTACCTTGACAATGTAACCACATTGTCACCCCACAAAACTAGATGGATTATAATGTGTCTGCTTAGAGAGAGTCCCCGCTCACACCCTGGGATTTTGCACTGAGCAGCCAAGGGAGTGATTGGAGCTAAAATGGCAATAAAACTGAGTAAAATTGTTAAGTAAGGGGTTAAAATTATCTTTATTTTGTTAACATCACTAGGTGATTGGGAAAACCCCTTTAAATGAAGCCACTGGTGGCTCATGTGTCCTGCAACTTCATTCAGTATTATGGAAGCAGGGAGACAATACCATAGTATTGAATGAAGCAACAAGATGCATGCTCAACATGTTGACAAATGTTTACATATAGGATCATACACATGGCCATGGTTTCTATGACCTTGTATGTGAACCAGGCAGTCATTGCAGTGTGCGCAGACCTCACGCGTCTGGGCTGCAAACAATGCTCTGCAGATCTGCTGTTTGCGGTCCGATAAAACAAACGTTCTTGTGCAGGTAGGTTACCTCAGGCATTTTCTTCAGGCTTCATATAATACCTCAGCCACAAATCTGCAAGGGTAAAAGTAACTTACATAGATGAGATTCTCCTTGAACCGTTTTCTCAGATTTTCTATGAAAGCTGCTTCACTTGTATAGTTTTCCAGCAGGACAAAGTCCTGGACACCAACCCGATCTCGGGCTGTTAAGGCACTCTCCATGGTTATCCGGATACCGTCAATAGCCGGAGCCTAAAGACACAAAGAAAGATGAAAATTAAAATGAATGGGGTATATTTTTAAAGATACAAAAACAACCAAAAGCAGAAGTTTTTTTAATTTGCCACAATAATGTAGCGTTTCATAATGGATTTCAGGGGAGATGGAATAACAGCCAAACATATATATGCAGTCCTGTAGTATTGTGACTTATACAAGGTTTTTCTAAGGCCATAGACTATGAACCACACACTATCAAGTCCAAGTGTACAGTATTAAGGGGGGGGGGGGGGAGAGAGGAAGTACATTGAGACATATGCAAGTAACCAAGTATATATTAACAACTTCTCAGTGGTTTTCGGAAACGCCCCATGGGCAAAGCTAACATCCGTGAGCAATGCATAGAAGGTGCAGCTTATAACTCCTCCGCTAAAGTCATCATGAAATGACGGAAGTGTCAGCACTGAGGAATGTAGCTGAGCTCAGAGCTCTGTGAGATCACCGCTCATACACTAGCCATGGGCTGGACTTACACATTATAGTATGTCAAAGAGAGATCCTGATGCTCCAGTTTGCTTGACATAAAACATTATAGACAGGAACTGTGGAACCTCCAAGTGTGCTCATACTAGAAACAGCGCCAGCCATCAGTGGTGGCAAATATTGCAACTTGGTTCCATGAAAATGAAGGGATCAGAAACGATAAATCATACATTACCAGCACAGCAGCCATATTTACAAAGTCCTAGAACCCCCTTTTAATTAACTACGTTAGCTCATTATTTTTTGTTACTGTAACATATTGTGGTCCATAGTGTTACATTATGCTTTCTACACCTTGGCAGCTCCTAGTCATATATATATTTATTCTTTTACAACACTGCAGAGGGATGTGTGTGGAGGTACAATGATTTCCCAGTGCTCAGTACTAGTGATGTACTATCGTTCTACTGTATGATGATACATCAATGCAAAATAAGTACAGCGGTAGAGCCCCAAAGTCCATGGGTTCTGCACATAAGCGTTGCAAGTAGATGTGACTTGGTGGATTCTTACAGGCTGCCATAAAAATAATTGGGATGTATTTTATACAATAGTCGACCATGCTAGGGCCAGAGCTTTGCAGTATAATTACA
This sequence comes from Engystomops pustulosus, assembly GCF_040894005.1. Lineage (NCBI taxonomy): Eukaryota > Metazoa > Chordata > Amphibia > Anura > Leptodactylidae > Engystomops > Engystomops pustulosus. The sequence goes on along the minus strand of NC_092412.1, from coordinate 216,702,026 downwards.
TATTACAAAGTACCATGGAAGATTTGATACTAGTGGTAAACAAGAGATATTTAAAGATTGAGAATTATCTGCCTCGGGGCACTGGCCTGATTTGTTTTGTTTTTTTCACACAAGTGAATAGGAGAAAAAAAAAAAAAGAAGTGAAAGTTTTTGCAGATGATTTGGGTGTGGTGCTATATTACTGTTACATACTGCACTATAAGACACGGCAGAGACCATCTCTTACTACAATTCTGCAGCTATTGGATTCATCACCTTTGTTCCAGAGGATTTGAGGGCTTTGCCCTGGGGGCAAGGCAAAAAAGAAAAAAAAATTAAAAAAAAACCTAAAAACCATCACAGCTAAAAATAGATTTTATCCTCTGATGTCACAGCTTTTTTCAGATGTTCTATTTATGTGCACATTCTTTCACTTCCCATCTTGAAGACCTCACAAAACCCGCTGCTTTGCTTATAAAGCCAATCCATGAAGCATTTCCAAATGAGAATTTACATAGAAAAAAATCCAAAATTTCCCCAATTCATTTTAGCAACAACCACCCAGGAACAGCGCACGGTAACTAGTGTGAAAACTATCCCTTATGCGGGGTCTCACATTGTTTCCATGGGCAGTCTCATCTGAAAGGCTGCCATGTAATACTGCTTCTGAAAGATGGCCGCCTCTCAGCTGATCCACCAAGAGTCTGCATGATATAGGCAACCGCAGCAATACCAAAAAGTTTTAGCTGCACCATTGACCAGACAACTTATTGATTCTGCTTTCAAACTTTACTTGGTCATTATAAAGTTTAGAAAAACTTATAAAAGTATATAGTGTACACCAATCTTCCAATACATTTAACAAAAAAAAAAGTTGAAATAAAAATCTCATTTACATAAAACCCACAAACAAAACAAGAGAGACAACAAAAATACAATGATATCTGCCTAGAAGTTTGGTAAGAAGCACAATAAACTAAGCATCATACAATACAAATCTAAGTCTAAAAAAGGCTGTAAATAAACATCTGACTAAAAAAATATGCTAAAATCTGCAGGTGAGGCTTATTACTCAAGGGAAAGAAGGAACAATAATTTCGTGACGCTATACATTGAGAACGCTACTAATATATACACTATAGAGGGGTGTACAAGAACAATGCAATCCATGGGATAGACAAAAAGGATCATTATGGATCTCTCAACACTTTGTGCTAATTAAGGAAATATATTTTGTGATGATTCCTAAGTGTCAATAAAAACTTTGAGAAGGCAACCATAAAATATTGTAAGGAGGACAACAAGTAAAGGATGAAGGGCTGGGAAGGGGGGGGGGGGTAAAATTATTTTAGATGGCAATGTGTAACCCCAGACCAGTATATTTGAATATATCCATAGAATACCTCAGGCTCCATAGTGACGATCACCTCTATCTTGGTTCCGGATGGAGAACCTGCCATGTCTTCCTCATTCTCAGATGAGGGTGAGGAGGAGGAGGAGGACTTATCTTCATGCTCAGACAAGTGATACCCTTTCGGAATCAAGGAAGCTTTTTTTTCCTGCACCAGTGCCCAAAACCCCTTGGCATCCATTCTGTACAGTAACCTTTCCTTAGAAGCCTTCTGTCATCTATTACAATGTGAGCAGCGCAACACTTGGAAAGGGAGGTTAAACCTTCCCTGGAGGCCATTACAAGCGACCAGTGCAACCTCAGTCTTCATCCCCAAGGGCTCGGAGCTCTTTCATCAGACACTGGAAATACTGCCCCAAGTCATCGAGCCTGTGTATCATGTGAGAAACGCCAAGCGGATACCTTTTTGTATGTGTAGGGTTGGGTTATTTATTGTTGACTTTTTAATCTAAAAAACTTAAATTCAAAATTTCTTGTATTCATTTACCTGGTTTAGAAAAAAATATTTTCGAATAAAGAAATTGTAATGCTGCTGCAATTAAAAAAAAAAAAAAAAAAAAAGCCAAATCTAAAATTCACATATTTGCCAAAATCTGATTTTTTTATGGTTTCCATCCCTACAGAGGTGTGAATGATACATGCAGGGGGCGTGACAGAGGAGAAAACGGGTGTTGCACCGTGATTCAGATCAGATAAGGAACACCCAGCTGACCCAACTTACAGGTGTAAAATGCAGACTGGAGGGGGGGGGGGGGTCATTTTACAATTCACATGAGCCACTGACTCACTTCAATATCATATCATCATGCAGAGGAACCTACTACAGGAAATGAGGAAGGTACTTGGGTATGTGCGGCATAGATACGCCTGGCAGGTTCCCTTTAATATATACATCAGTATATTTGATGCAAACATATTCTCTCTACTATACACCACCTCCACACTTCTCTTTGGACAACCCTCCTTTGCACTTAAGTAAAAAAAAACCTCGCTCTATGAACAAAATAATACGCGTTTTGTATATGTACCAAAATTCTAGCAAATGTGTCCCAATGTAATCTCTATGGGACACACTCTTGCACATACTATGGGAATAAAACCAGCTTCACAAACTTTCAGACAGGCTTTTCTTAATATCCTTTGTAGACAAGCTGACAATATACAAGTCAATGCAAAATGTATACTAATAGATGAATCAGACAATGACTCTCAGTTGTAAAAACTGTTCATTTCAGACAGTCACCCAGGGAGCAAAGCTATCAAGTGGCAAGCTGGCAGTGGTACTGGGGTTAGGAAGGGGCACTGCCAAGCACATATTGTTGTATGAACTATGGCTCTTACACTCAATAACAAATATAGCATGTGTGAATGCAAGAGAGTATAAAAAAGCACTTTAATACTAACAACTAGTACGGAGCATATTTTTGGCTCTATATTCCATTCCGCTATTATCATAAACAGGATCACATCACATTCCCTGCTCCTAAAGCAGTGATGGCGGACCTATGGCACAGATGCCAGAGGTGACACTCGAAGCCCTTTCTGTGGGCACCCAGGATGTCACCACAGGACAAAGTTCACCAGACAGGACTTGAATCTTCCTGCAGTTCTAGACAACTTGATATCCTGCTTTCAATGCTCTATTAAGGTGACACATCCTTCACTGATTGGAACTGAAGGAAGAGTATGAAGGTGTGAACAGGGCCAGAATATCTTTTGAGGTCCCTTGTTGGCCCCATGATTCTTCCTGTACAAAGAGAATCTGGCAAGAAGCTACAATGATGTCTAAATTTGCCCTTCAGCTTTCAACTTTATTGGTGTCCTCAGGGGGCCAATACGATTGAATTTTGTGGAATAACAGGGAGAAATAATTTACTGTTTAAATTGCCATGTTGTCACTTGATGGTAAATAATTAGGTTTTGGTTGTTACTTGGGCACCCGGTCTCCAAAAGGTTCGCCATCACTGTCCTAAAGCTTGTGTGTTCAGGTATGACGGTCCCCTTTACACTGCGTCACGTTACGCTCCTACGTCTAAATGGATCATGGAGATGTTATCAACAAGTAACCAAAGTATAATGTTGACTATAATGTGGTTTATTTGGCTCCTGTTTGGGTGCATGTCATTTTGCAGGATGAGAAAGTCCTAAATTCAGAAATACTACAACAGGAACTAAGTGGAGACTCACGACACAAATGTCAACTTGGCCTTTGAGACCAGACTGCCTTTCTTATCTAACTTTATATGCAGTACTTGCACGATGCACATCTTTTGATGGACATAATGCATGGCTAGATACAGAATTATGTATCCACCAGAAGTAGGTGCCCAGGCTCTCTAGCCACGTCAGGCTACACTAACTTAGACCATGCCATTTCTAAGTTGAACTCGGGATCTAATGAACTCAGGATCTTCCCATCTTGTTATTTTTTCTGTCCATTTTTGCAGTGGTATTCCATCTGTATGAGATCCAAAAAATCCCATACGGCACAGAGCCTAAAGTTATGGGAGAAAATCCAAGTAACTATGGAAAATGCACTAATGAGGGCAGAGAAGAACGAGGTTCAACCAAGAACAAAGTTTCGGTAGGCAACACGCATGAGGTTTTGTCCTTGTGCTTAGTCGTCTTGTATGGACTTTCACAAGCTAAATGAAGACATGTAGTGCTGGAGGAACAGATCTTCCTCAGAAGTAGACACTGTTCCTTAGGTTTAGAGTCGGGACTCTTCTCTACAACCCACAATAAGAAAGATACACCACTTCCTTCCACATCCACCTCAAAAACATTGCTCAAAGCCACACTTCAACCTTAGGACACCACCGATGCCAATGCTTTTCAACTCCTACCTAGACTATAGCAATATTCTGTGGTAACGCACCACTCCAAATTCTCAATTCTGTCACCCATGTATTCTCCCTCACCGTTCCACCAATGTCCAGTGAACCAAGGTCAAAATATTAACCATTTAAAAGTCAGTTTACACCCAGTCCCTTGAATACATCATTGGCCAAATCTTGGGTCCTCAGACGACCTCTTACTGTCCCCTCAACAAACATCTCCATGTTTTCGCTCATCTTCTAGAACCTGCTGCCCAAACACATTAATTTTTAAGCATAACCCAAACCATCAGTAGCAACCAGACAATCTCACAGCAAAGCCTACAACCTGGAATATCCTTTTTGCAACTACACCACCCTATGAGCTGCTCCTTATCCTAAGCTACACTCTCCTTCCAACTTATAGCTTGCAAGCCCTCATGGGCAGGGACTTCTCCGCTTCCATACTAGCCTGAAACGTATGGTTTGCTTTACTGGTTTTATTATTATGTTGCGTAAATTACCCTGAAAATAATATAGATGAATGATTATAACATAATGAGCCTTGCAAATAATCATTCAGACAGAGGATTAACACCACAAAGCCCTGGGTCCTATTTAATAAAGTTAAGAAAAAGCAAACACAAAACAAATACAAGATTATAGCTCTACACTACAACCTATGACTACAAATGATTATAAATAATTCTTATAACTTGCATCGTGAGGCGTTACAGTCTGCAGACAGGGAAATAAAGGTAATCACTGAAGTTTAGACCTTAGACAGATGAAGAACCTTACCCAGCACATCCCCATAACTATACTTTGCAATTGTACAGCATATAAAAGGAAGTTTTGCACCAACAATTCTTTTACAAAAGAAATCCACAGAAATCCATAAAATTCCCCCAAAACCAGCTCACCGCTGCTCTGTACTTCATTGCTACTGTCAGATGACAGCAATCTCCAGATAAAAAGTCTGAACTACTGCAGCCGGCGGCTTCCAGGTGACTTTTAAATCCTCAAATCCTGCGAGGCAACATCAGTCGAAGCAGAAGATCCAGCCTTAGTGATCCAAGGAGAGACGGTCATAACATATTAATCCAGCTTCAGGAGTTAAGGCATTTCCAGAGCATAAAAACCCCAGCACTGCCGGCAGCTTATGAGACTAGAGACTGAGCAGACACAAGGAGCATTACAGCCGCGAGAGAGAGAGAGAGGAGGAAAAACTTAGAATCTGCTCCCAGACCGAGTTCAGGCGTCACTGGCTGAGAAAGACAGGAATGAAAAGAAGGAATTAAAAAAAAAAAAAAAAAATTAGGGCTGGGAATCTTGGGCTGAAGCCCAAACCTAATAAACGCAGCGCACAAAACAGGGGAATGAGAGCATATGATTGGTGGGCCTCACACTCCTCCAGTCCCAGCATGCTCCTCAGCATTTCTCATTGCTGTGAAGTGCACGGGCTAACCCACATCCAAGAAGAGCCCTACAGGTGAGATGCTTAACTTTCTATTTACGCCCTTATATTGGAAGCATGAGCTGACAATCTAATTTCTATGTTATTTCACTGGGAAATACTTTCAGAAGTGCCTGGCAGCAGCTTATAGCCTCGAAATAAGCATTAATACTCATCCGCTTCTCCACGTTCATGAAGAAGTCTTGAGAACAAGGTCATGGTTCATTTTTGGGAGATGCAAACTAGGCTCTGAGCCCATCATTACTAGAAATAATCTTCAGGTGGCTCATTGCACATGAAGAACTAAAAATCTGTATTAAAAAAAAGGAATGAAACGAAATTTACCATCAAAATCAAGGATAAACCAGTGACCCTTACCAAAATCCAGGCACTGTGACTATGGTAATCTCATATTTGTTATCCATGGCCTTACTAAAATCAATTTTTAAAATTATGCTGAGCCAGAAGGGCTTCTGGGAGTGTTACCAGATTCCCTCTGTGCTGCAGCTTCACAGGCCGTTAGACTGTCATTTTCCCCTCCCGCTGTCTGATATAAGAAGTTTAGAGGAAGTTTGAGATAGAAAGAGGAGAAGCGAGACAGAAATTCTCCTGTTCAGTGCAACAGCCTGTGAAGCTACAGCACAGAGGGGCCACAACCCCCCCCCCCCCCCCAAGCTCTTCTGGTTCATAAGTATAATTTTAAAAGTTGACTTTATGGATAACATAAAGGCCATGGATAACATAAGAAGATTACCACAGTCATAGTGCCAAGATCTATGAGCAAGTGTCCCTGGATTTTTGGTACTTGGTTTTGAAAGAATTGCTCGGCAACTCAAGTAACTAAAATGGGAACCTTTTTAATTTCCTTATACAATGTCTCTGCACGTGAGACCAGAGCTCATTGCACTGGCCTAGTTATCTTTACAGAATGAAAAGTATATAGCCGCTCGCTGTATGTGAGCGCAGCTCAACCCTCCCCATAGTGAGGCATGGGGGGTGGGGGGGGGGGTTTCATCATCACATGAGGCCATATTGTGGCAGACACCATAGGCACCGATATACGGCCATAAATTGTGCGTCCGGATATCGGTTCCTTCCAAGTCCATGTGAAAGAGGCCTTACTCAGAGGGAGTTTCATTTCTGAAAGCAAACCGGCTTGTATTTCCCCAAACCACAAGGATTTTTTAAATTATATTTTGACTTTTGTGTCGTTTGTCACCACGACCATGCAATCCAATTTGCAGAAAAGCATGTTATAAAGCAGGAGGAGCTGTGCAGATGGTACATAATTTCCTATATACAGGCAGCATCTGATAGAGCAGGGGGAGTGAGCAGTGGGGTCCTGGAATTTTGGCGCACACGTTCGGATTTTGGCGTATTGCCACCTGCTTGCACGCAACAGAAATCTGTGGGGGGGGGGGGCATGGCCATTGCACAACCCGACGGTTTCGGACAACGCGCGGGATTTAACATTTAGAAATGTGTCGCAAGACACGCACTTACAAGCACCGGGAAGAAGAAGGTAAACTCTGGCGGACCTCGGCGCAGAAGCGATGGATGCAGGAACTCAGGCGCACAATCTTAGTGAATCAAGGCAGACCCGAATGCTCGGCCGGGCAACGCACCATGGGATCGCGACAGGACCAGGTAAGTAAATCTGCCCCATTGTGTCTATCTGTGGGACTATATGCACTCAAAACAGGCATTAATCAGAGGACACGGATAGCTGTGGCCTTAGCTTCCAGCTGGAGAATAAGCAGAAATTTGAATATACATATATAACACTGCTGGTGGCAACAGCCCCTAGATGCCTGGACTCTGTGGGAGGAATTTATAATTGCAGATTCATCAGTTTTCTGGACAAAATTTATCATGTGAATCACACGAAGACCCAGGTTATGACACTAAGACCCAGGTACCATGATGTTTGTAATCTTATGTATGTTTTTCATGGCCTCCTACCTTTTAAAATGAACTTTTAAAATTCTGCTAAAGAGCCAGGGTGGGACAGTGTGTTACCAGATCCCCTCTGTGCTGCAGCTTTACAGGCTGTAACGCTGTGCAAGGTTACATCACGCAGAGGGAAGGGGAAAATGTGTGAAAGCAGGGGGGAGACCATGTAACAGCCTGTGAAGCTACAGCATAGAGGGTTTCTAGTTACATGGCAAAGAGCTCTTCTGGCTCCTAGTAGGGACAGAAAAAAAAAATTGGCATGAAGTTACAATTATAAAATTTACTGGTTCTAACTTGCATACAAATTCAACTTAAGAACACACCTAAAGAACCTGCAGACGGAACGTATACTAAATCGGGATAAAAGCATCACTTTTACAAGCATGAAATGAACAAATCCACATCTTCATAACCAGTACGCCAGCAAATGACCAAATTTTGCTGACGCAGGACATTGAGCTCATGAATATTAATAGATGCATTGGTATAAGGCGAGCTGTAGGAGTCACTCGGGAAGCAGTCTCTTCTGTCCGCTCTGCACGGCACCTCTACTGCCTTTTATGGAGAAAATATGTTTGCACTGGAAAAAGTGAGTGCAGATGGGACTGCGGCTATAGCAGAGGAGTGAGTGGAAACATTTGCATCAAGCCTGAGCTGTTGTTATTGAAGCCATGCTGATCCTAACATACATTTAGTTTGCATAAAGGACAAAACAAAAATACAAACAAACAAAAAAATAAAAACCTAGGAAACCCTATTTCGCCTGTTTTTTCTCTCATTAAAACCCATCAAAATTCTGCCATCAAGGGGCAAACTGTTGGTCAGCTGTACTTTCTCCGATATACCAGCTTTGAATATGTAGATTTTCTTGTCGCTTAAAACCAAGCTCTCTCAGATTAGAGGATTAAAGGGGATTTCTGGGATAGGCCATCAATATCTGATGCATGGCGGCTGACCTGTGACACCCCGTACTGATTTGTTTGAAAGGCAAACAGCCATCCGCCCCAGCTTTCTATCTCTGACAGTCTGACTATGTGCCATAGGATGAAACTGCAATATTCTGCATCACTCTTCTAGGTAGAAGAATTACAGACCGACTGCAAAGGTCACTGCTCCCAGCTGATTGGCAAGGGCGCCCCCTATGGTAGTGATGAGATATTTATCATCAGCAGTCCAAATCCAGAAAGTTCTTTAAAACCTCATTAAAAGGGAATGTTTCATCATAAAATGACATTTTTAAACCAATTTTCAGGTTACAATTTATGTATATTTAATACTAATTATATATATATATATATATATATATTATATATATATATATATATATATATATATATATATATATATATATATATATATTGCACTTGTTATTTTTGTCCTATTACTTCAACAGCACATTAGGATGGGACAAACTAAACAATCAGAACGATACAGAGTTAAAAGAGCAACAGAGATCATTAGTTTGGTAGATTGTATTATTTATGACTTATTACCCAAGCTGTGTAATTTAAGACTAGCTAGCTTGCCAGCTGATAGAGAGATACTGCAGAGATCAACTCTGCTTGTGACCTTAATAGACTTCTCAGGCCCCATAAGGGACGATGCAGGATAAACTGGCATCACAAAGGTTAAAAGAAGAGATGCCCTTATAACAAATGCAGCTCAATTCCTGCTCCAAAGCTGGAGGAAACAGGATTTCCTCCCTCCCCTTGTGAACACAATTCCAGGGGATGGTATCTAATCATGGGAAATTACTATATAAGGCCAGGTCAGGCAAAAACTCTGCAATCTGATTGTGAACAAATATTTAGGATATTAAATAACTACCAAAGTATATTTGCATTCTTTGATTTTATAGTGTCTTGTTAATGTAGTGCACCTGCCATCCTGTATACAGGTATATACAGGTTGTCCATCTCCGTGCACTGGAGGGATTTCCGGCACCGAACCTCACATCCCTGGCACGCATGCGTTTACAAATGCATCAGAACAGATGAGAAGAGGAGATTTGTCCGATTACATAGCATGTTAACGCAGTTTATTAACACTGTTGGCACAAGCATTAACATAGTGTTAATGCATACATTTTGTAAACGCAATGTAACAGCTACGTAATTACGCAAATCTCCTCTTCGCCGTTGTTCGGATGCATTACTGCACCCTTCTCGAACCAAACTCACTTGTGGGTCACAGGTCAAAATGTGTAAATTGTGGCGAGTATATTAGCCATGAACACAGACGGGACTAAAAACAATAACTTTACCCCAATGGTACCGCCAAGATCATGACACTGACCTTATCCAGTATATTTCTGAATTACTTATCCCTCACATGAATATCTGATTTCTCTTGCAGCAGGTGCTGACATAGCAGTCACAGACACAATAGTCTCCTGACAAAGACTGCAGGGGGAATGAGGATCTACACAGCACCAGCGCTACCGGACCTGTATACAGCACCCAGCAGTCCCCAGCACACAGCTTCCCTCTCCTGTAAGGTCACAATTCCCATGCGCTGTACAGTCTAAGGCCAAGTTCACACATATGTTCAGAGATTACATTAATAATGGAAAAAATTGCAACTCTTAATGCCTGCATAATAGTAGCCCTTTATAGTCTATGGGAAAAGGAATAACCATCTGTTAACTTTCTATTTTCAGTTCCCATCACACACTACTAAAACATAGGTGTGAACTGGACTTTAGACATATAGATGTGGACTCCAATGAATTATCATTCAGCAAATGCTACAAAATAATAAAACTACCTCAACTGGTCCTACATGGTCACTTCCAGTTCTCCTGCCAGTCTTTGCACCATTTTTAGGTCTGAAAATATTGATGATTTATCTATTGAACATAAGATTCATGGGAGGTGTAGTACCCAGAAGTCATATTAACCAGTTGTTCTCAAAACCTGATAAACCACACAGGGAACAAGAGAACCTTTGGCCCCTTACACACAAGAGTGCGATGCTTCCAACTTGCATCACACTCGCGGCGTTTTTTGACTGAACTGTCTGGCCCAAATGTTGCCAACTTTAACTGAACTGGCATGTAGTTCTGGATGCACGGTGGCTCAGTGGTTAGCACTACAGCCATGCAGTGCTGGGGCCCTGGGTTAAAGTCCAATCCAACATCTGCAAAGAGTTTGTATGTTCTCTCCTCTCCGGTTTCCTCCCACACCCCAAAAACATACTGGTAGGTTGTCTATATTGTGAGCCCCATGGGGACAGGGACTGATTTGGCAAGCTCTGTGTAGCGCTATATTAATAAAGGAATTATTATTACATTATTATTTTGCAAGCAGGACACAATCGCACTCAGTTGCATGTAAGGGGCCTCCATTTCCAGCGTAGTGGTCAGACCAGGTAACTGCATGCCATGAACGGGAGCTAGGATGCAGTGACGCAATTCAGCCACTACACAAAGAATGGAGCCGTATGCTTTATGTTTCATCCAATTTGCTGCTGAGAACATCTAATCTGTGGTAATACAGAATCCCCAGACCACTCTAATATTGAGGAACAGTTTTGTAGATATGTAATGAATATATTTAGCCTAGAAAACTTATAACCAACAGGCCAAAATAAATTATTACATACTATTGTGACTGCTCAACTATTCCATGGTTACATGAGGTTTCTGCTATCTATTTCACTAAATGGCCAGCAATGTGTAAGCCACAGGAAAATCTTGCAGTGTGCTTCCTTTGAGAGCTATCAGCTCGGCTCCAAATGTTTGGCATATGCTCCCATTTTCCTGGCTGGCTGGGGCAACTGGAATTTCTGGAGTCCTCAGCTGCAACAACAAACCCCAGCCTCAAGAACCAGAGGCTCTCTCCCTTCTAGGTATGGGGGGCGCCCTGGGAGTTCTGCATTATTCTTTCATCCCCACAGAATATGGAAAATATTTGTACTTCCCACAAAATATATTCTTAACAATAGAAAGGGCCACAGCCAGGCATTAAAGAAGGAAAAATAGGTCATTAAGTAACGCTGTATACACAAGTGTTCTTAGGGGAAAAAAAAAATGAACACTTTCCGTGAGGGTGTAATACACCAAGTGCTAAAACAATGGTATTTGTAGGATTATGATCAGTAGGGTCCCAGGAATAAGCGTGCAAGCCTCACACTTATAATTTTTTTTCTATGAATATACAAGCCAGGAGTGATACAGAAACATAATATATAATACCGTATTTTTCGGCCTATAAGGCGCACCAAAAATCCATTCATTTTCTCAGAAATCATAGGTGCGCCTTATAGGCCAGTGCGCCTTATACATGAACTTATACAGAAATGTACTACAGACAAGATGTACTGTACATTTACCAGTGTTTAATAGCTCCATCCTGCACCTTCCCACACTGTACACAGGGTCCCTAGCTCCTGAAGTGCCCTGGCACCACAACTAACATTGTGCCCATCCTGCCCTCCCCTAGCACGGAGAGACCGGAGCTGCCATAGTGCCGACCAATCCCCCATACCTGCCAGCCCTGTAACAGGGGAAAGAGAAGGAACCACAGGGAACCCCACAGGAATAACACCCTGGCTGAGGAGGGAAGGAGAAGGGGCAGAGGGAGACCGCTTAACCCCTGCTGCATCACCCTGCATTAACCCCCAGCAGCCCATACGTCTGAGATCGGAGCTCTCTGACACGCTGAAGACAAGTTTCCCGGGAAGTGTAGCTGGCTAGAACTGTGCACAGGTCTGCCACCTGCTGGTCATTTTTAGGTACTGCATTTGATCCTGCGCCTTATACTCCAGTGCGCCTTATATATGAACCTAGATGTCTTAGCAGGCATTTATTAGAGGTGCGCCTTATAGTCCGGTGCGCCTTATAGGCCGAAAAATACGGTAATTGTATAATAAAGGGCTTGTGAGTCCTCTAGATTTTAAGGGGATAGATATACTGGAAATATAGGTCTGCTTTCAGCTACACTGTATGGAGCATAATCAGATACCAAAAAGTAACTTGTTGGCACAGTTTTTAAGTCTGCCACACACCGAGCCAGATAAAATGCAATCTGACCGCCGAAAACCGGACAAACTAATGGGACCACCTGGTGGCAATAAAATACGTCAGTGTTATGTTAGAACATTTGGGGGGACTCCTTCCTTGCTATTAAAAAAGCCCTATTTTTCAAGCCAGGCCTGCTCATTTAGGGAGCCAAGGTTACTATTGCCCCTTCCAAACTTCCAGGTAGTAGGAGAGCCTGCTCCGCTCATTCATTGGTTTTGTCGGCGTAAACACATGCAGTAATGCATTTGTTATCACTATGTTTACACATGTTTTGTAAACACAATGTTAACAACTGTGTAATTAGGAAAACCTCTTCTCAGCTGCATTTGAAAACACATGTTACTGCCCTGCACAGTCCGGGTCTTATGGCCACATTTTCCTAACCATATTATAACCTTAACTATACTGAAGAAACCTGCAAGAAGTGTCCTTAAGAAAAACTGAAGGTGTAACATTCCTTTGCAAACATCAAACCTGGATTTTCAGGCCGGTGGCACACGTGCCGTTTTGAACCCGTTTTTGGGCCATTTTTAAGCAGTCCGTAAAAAAAAGCATCCGTTTTTGACCGGTTTTACCAATTATCTTAATTAAAACGGGTAAAACCAATTAATTCCCAATTATCTTTTTACACAAACCTATAGAGTTCTATTGCCTTTCCGTGATCTGAATCAGTTTGAAAAAAAAAAAATATTAAACAGGTCCTATCATTTTTTACATTTATTTATTTTTAGGTACAACGATCAGTGACAAGCCAATGTGAAAACACCCATAGAAATTAACGGCTGAGTGAAGCATCCATGAAAATTTTCATGAAGTCGCAGACGTCCAAATAGACAAGTATTTCTAGGAGCCTGATGGAATAACATTTCAGGACACCGGCGCTCCGTCATCTGACTGACAAGTTATTATGCCCACAATAATATTAGATTAATATAAATTCCACAGGGGTCAATAAAACACAGCCCTCCTCTGCCTAAACACATCCAGCAGGCTGACACTTCTCTATCCTAAGAAGACAACTAATTAATTTGAGCAAAACAACAGCCTCCAGAACAATGAACAGATTGAAGGCCAATAAGCGGACCCTTGTGTATAAAAGGCAAGTTTATACAACTCACAATCCGCAGCAGCAGGAGTCAGCCCGCTGCATTCCACATGCAGTTGTTATGTAGCGAGTCCATAGAGACTATCTAATGACTTGTTATGTTCATGCCCCGATCTCTACACCTTCACTAGCTAAGATGGAAGAGTCTACCATTATCTAAGCGCTTTTCTCATACTAGATTAAAAAATTTCTGGTGGAAATTTCAGCATTAAAGTTTTACGTGTCACTAGATCAAACATGCATTTAACGGACTGCTTAAAAACGGACCAAAAACGGGTTCAAAACGCCACGTGTGCCGCCGGCTTTAGGATGAGAAAGTGTCCTACTGTTACATTCAAAATAGTATGATTGACGTTCTCAGCAATTTCTGACACCTTGAATTGGTCCTTCGGTCATGATCGGTGGGGGTCCAACAGCCGGACCCTTACTGATCATCTCATGATGAGGGATAACTTGAAAACGTGCTGCAACCCCTTTAATGATGAAAGTGAGGAGTAAGAGCCAAGCTCTTCTGTCTGACCTAACAAATATGCTACAGTAGCACAAAAACAATAGAAAGTGATATATTTTTGCTTCATACAGAGATGGAGAAGAGGAGACATTAGGAGAATTCTGACATACTATTTACACCCTGCATTACAAAATAATCTGCACACCATGGAGACTATCCAGATCGTCTAGATATATAGATATATAAATGCTCAGCTGTCTTGGTGTTTGTGCATTGTCTTTTACAGTCTATATGAAGACTACGGCTATTTTTGTTGCTGTAGGAGCATCATATGTTTATGTGCTGCAGCTGTTTTCTTATTCTCTCACAAGCAAAAACACCAATTTTACCGATTAAAAATTGTTTGTTTAAGAACTTCCCTTAGATACTAAAAGCCCCGTGTTGGGTTAGTCACATAAGCAGGAGATATTTTCTATGGGAAAACGTTAGACCAGAGCTTCATTTATGTATTAAATTTACAACCTCATTGTTTTAGTGCAGCTTTAATCACTGATCCCTAAGGGAAGATGCCACCTTTTACTGGAAGGAAACCTGGCATGGCCATAGGGCTGTGTACAGCATAGTGAGGATGACTCAATAGTGCAGCTCAATAGACAATACACGATGAATATCTAACCCATCCCTCCCCAATCTGTATACAGCTAGATTTTGTCAGAACTATGTTCTGCGCCAAATTTAGCAAGGGTTTAAAGGCCGCCGGCACATGTGGCTTTTTGAACCCGCTTTTGGGCCTTTTTAAAGCAGTCCGTTAAAAACCACATGCGTTTTAAAAACTTATTTGTTTTTGAAAACAAATGCATTTTTTCAGTTTTAGTCAGTTTTTACCAATTACCACAATTAGCATAATCAGGGAAAAACAGACAAAAACGCATGCGTTTAACGGACTGCTTAAAGACGGCCCAAAAATTCGTTTAAAATGCCACGTATGCCACTGGCCCAAGGCCATTTTCAGGCACCTTCAGGGTGCAGCCACAGGTTCAGTTTTCCAGATGCAGTTTTTGAAGACAAAAGCAGGCGTGGATCATTATGTGCTACTCCAACACTATTTTCCCTCCACTCCTGGTTTGGGCATCAAAAACAGCATCTGAAAAACTGAACGTGTTCACGCAACCTCAGGGTATGTTCACACGTTTCGTTTTCAATGTCCAAAGCAGGAGTGAAGTAAAACTAGGGAGGCATAGCACCTCTCAAAGACATGTTCCCACCCTTTATGATCCAGATGGGTTTTTGGCTTTGAAAACTACATCTTAAAATTGAACATCTAAAAGGTGCTACACCAGTCACTGCCAACTTCTGTTTGTATACAGAGGTTTGGTGATAACATCACATTGACATTGAACACATCGCTACAGCAGCAGTTACAGGCTGTAGTAGGCACGTGGCTGTCAATAAACCTTCGGGTGCGTTTGGGAGGACATAAGCACTTCATAGCGCACAGTCCTAATGAAAATAATTTTCCTCCTTATTCCAACTCCACGCCAAGTGGACATGTAGGAGTATGACATGGATCGTGCTGGGCGTTTGAGTGGGGCCTCAGCCTGCCGTAGAATTGTCCGACAGCGCAACCTCCTGATATATCCAGTGTGGAGGAAAGTCAGGGTTTACATCAAAGCAAGTATGTGGCAACATCAAATGAAATATGTGGCAACGTGTGATAAATCCCCCTGTGGCTTTCAAAGTTTGGTTAAGCTTTAAGCCTAAGGATACATTAGTATAAAATGTAAATTACATGAGTATGTATGAGCATGAGTATATATAATTTATACACACAGTATGCAAAATAAAGGAAACATTGCACGTACAAAGCAGATTTACTGAAAGGAAAAGAGCACAATCCTATATAGTACAAAGGTGTACAATCCTATATAGTACAAGTTTAGATATGTGTTCCTTCTAAGAAGATTTTAATTATTCAGAGTCTCTCATTGTAGTTAAAAGAAATACTTAGGGAAAACCTAATTAATTATTAAATTGACACTTGGGAACTGTATAATGACTTAAAGTAATAGGCTTTGTTGGATGGATGTTCAGTCAGCCAGTCCGACATCCCTGACCTCTGCACAATGCAAATAAAAACAAAACAGAGGAGCAAGTCAACTTACAGTGAACAAAATCCCACAAAATAAGTGGGTGTCTATGAATACCAGAGAGTCTATGTCATTCAGGAAAACACTGAGGTCATGTAATGAATGCGCCCATTTATTTTCATTTGGTCTCATGCTCGGATTATGATCTTATGCACAAATAGTAAACTAATACTTTACTAAGCAATGATAACTTGTAGTAAGGCTCTATTCATGCCGACAAAGACATGTTGTTTTGTTATATTGGCCTATCTTTGGGTTTATATTCATTAGATTTCACCAGCTGAGTTTTTATAATCTCTCAGAAGAGACTCCCTGTCATTGGCAACACAAACGGCGTGTGCGGAGAAAACCAAATATATGTGCGCGGCTCTTAAAGGGTTACCCGGCGGATGAAAAACATGGCTGCTTTCTTCCAAAAACAGTGCCACACCGTGATTTGTGCTGCTCTATATTAATATACAGAGGGGAGGGATTTATCAGGACCCACCCACGAAGGCCCACTCTGCCATGGTCCCCTTCACGCTTACTTGGCGTGGATTTGGCACTTGGTCATGCGCCAGGAAAGCTGTTGTACAAGCCCTGATATACTATTGCTGTACAAACGTGTATACAGATCAACTATAGCATTATTATTTATACAGAATACCTCCATTATTTACATCCAAACACAGAAAGAAAAAAACAAAGTCTAATGAGTTAAATAATATGACATTAATGCATTTTTAAAAAATATTTTATGTAATCGATTGTTACCTCCCGTCACTCACATAGTCTACAGCGGCGCACAGGACAGGAAAAAAAACCCCTGTAGAGGGGAGGGGGGACCTTGACCGCTGTACTGGCCTTCCTTTAGGCATACTAAGGGAGGTAACGCTTCATCATGTGTGTAGTGGAGGTGTATGTACCTACTTACAGTGACTGCATGTGTCTGTCTTTGAGACTTAATATTATGTGCAGTGATCTTATAGATCCTATAGATTTTCCCCTTGCATGGCTGAAATTAGATGATCTCATAGCGGAAGCCATAGATGGTGGACTCTTTCCGCTCCTTTCTGAGTGCAGGAACAGCCTGGCGATGTGGGACTAGTCTTTCTCTGGTCATCGCCCAATGCATAGGGTCTTATGGCCATTATCAGATGGCGGGTGGTCAGGTCGTCCCATACTCTATATCCCATTTGGTGGAACAGCGGGCTGCGTGCAAAGAGAAATTGTTCTTTCTTCAGAACCCAGGAGCATCCTAAGGCCCAGGAGTAGATCTCTCTGCGTGCCACACGTCTTCCTCCTCAAACTGGCGGGCTAGGAAAAGTGCTGGGAACAAGTTGTGTCTGTATTCCACAATGTGTAGTCCAGCTTTCCTGAAGAACATCATTGCCAGCAGATATTTGTCAGATAACTTGCGGCAGCTGTCACAGGCAATGAAGAGTCGGATGTGTCTTTCTAGGAGGTTGAGGAAAGGCGCCATGTCCTCAATCTGCAGGATCAGGTCATCCTTCTTCCTCTTCTTGTAGGCAGGCTCTTGGTGGCAAGATGGTGAATTCTCCACCTGTCTCTTCATCTTCAGGACAGGTTGTCCTCGCTCAGGTACGCCAAGATCGTGCACCCGCACAGTTGCGACAAAAACCTATTGTGTGCAACACAATCCCAGCGCAGACACCTGTTAAGTAGCTGTCAAAGTCGTGCTATCCCCAAAAACGGCAAACAGTCTGACGAACGTGCGATCTGCGACCCTTAGTAAATGAGCCCCAATGTTTTTCCTTCTATTTTGACTCCTAGTCAGCGTTAGATCTATCTTAGATCTGGTGATGTAGGTTGGGGTTTAGCAGAAATGAACAATTCCTAAAATCCCTACATAGGTAAAATGCTTATTTCCATAAGATCTGCTGGATCTAACGACACAAATTATTATAACTATGAAAAGTCCATGTCTCAAGTATATGATTGTGTTCCTTTAGCTATAGTTAATATCTGATCTATCCATACAAACTGTTAGAAACAAGTCTATTCTAGCTCCGAAGGAAGGAATGGGTGCCAGATCCAAAAATATCACTGATAGGCTGTGCCCTTTTTCAAACAAACATCTGAAATTCCACATTCCTGTAACATGGGGAAGGGCAGAGAGGAGTCGAGTTTACCCCATAACTTATCATTTTTACGGTTAGGAAACTTCCACTCCCTAAGTAATATATGATGAAATGCAAAAAAATGCTTTAGTAATGAGCAATCCATCTGTTCAGAGGGTAATCTCCGAAAATACCAGGAGGGTGCGAATCACAGTCACACTGCACAGAGGGCCCTTGGCATTGCAGGCATTCCTGACACACTGCGAGCCGACTGCCTGGGCGTGAGATGACGAAATGCAAATTCCACACTGAGGAAAAGCCAGCAAGAAAGAAGAGAGATCAACGCACCAACAACAAAACCGCAACACTATTTCACACAAGTGGCAATGAACAAGTAATACCGCTAAGCACCCAGCACAACACAATCTAAGCCACTATAAAATACACTCTACATAAAACACTATTGTCCTATTTAGAAAAGAAAATAGGTAAATGTTTGACCTTGTGAACATAACTTTCTTCTGAAGTCCTAGGATGCACTTTTTAGGGCAAATGAATGGGACGTGATCCGACTACAAGCTAAGCTGGTACCATGCCAAAAAATTATCTGGAACATCCATCGCCTTAAGCAACTATTTCCAACACAACTTAGCGCTCACCTCATGAACTTGTGACGGTGCTGACGTACAGTTTGCATTCACCTTTGACTTGTTCCTGTGTGTGTGACCTGCAGAGCACGGGTGATAATGCCGAATCTTACCAGTAATAAGAATCAGGAAGGAAAGCTTGCAAAAAGTTCTACAATAGTTTTATAATAGATTGTTCTGCTTTTTCTTTGCACAAATAAATGTAAGTATTAAGATATTAAGTATAAGAAACAATGTATCTGAGTACACTATAGACTTTCCCAGTCGTATAGACAATGGGGAAAATGACAACCCCTCCCCCCCACTGCCCAATTTTTTTTTTCCAGTAAATGGTCTGACAATTATATACAAATACTTCATATCCTAATTGTTATGAAAAATAGGAAAAAATGTTATGATACGTAAACTTATTTTAAGATATTTTTAAGATATTTTAATTCCTATTGGCTGGTGGTTTAGTGTCACCTTTATACTTGCCTAGGAATGAGTCCAATGACATACAATGGACCCATCTCTTGCATTCCCTGCACCTGTGCAGTTCTTCAATGAAGCCAGAGCCATACATCAAAGTAATCAGAGTGTATGCACCGTAACGCCGCAGTGGAGTACTCATGTGCAGGGAGAAGAAGAATATGGCAAGCATAAACATTTTTTATTTTAATAGTGGCAAATAGGGACACTAAACCATTGGTCCATGACGCACATGGCATTTTATATAGCTGGGTATAGCCAAAAAAACTTGTTTAATTTACTTCAGGGGCTACTGGGGCTTCACAATAACTGAGCTCCGGGAGCCAAGGCTATTACTTGCCCCCAGTAGACCCCACAGAGATGCCCCCTGCACTGATAGTGACAGGCTTGCATAGTGCCTTCCGTTTTTCCGCAGCCTTCGGAGAAGCTTTGCGTGTGTGAGTGCTTCCCTGAAGCTTCAAATTAGCATATTATTTAAGAAAGTTTTGGGGCACTACCAATACCCAGTTACTATATAAAACACGAAATCTGCATCCTGCCGCACTGGGGAATCTCACTGCTATAAGTAGTTCCCAGGTGGTATGTGGTATGACCTGGACATTTGAGTACCAATGATTCTTGGTCACGAAAAGGGTCAACTTGAACTTAAACAACAGAAAGTCTTCCTGCCACTTGAATATAAGGGAACTCCCAAAGCCATCATCTAGATACTTACTGTAGGCCTTCCCAAAGCACCAAACATTAAACCAACTTAACATTCCGAAATATTGGGAAATAATGTAACGTTCAACATTTACTTCTGGATGTGATGTTAGTCTTGGCCCTAATATTCTCTTGCCTCCGTATAACAAA
This sequence comes from Engystomops pustulosus, assembly GCF_040894005.1. Taxonomy (NCBI): domain Eukaryota; kingdom Metazoa; phylum Chordata; class Amphibia; order Anura; family Leptodactylidae; genus Engystomops; species Engystomops pustulosus. The sequence goes on along the minus strand of NC_092412.1, from coordinate 216,681,655 downwards.
GCTAGTGGCCCACCTTCTGATCTAGAAAAGGAACCACTAAGGTTTCGCTCATAGACACAGCACACTGAGAAACCAACCAGCGTTATAGTGTAGGCAAATAGCATTCAAACACATGTACTAGAGCCTTACCTATGGCCGAGCTCATGGCAAGGGTTAATCCGCTTTGCATTAAGCAAGACACACTGCAAATAGTTGTTGGACTCACATGTACCATCTGATAGAACTAATGTGACAGGCACCGATCATACATTATTACAAACTGGAAATCAATAATAAACAATTGACAGGGTAATATCCATGTGGTTATAGAGTTGGAACTATAGAAAAGCACAGCAGTACCTTATGAATAATTGAGGCTCATGACAACAACAGGTCTGTTTCATGCGGCACACTGTATTCAGCCCAGGGCAGCTGCCGCCTTAGCAACACTAGGAAATCGCATGCAATTGTTGCACTTACCTTCTGCATACTGCCTGGATACCTGCAGCTGAATGGACCAGAAACAAAGGTTAGGGGACAGCTAGGAATCTGAGTTTCACTCACACTAATGAAAGCAGAGAAGAGTGTCCGAGAAACAAACTCAGGCAGTAACAGGACACGCTGCAAAATTTGCAGTACTGGCAAATAGTCTCATTCACGAGGCAGTGGAAACCAGGACATGTAGTGCAGTTTGGGACACCAAATTCGATGTATGACTTATGGTGGCTCTTTGCTCTCCACTGACTTAGGCACATTACACACAAACGTGAGATATAGGATAAGTACTATATTTTCCTGTATCTTGGTGCTGGCCGCTTGTTTTCAATGGAGAGGGAAGGGGCGAGGAGCACATTCCCCCTCCTATCTTTCCTACACATGGCATAAGCGAGTATATGTACATTTACAAGGGGCCATACAGAGGCTGTACTGAGCATCAATCCACTCCATGGTGTCCATAAGTCCTGCACTGGTATAACAAATTGCCCTCAAGCCTTCCCCATAGACATTAGCAATTTTTTGGAAAAGTCCCACTAATAGCTACCAGAGGAATATATTGAAAGCCATAAAAGCGGCCCATCTGAAGAGGATGTTAAATGCTACATAAACTGGCATCTAAATCTGTGCTGTTCTGCCAAAATATTTTTGCATTTCAGGATCTTCAGAGATAGGTGATAACTTAATGGGCACTATAATGGCAGTCAATCATAGGTGTGCCGAAAAATCAAGAACCCAAATTCATCTAAACGGATGAGTTCTACTAGTGATATGATCCAGAGTCAAACATTTTGCACCCCTACATTTAGTCAATAGCGCCGGGAATGAGGATGGGTGGATGTGGCCGGCCACAAGCTGAACTCAGCGTAGCTTCCGTGCCCCCGTATACAAACGGACCAGAGATACAGCAGCACAGGACACCGGGTAGGCCTGTGGAGGTAAATACAGGTATATTTTTTTAAGCAGCCCCCTCCCGGTCACATACAAGTTTTTGAAAAGTCTTGGACAACCCCTTTAAGGAGAGCCATGTGTCACCCGTGACATGTGCTTCAACTTCATGTAAGATGAGGAACTGTAATACAAACGGGAGACAGAGGGCAAATAGATAGAATGAGGCCAAATAAGCAGAAACCTACAATTGAAGATTACGTTAATGGGTTTTTTTGCCAAAGCATAAGATGCACTGCAAAAAGGTGTAATATTATCTATATGTACACAAAAACACTACATATAGGTTCAGTAACTTCTGGACATTAGAAAGCAAACAGAATCCAATTTCCTCCTTAAAGTTCAGGCAACGGGTGCTACTTTATACGATTCTCATTACAGACACTGACATAGCGGGTGCCTCACAGGGCCCAGTATCAGTGCACGCAGCGGGTCAGTTTCATCTCCATCATCAGCTCATTGTGCGGAGTGTAATGAACAGACTATCCTCAAGTGTCAGCTGCACAGATGACCTTTGGTATGTGGCACCCTCAGATCGCTCCTCTATATAACCAACACTTCATTGCTTCACCTCATAAGATTGAAAAAGTACTTAAGTGGTATTCGAGGAACTCCCTTCTAGCTTGAAGACCAGACCACACATTATTGTGGGTTTTTTTCTTCACACTTTTTTTTATAACGGTTCTCAGATAAGAAACACATCAGTAAAAGAAAAGCTATAAAAGGCATTGTCATCCTATACTCTCCTACCATACCTTATGTTTAGCATCAGGCAACAAAAAGTTCGGACAGCAAGCAAATCAATAAAAATCCTCAGTTTAAATACATTTTTTTTTAAAGTTTCAAGTTTAGTCAAACATTTTTCAAAAACTGGAGGTTCTGCCAAATATTCCAGATGCTAAACTTCAATGCCCATATTATCTGCCCTTTCACATACTTGGAGAAGGACTAAAAATACTGTAATCTGTGCAAGAAACTACCCACAGCTCAACCATTATTATTATTGGTCTTTATCCAAAAGATGTCAGAGTACACCATCCTATCCACGGAGAACCTAAAATACAAGACCTCAGTATGGTAAAATGTATGGTATCCATAACTATATTCCTACAGGAATGAGAATATTAGACTAATCCATAAATAACCCCTTAAAGACTAGAACACTATGTAAAAGTAGCCAAAAACATGACAGATACCAACGAATATTGATATCTGCAATTTTTTTTCGCTAGTTTTTAGGTGCCAAAGACAAAAAGTTGTTCAACCAAACAACTGATTTATATGGCATCAATGAAAGCCTTAACTAAGCCACAGATGATGGCAGGGATCCACTGGACTTTTTCTGTTTGAAATGTTATTTTAGGAAATGGAATTATGATCTATGACAAGAACTTTCATAGATTCATCTCTTGCCTGAAATCCATGGGCCACTGACGACTGTATAATCTATATAATCTTGTGCTTTGATGAAAGGCAAATAGATTGAAAGCTAAATGCATAGGTCAGAGTTAGGCCCCTTTCACACTTGCGTTTTCTGCGCGTGCTTTTGATGTGCAGAACTTGCATTGTACTCTGACCCATTGTAATCAATGGGTCTTTTCAGACTTGCATTTTTTTTTCACGCACACACGAGCGTTTTTTTAAATGCGCGTTTAAATCTCGACATGCTCTACTTTTGCAAGTCACGAACGTGAAAAACGTACCATACAAGTCTATGGAGACGCATCAAAAACGCATTGCACTCTGAGACACACGCAAGTCCAATGCGTTTTTTACGCATCAATTGCCAAAGAAAAGATAGAGCTCAGTCCTGAGTCCATTTCACGCACATTTTCTGCGCGTGAAAAACGCATTGAAATTGCCTCAAAAACGTGCGTGAAAAACTGAGAAACTGAACAAACTCTGACTGACAACTGATTGCACACGTGCAAAATGTGCGTTTTTCACTGACCAAACTCTGATCGCACCTTGATCAGACTCTGACGTGATCTGCAACGCAAGTGTGGAAGGGGCCTTATGATGTGTGTATTGAGATGGGAACATCTACAGCCACCTGACACTGGTCTTTGGCCTATTTTAAGGCCAACAATCTTGTCTTAGTTCTTCCCATTCCAGTAAACTTGGGATGTCAAGGCACTTTGCGCGGTCCAAAGAATTTCACACTCGCCTATGACTTAATGGCTAAAAATATAACAAAGCATGTAACCAAAAAATTTTAATGAAATATTGTAAGTTTGGCAAATTTTTTTGCATTTACTATAACCCCTGGTAATCACAGAGTAAAAGGCTTAGAATAAAAATCCCTCTGATACACAGGAACGCAGCCAGCAAGGTATCCGAGACACGACTTTTACCGGATCCAGAGAGGGATCACTCACATACAGCTCTGTATAAATCACTATGTGGATTGAAAACCAAAGAGTTCAGAGATCAGGGATTATACTTCTGCGCCACAAGTACTATCATACTAGTACTAGCCACAAGTCTTTACACTACAGTGTTGGTCACAACCTCATTACTAGAGCAAGCAATATCAGAGAAGACGCCCTGCACATGCTCTGATCACCAATTATGTCCGATCAGGAGATATTAATAAGAAGCTTCCGGGGGTGCAAAGAGTTTATCCAAAGACGGAAGAAGCTATAAGCTGGAAGCAGGACACCCTGCACATGATGGGTTTTCCACATGTTTTGTGTACTTTTTCAGGAACTACCGACATAGTTTGTTGCTGATAATGACTCATAGACCTCAGGTAGGAAGGATCTAGGTGGAGCAGCCAAATTCCCTGGAATAAAGCCCAGATCAATGGGGAGAGATTACAGAGAGTGAAAGTTTAAGAGGCAACATGGTAAAAGTTCATTACTAAATACAGCCATATACAGCTGCTGTGACAGGATTATCAGATTTTCACCTCAAGGGGTTGGGTCAATAAAAATAACCTAATAAAAACTCTTAAATGGAAGCACCATTGTCAGAAATTTACTCAATGTTATTGAAGAAATCGCTCCCTTTTCTGTTAAAGTATACGGAGTCTGATAAGTCAAACCATTCTTTGTTCTAACCTTAGTTCTCCCAGTAACTTCTTAAAACGTATAACTTTGCAGTGAAATGTTTTGTACAAATATGTGTGACTTGACCATATGGGTAGGGTTTTGGCCAAGTACAGTTCCTACATCGGGTATTCATAACTCAAGGCCAAAATTATACAACTTTTGTGTTTACAATATTTTTTTTTGCAGCAGTTTTGCCTCTAAGGGACTTACGTGAATAAACAATAAGAGATTCATGATTAAGCCCCAAAAACAACGTTTTATTATACTCTTATAACGTACATCACCAACAAGCGACCTCTTAGGATTTGCCTAACTGAACAAGTAGCATTTCATTTCAATTCACTTCAGCACTTCAATTCAGAAGTTGAGCGCCGCTCAACAATATTAGGTATAAGCAAGCATAATTTTTCAAGCAAAATTCCCAATTATAGGAAACAGGGGGGAGGGGGGAGTTGGGGGAATGAGATGTTATCTGAAGTGATAGAAAGGTGATAAAAAAAGAGGATAAGCAATCAGTATTTTCATTACCAACAATGGTAACAAAGGCAAATCCATCATGGACACAGTTGCCATTTCAGCTGTTCTTAAACTATGTGTTGCAAAATATTCAGCTGCTGGATGAATCATGTCAAGCAAGATACCTACCATACATCAAATATACTAGCAAGGGTCACAAATTTTATTACATCTATAAGAAAGAAGACATTGCTTTTGTTATACTGCCCAGTGATAGTCTAAGACACTGCTCCTGCTCGTGGAGGAGACGGTCCCACAATACCAAAGCACAAACTATCCTAACCGTATCCTATATGTGTTACATGCATATATACGACAATAACCATTAATTATTAAATTCTTAATGTGAAACCGCGAAATTAAGACATGTTTAGTCGTGGCCTGGCATTGCCCTTGATGAACAATAGTCTGAAGAACACAAGTATCATGTTCTGCCTATACTGTAATTCAATAAAACAGATGACTCAAACTATTAAGCCGAGGATATCAGTGCAACAATTATAGTCATTGATGATTGTAATTAATATTCTGCTTAATGACCACATTGCATGACAAGTACAAAACAAACAAAGGTTCAGTAAGGTCAGGACAAAACACCTCCCACTATCTTAATATCAGCATTTATAGAAGGAAACTGGATGGTCATTTGGGCCTTCCAATATCAGTGTGTCATGCAAAATGAAGGAGAAAACTAGAATTATACACAGAAGTGCACAAATATCAATGCTTTATGTAATAAAATGGAGGATATAGACCTACAGGTTCTCCCTATTAGGTCACTTTTACAAATACTGATGCAAAATACAGACCTAAAAGTTTCATTCCCATGGTTTAGGATTCACATCCGGGTGGTAGAACACCCTAAAATTTTTTAGGCTATCCGACAGTGATTGAGGCTGGAAGCCCCAGAGCGAGTGTGAGCCAAAACAAACTCCTTGTATCACAGAGCTGACATGCCGAGTTCAGTCCAGTGATACAAGGTTCAGTCCGGATAATCCCTCTAGCGCACAGAGCTTCTTTTCTCGGACTGAAACCACTTGTGCGCAGCCGGCCTTACAATGACAACACAGTCCAAAGGATTCCACCCATATGATGAATATAAAGGATGCTGTGTAAAAATCAATGGTTGAACTTTGGACTCTGAAATTCAGCTGAAATCAGCACTTTTCAGTTGATTTTTGAGCCTTCTGGAGAAGGAGCGACAGACATTAAACAGAATCTTCATACAGTCTGTCCCAGACTTAGGGGGGTAAACTTAAAAAGCCATATGTGTGCCAAAGATGTTTGCAATAGTGGATGCATTTCGAGAATTGCACGTCCCCTACAGTAGTACAGAGAGCCCTTACCACATTTGTTTTGCATCAAGTCAGAAATTGTTTGCACATTTGATTTCTCATAATTATTCAATTAGGAAGAAAAAGTTTCACATGATCCTCCCTCCAACCACCGAAATATTAGAACCTTACAGCACCTACCAAGAAAGCAGGCAACTGCACCAACGCCCATCTATCTGTAGTACTCTCTCCTTACAACACACTGGCACATGAGCTCATACACCAGCCTCAATAAATTCCCATGAGGGCACAAGATACGATGCCACGCTGCACCGTCTGCTAACAAGCATGTCCAGTACAGAGATCGCCCCCCTCTATGACACAACAGCAGCTGCTGGACTATTTCTGGAAGTCAAAATAACAGCAGAGGCCGACATAGGCCTGGCTGCATACCACCGCCACCTCCATGCCCTGTGCCAGGGTGGGAGGCGAGGAAGATACAAACAACAAAGCAGCATGCCCCCCAGTCCACAGGCACAGATTAAACAAAAGATGCCATAACCTGCGGAAAGTCTTACCCTGCCCCTATAGCTGGTGAACAAGTGATATGGCGCAGGCAGCAGCTGGAGCTCTTGCCGCACATCCAGTATCTGTGTTTGCATACTTGGCGGACACACCTTACTTTCTTCTGTTAATAAGCAACTAGCAGGATATTCCTAAATTCCACGCAGGGATGGTTGCCTTTTAGAAAAATGAAGATCTAAGCACATAAAAACTTGTTACTACTACCATACATGCTGACAGCAAGTAATTCTCACACATGACTTTCCTGTCTGTTCAGCACATGGCATGTCACTTTCACTAGGCAGGGCGGCATCTGTAGAAAGCGCAGCCCTGGGCACTACGGGTGGCATGGATTGATACCATTAGAATAATTGCTGCCGTATTATGGAGCGGGTCTGTAGAGTACATTTTGCTTTTGAGACGTGACCAGAATATGATCCGGAATATTTCGGTGGTAATATTATGTGGGAGAACACTGGAATTGCTGAATATAGCTTCAGCAAAGTGTATACTATTACTTTCCTACTCTTTCCACACTATATACATGTGGTCCCCTACTTAAGACGACCCCTAGTTACAGACATACCCCTCTACCCCCTATGACCTCTGGTGAAGCTCTCCGAATGCTTTACTATAGTCCCAGGCTGTAATAATCAGCTGTAAGGTGTCTGTAATGAAGCTTTATTGATTATCCTTGGTCCCATTACAGCAAAAAACTTTGAAACTCCAATGGTCACTGGGGCAAAAAAAAATGTTTGCATGGATCTACAATTATAAATATACAGTTTCAACTTACATACAAATCAACTTAAGAACTGCCTGTATATATCTAAATCTTTTTTCTTTTAATTACAATTTTATACATATTTCTCGAGACTTTAAACCCACAATAAATCAGCTCTTTATGCACATTATTACCCATTGCAGTACTGGCAGACGGACCTCTGGATGCCGGTAATGTACTGACTGCAGTGAACAGCTGTAAGAGTTATCAAAGTTGTCGGCAATGACGCTTTATTGTAAATCCGTTCCTCAAGACAAATCACAATTAAGAAAATCAAACTGTTAAAAAGCTCCAACCCCCCCCCCCCCCCATCCAAAATTACACATAGAAAGTAAACATGTCCCGACTTGCGTACAAATTCAACTTAAGTAAAAGACCCAAGGACCTATCCTGTCCTTAACCCAGGGACTGAGTGTAATCCATAACAAAATCTGCAGCTACACCTTTATTTTAACTGGGGACTGACAGTAATTGTTACAAAATCTGCACCAGATTTGATTCCATCCCAAACGGATTGACAATAATCTGGGCGGCTATCACACCACACCCTTATTACTAACCCATCACCCAAGTCCTGGTGCGCAGGTTTACAATGGAAATTTACACTGCAACTAAAAACTCATTTGCACAAAAATCAAATTGCCTCCTATAATTCATAGACTATAGGAAGGGAGGTTCCTATTTCTCACACTGACCATATTCTCCATGTGAACAGGGTCCTAGGATGGGTACAAGGTTCTGCTATACATGGGGGGCACAGAACATGGTGAGGTATGGGAGACGTGCAGATACATTGTTACATGTCATAGACACAGAATCTCAGAACACACAGGATTAGTACACAGTGTATGAGCTAAGTGCTGAGCGGTCATGCTGGAGCTTGTAGTGCAGCTGCTACATTACACAAGCCATGCACATGGATAGAGACAGGTCCACAGCCGCCCCTCACAATGACTGCTCACCATAGCTCCCGGCACCCGGCCACCGTGCCCCCAGTTCCCCGGCATCTCACCTGAGTACAGGTCACTATGAGGCTCCGCCGGGAGAACACAACTCTTTCTGTGGGACAGTCCCGGCCTCTCAGTTACGGAGCATGCGCAGTTCCGAGGCGCTTCCAAGTGGACGGGGGCGTGGCGTGACTTATCTCCTCCCACTGTGACCCCTGGCATAACACTGACTGCATGGAGAGCCCTCCGTGTATTACACACAATGCACCCACGTGCCGCTGCCTGCTCCTCAGCCGCTGAGGGCGACATGCCTCATTAGCAGGCATTAACCCTCTGCGGGGTGTAGCAGGGCACCATGCCAGGCGGCCCCCACATGTTTCCTGGGCACGGTCCAGCAAGTGCAGGAAGGACGAATCACTTGTTTTTTGTGACCTTGTAAATAACACCCTGAATTTTTTCACTCACCCCCCGCCCAACAGAGAATTTTTAATGTGTTTTATTCTACTTTAATTTGTGATGGAGCAACTTATGTGTTGAAATAAAATATGACATCTAATTCATAGATCATATGTGGTTGTGTTGTTTTAGTGTAGAAATGCATTCAAAAAATGTTGTTTGCAGGAGTGTATCCAGCTGTAACCAAAGGCCGGTGCCACGCGTGGCGTTTTTTTTTTGCATCTTTGAAAACCGTATCATATTTGCATATTGGCTTTTTCAATGGGTTTTAGTTTAAACTGTCTTAACTTGGCGTTTTCTCCCCTGCGTTTTTTTGTCTGCATTTTCGGTGTGTGTTTTCACTGCAGTTTTTAAAACGCATGCGTTTGTGGTCTGCGTGTTGAAACTCATGTGATTACATGCACAAGCAGCATGTTCCAAATTCAAATTCCAAGAGACTGCTGCATGCAATTAACGCACATCAAGCATTGCGGTTTTTTTAAACGCAAGCAAACTTTGAAAAACGCATGTGTTTTCAATGCGCTCGAAATTGCAGCAGAAATGCAACAAAAACGCCATAAGTGTCACCGGCCTAAAATGCCTGCAAAGCCAAACTATACAATGGCGTATCGCTTTGCTCCATCCAGTAGCAATATATCAGGTTATTTTTTTTAATAAATTAATTCTCCATGCAGTGTCTCCTTCCAGTGCTGACATCAGATGTAAAGAAACATTGGGGCACATTTACTTACCCTTCCCGTCGCGATCCCCGAGGTGCGTTATCCGACGAGGATTCGAAGCTGCTGCGACTCACCAAGATCGTGCGTCCAATTTCCTTCATGTGTTGCTTCTCCGCTGAGTTCTACTGGAGTTCACCTTCGTTTCTTCACAGTGTATGTAAGTGCATGGCTTGCGACAATTTCGAATACTAAATCCTGCGCTTTGTCCGAATCAGTCGGGTTGTCCGATGGCCACACCCCCGATTTGTGTCGCATTAAAGTCGGTGCAGTTGCGCCAAAATTCGATTGCTTGCGCCAAAAACCCCAGTTAAATGCGGCGCAAGACAGAAAAAGTCGGGAAACCCGACGAAAATTCGGTCCACGGACCCTTAGTAAATGTGCCCCCTTATTTTTAATTGTCAGGTCCAGCTTTGTAGCAGGTGACTGCACCCCTGACTCTGCCCGCATCTTGTTGCAGGTGGTGTTGCCTGAGGCAAGAGGCTCAACTCTCCTCATGGGTGGTGCACCCCTAAGTGAAATGATTGCAGCATTTATCCCAGTAGTAATTCTGCAGGCATCAGAAACCACACTGTGGATTTACAGCACAGCATGTCCTATGCACTTTGCTGGCACTGCATAATTGTAGCTAGCCACTGCCAATTCCACTGCGGCTAAGGGCCCCTGCAAACAGCGTCCTCAGTTTGTGGAAACTCACCCGTTTGTTGGTTAGAATCCACAGACCGAGTGCAGTGCATCATAGGGAAATATAATGGACAGGAGTCCCTGTGTGACGGCCAAAACAGCAGTGCTGATACTGTAACAACGTATTCCTTTATGATGCAAGGACTCCCATCCACTGCTCTGTGCTTAATCTGTGGGATCTGACCAGCACCCAGGTGCGTTTTCACAAACGGGGTCTTACTCTTTATACCATTGATCAAGTGAGTATTCTGCGACTTAACATATATTTAATTCTTATAAATACTGTTGTGTAGCACATGGAAAACCCCAATAGCTACAAAAATATCCAGTGTCAAATAATTTATGCTCCAGTTTTAGGTCGGTTGCCCACAAGTTAATTTGGTCTGAAAAAAAAAAGCTCCATGCACTGTGGGGATTTGCCAGACAGAACCTCATATTACTGGACAGAAAAGGAGGCTAAGGTCCACTGGTACTAGCTTCAGTTGGGAAATCGCTTCTAAGGCTGGTGCCACAAGCACCGCTTTGTCTGCGTTTGAAACGCCTGCTATCGGAAACGAGCCGCCGGTGTTTTGCGTTAATTTAATGCAAAACACCGGCGGCTCGTTCCTGATCGCAGGCGTTTCCATAGAAACACCGATGCAATAGTGCTGCGGCCTGCCCCGGTGGGTGCGGCTTTGTCTGCCTTTGCATTTTCAAACGCAGACAAAGCGGTGCGTGTGGCACCAGCCTTAGGCCTCTTTCTGATGACCATATAAGGCAGCGGTATGCTACCTATATGAACAGCAGCTAGCATACGGCCATAATTGTGCACAGCCCGGTACATTGAACACAGATGTGTGTCACCATATCATGCCATACATATGGCCCGGCATCATGGCTTCCTATTAGGAGGGGAGGGTGAAAAGCACTCATCCATTTGCCTCTTCGGTTGAACGTATGCTACACTTGGGTCCCGGCCCAGCTTAGCCTTTGTTCATGTAGCCTTAGGGTGATGGCACACGTGGCGTTTTTAACGCATTTTTGGCCCGTTTTTAAGCAGTCCGCCTGGAATAAGCCCACGCCTGGAATGAAACTTCAGCAACATAGATCTAAAGGGGGGCTGAATATGCCAAATATCTTTCCATATGTTCTCTCCGTGTTTGCATGGGTTTCCTCCGAGTCCTCCGGTTTCCTCCCACACTCCAAAACATACTGGTAGGTTGATAAGATTGTGAGCCCCATTGGGGACAGGGACTGATTTGGTAAGCTCTGTGCAGCGCTGCGCAATCTGTGTGTGCTATATAAATAAAGGAATTATTATTACATAGCCTGGCTGTAAATATATGTGATGTCTTTTGTGAAGTTTACCGCACTTTGCTAATACTCACTTTGAAGTGAAATTTTAGGTCCAAACTTTTTAGTATATTTGGCGTAAATCGCAATGTGAAAAACCTTAATTCCTCCCACTGTGTTTATAATCTTTCCCACGGTCAACCATCATTGCGGCACTCCACCAATTTGGGCTTTATGGCCCAAAAAGAAGCCCCCATTCCATTAAGGAACTGTAATGGTTATCTGGAGTTTGCAAAAGTTGCAGATTGTGAGTCTTTAACATAACAAAATGTGCATTACATATTACATTGTGTACTGTACATTATGTGCTGGGATGTACTTAATGTATTGTAGGGCAAGTGTTTAATCCTATTACTGCTGACTCTAGGTTATTTCCCCACAGGTTTACCATTTTACAATGATCACCATTTATGTAGTACAGGTAACCCACGGGTTATGTAGAAGATAGGTTCTTTAGGTTTGTTCTTAAAGGGGTATTCTAAATGATATTATATTGTATTATAAAAAGTTATACAATTTTCCAATATACTTTCTGTATCAACCCCTTACAGATTTCTAGATCTCTGCTTGCTGTCATGCTATAGAAAGTTTCTATGTTTACTACCAGTGGACAGACATACAGTATGACCATGGTCATACAGGTGCACGACTCGTTATAACACACAGCTCTGACTACTCTCTGTGGTTATTACGAGCCGTGCACCTCTGGGACTATGGTCAGATTTCTGTCCACTGGAAGTAACATTTTTATCATTTTAACTCCAGACAATTTTTTTTGTCCCTGTAACAAATTGAATTTTACAATTTTGTGCAGTCATGGGAACAAGGATTATCAATAAAGTTTCATTACAGACACCTAATAGCTGATCATTGCAGCCTGGAACTTCAGATCCAGAGAGCTTCACTAGAAGTTGCATTGAGCAGAGAGGTCCTTCTGTAACTAGGGGTTGTCTGTAATTTGAGCGTCCTTAAGTCAGGGGCCGCTTGTACTATTATTTCCAGGAGCATTACGTGATGACTTCATTTTCTGTGTATTGGCTATACAGGTTTGACTCAGTGGGAGCTGAGCTGCAGTACAGTGCACAACCACAACATAAAGACTGGAGCCATCCGCTTCTTTTACTACAGTATGTTATGCTGGGCCCAAACAACTGATTAGTGGGGAGAGAAATTGTTGGCCTATCTTTGAGATAGACTATCAATTAAAAAATAACGGAGAAATCCTTTAAGTTTACTTCTTTTTTTTCACTATTATGGTGATGACTAAAGACGTGCCAAACCCACTTTAGTGACATAACCATGAACTGATACTAGACTGCTTTAGCTGTTGTCCAGGGAGTCAGAAGAGGTTGTGTTGTGTACAAATTACCGTTCCCTGAGGAAACCTTTGATTCTGTAAAAACAATTTTATTCAAGCAGAACTGCTGCTGTTGAGCAAAATTACTGCACAGCCAAAAGGAAAGACAAAAAGCATCTTGTGTTCTGCCAAGTGGTAGAAGCGCAGCTAAAATTACAGGATGTGGAACTTCTCGACAATGTCTACTGGAAAATAACTGTCCCAATACAGAAAAAAAGTCCAGGATTTTAACCAAAATCTTATCTGATGATGATGTTTGATGCTCCTGTGAAGCTCTAGAGCCTTATAGGAGACCCCTATTACAAACTGAAGCACGAATATTACATGAAACTCAAAGAGTTCATATGTAATTTAAGGAATATGACCCAAGACATGAGAGGTTATGAAATCGAGTTAGTTAAAGTAACCACTTCGTAAGAAAATCCAGCTCTAGACTGTACAAGGGGAAGAAGATAAGATCTTTACCAATAATAAAGTCATGGAAAAGACATAATGGTTGCCAGCAATGAATACAATAGGGTAGATTACTCTAGGAAAGCAACATATGAATATGGATGAATAATACTAAAGGCTATAAGCATATGGAGGGAATTTAAAATAATATTACATTGGAACCAACTACAGATGTTATGTGTAAGGCCTGCTTAATAGTTGTAAAAGTGATGAATGGAGTTTAAATGGGACCTGGGTACTTAGATCTGGATAGATATGTATAGGTAGTTATGTGGAAAGGATTTGATGTACATTTGGTAACGAGTTACTTTTTAATTAATTTATTTGGAAAGCAGTTTTTAGAATTATCAACACATTTTGCTCTTAATATGAAGTTGCTGTCTTAGGACTTTTAGTGTCTAAATAACGGCTGTAGGATTATAGGCTGGAATTGATGGACTTATCAACTTACTATATTATATATAATATATATAGCTATACTATATTACTATACTTCACTATTTTGTTAGCAATACATTACAAAAAAAATGGGATTGGGGCATAGAATCTAAATGTATTCCTTAAATCAATAGTCTTTGACCTGTAACTTTACCGCTATTGAAAAAAGTTTATGACAGGTTACATTTAGTGTAAATATTAAACTGAAATAGAATTATCTCTACATTTGACTTTGTATAAACTGATATTATTCATATTAACAATGTGAAGTACTATGTTCTAAACTACACCCCAACAAGGACATGAGCATGTATGGATATACAATTGTTACTGGCTGTTTTCTTACATGTAAGATGACAAATATGCAGTCTTTAGTTCTCTCATAAGTGACATGTAGGTTGGATTTCTGTCTGACTGCGTCGTTTGGATAACACATTTCATAATCATTGTAATCTCTGCTAGTCAGACAGCATCAATAAGCGGAAGGTAAGATGATACAATAGCAGGAGCGTGTCACGGCTCGCCTCATAAAGGTGTGAGAGGAAAACAACGTACCCCACATTGCTTTTTAATTTATAGACAAAAAGAAGCAAAAATATGCAAGTAAATGTAAAAAAATACAACAGGTTAAAATATACTGTACATTCCTGTTACAAAAACAAGCAAAGATATCAAAAGAAATATCAACAATCTTACGTTTTTGCAGTTGGGGCACATAGTGTCTCCATCATGGTTGACCACCCGAATGATCTCTCCAGTCGGTATACACTCTATCTTGAGCTCCATCTTTTCAAGAATGGAATTGAAGACTTCGCACTATCCAAAAAATAGGACTGCTGTGCAAAAACTATATCCAAGTTACACATGTACTGTTCTCCTGTCAATGTACAAACCAACTGTGGCGTCTAGTCTATTGCCGGCGAGTTTTAGGGAAGTTAAGGAAGGACTGGAAACCTCATTTCTCTGAGAACGTTATTTTAAGTGGATAATCCGGAATTATATGTTTATACAAAGCCAAGGTGAGAATGCTGACAATGAAAGTTCATGTGCGCTTTCCAGGAGGTCACAGATGATTCTTCTGAGTGTCAAGACTTTCAGAAGCTTCTAATTTATTCCCCTGTTGAATATACTGAACTTAATGAAAGGTCAAACTCTCCTTAGAGACACCTCAGGAGGTCAAACTACATTGGACAGACTTGGCATGTGTCCACATATAGATATTGTTAGTTAGGCACAGTATACATCCATTCTACATGCAAGTTTGTAAAAGGAAAGGCAAAAAGTTCAGTTTTACAGGTCAGGAAAAAGGTGCTCTTAGCCCTTGAACTAACTATATATAGCATTATATAAAGTTACATGCCTATATTTGATGTTCAGTTACAAACACTGTGATTAGTACTTAGTTTCCTGCAAGCACTTTTCATTTATATTTGCCTTGTATGACATCTATGTGCATAATGCTTTTGGAAAGTTGGGTTTAAAGTGCCAATTTAATGACACATTGTTTAAACGTAACACTGCATTATCTTTGTTGAAGTAAAGAACACAATACGTGATAGATAAATTCATATTTGACAAACATTCACAGACTTTTATAAGGATGTAAAAAAATATATTTTGTCTAGAAAGCTGCAAAACAGAGGGATTGGGTGTTCCTTCCATAAGGATGTTAGAGGATGGACAAGTCAAGGGGCACTAGGAAAACTTCCTCCAAGAATTAGCTTGGAATCCACTACAAAAACATTATTATTGTGTCATGTACCTCTATACGGAAAACACACCCAATCATAATGGATGAATTTGTGATGTCAATGAAGATATTACGACTATTAAAAATAATGCATTTTTAGGGATTAAAAATAACATTTTTTGCGAGTCCATGTTCTGAGTCCATGCTGTTAAAGAGACAGTGGCCCACATTTATCAAAAACTGTGCAAACTGTACTAGGTGCAGTTTGCCTGTGCATGGGGTGCCAGATTAAGGAATTGTGGCGCACGTTCTTCACGAATCTGTCACACCCTGCACTGCTCCGACAGAGTGGACCAACTTTTTAACATAGAACATGCCATACAATTCTGTCGGACACTGCCTAATCAGTTTGGTGCACGGTCCGAAAGCACAGCGGAACACCCGTTATAGTGCAGAATTTTGTGTCATGTTGGTTATACTGCAGCCACAACACAAATGTGTCACGGACACTTAGTAAACATGTGCAAGCAGTTTGCATTGAAAAAAACAACAGAAAACTTGTACAGGGGCTTTAATAAATGTGGGTCATTGTTACCAGATTTTACCCCATCAAACTACCATCCCCACTGGTATGGAATTTTGTCTTTTATGTGAAATCTCACCTGTTTGTCCATATAAAAAGTTCATCCAAAGACATGTGAAAACTAGCAGAGAAAAGACATATTTTGCTTAAAATGAGTCAAGTTTAGAGATTGCATGGAAGTATATCTTAGACATCTTTATTATGGGTTCTACAGTAGCTAGAACCCTTGCATCAGATTAAAGAATAGTCATACCATAGTTGGAAATGCACAAAGCAGTGCCTATTTAACCTGACCATGTCTCTTCTTGGGTTCTAGCAACTATAAAAAAAACCCAAGATGATGGGGCATCAACGCCGGCTTTCACGCGACACAAATCGGGGGGGGGGGGGGGGGGGTTGGACGATCCGACATATTTGGACAACATGCAGGATTTAACATTCAAAATTGTGTCGCAAGCCGAGCACTTACATGCACCGGGAAGAAGAAGGTGAACTCCGGCGGACCTGAGCGGGTAAGCGACACATGCAGAAAATTGGACACACGATCTTAGTGAATCACAGCAGCTCCGAATCCTCGTCGGACAACGCACCTCGGGGATCACGACGGGATGGGTAAGTAAATGTGCCCCATTGACATCTAAAGTGATGCTCATTATTCAGCCTCTCAGGGTTACTCTGCTCTGGGAAATGACTTTAGAGGAGATCTTTTATATATAAACTGGTGAGATTTCACATAAATGAGGGAATTCTAAAAAGGTCATTTTATACCCTACCCTAGGGTATTATTAGTTTAATGGGGTAAAATTTGGTGACAGTGTTCCCATAAGTTTCTGATCACTGGGGTTGTAACCAATAACTTAAGACCCATGTGAATTAAGAGGGTTAGTGTATATGTGTCACCCCCACACTATTCACATTTTTGGGACTCTCATACCATGCAAGTTAATGGAGAAGAAGAGATGTGCACCCATGTCCACCAGTACATACAGTTGCACAATCTGATCCTTAGATGTGAATTAAGCAGTGCTCTTACGCTGCCCATTTTTTTGATCGGTGGAGGTTCTATCCTATGGAAGAGTGAACATTTCCTTACACCACTTCTTGTTCATGCTAGCATCCTTCTCTATTCTCTCCAATAGCAAAAAGTAATACTAGACGGACCTATTATAAGTTCTGAATTGGCACTGATTATATAGAGCCTATTGAAGTGAAATTATTATTTCTGTATGGACAAAGCTTTACTGTGCATTTTGACTATAAACAGTTGTTAGCCTATTTATGAGTGGGAGGCAGAGCCACACACCCAGTGCTTGACTGACAGCCTGTATAATGATGTGAGGTATACTGGTGTAATTTCTCCTCCATGTGCTTCCTGAGGCTGGAGCCCCCTGCAGCCTGTGTGTATGAGATACTTCTATACACATAACTGACAGCCTGTATAATGATGTGAGGTATAATGGTGTAATGGCTCCTCCATGTGCTTCCTGGTGTTGGCGCCCCCTGCAGCCTGTGTGTACGATATACTCCTATACACATGACTGACAGCCTGTATAATGATGTGAGGTATAATGGTGTAATGTATCCTCCATGTGCTTCCTTGTTCTGATGCCCCCTGCAGCCTGTGTGTGTGTATGAGATGCTCCTATACACATGACTGACAGCCTGTATAATGGTGTGAGGTATAATGGTGTAATGTCTCCTCCATGCGCTTACTGGTGCTGGCGCCCCCTGCAGCCTGTGTGTATGAGATACTCCTATACACATGACTGACAGCCTGTATAATGATGTGAGGTATAATGGTGTAATTTCTCCTCCATGTGCTTCCTGGTGTTGGCGCCCCCTGCAGCCTGTGTGTATGAGATACTCCTATACACATGACTGACAGCCTGTATAATGATGTGAGGTATAATGGTGTAATGTATCCTCCATGTGCTTCCTTGTTCTGGTGCCCCATGCAGCCTGTGTGTGTGTGTATGAGATACTCCTATACACATGACTGACAGCCTGTATAATGATGTGAGGTATAATGGTGTAATGGCTCCTCCATGTGCTTCCTGGTGCTGGCAGCCCCTGCAGCCTGTGTGTGTATGAGATACTCCTATACACATGACTGACAGCCTGTATAATGATGTGAGGTATAATGGTGTAATGTTTGCTCCATGTGCTTCCTGGTGCTGGCGCCCCCTGCAGCCTGAGTGTATGAGATACTCCTATACACGTGACTGTGCATGTCAGTAGATAAAGTGCAGACACTACCAATGCATACCTCCCAACATTTCCGGTAGAGAAAGAGGGACAAATTGGCGGCACACCCCAAATTACAACTAATCAACTCCATAATAATAATCATCTCCTTAATAATAATATTTATATTATTATTATTATTGAGAAGATTATTAATAACTAATTAATAATAATAACAATAATTGTCTCCATAATAATAAATACATTTTAGCCAAACCCAGGATTTGAACCCACAATCACCTGCAATAGAGATAGAAAACCTCTATCCATTAGGCTATCTGTTGTGTGTGACGATTATTATTATTATTTTTATTATTATTATCATGGAGACAATCATCATTATTATTATTTTTGTAACAATAACCATTTCCATCATGATAATTGTAATAATAATCAAAATAATAATAATAGTCCTCTCAATAATTACAATAATAATCTCTGAAAAGATGTATCTGTTGTGGGGATTTGGCCCAGTAGAGACCGCGGTAGCGGGGTGCTAGGATGCAGTTCAAGACAGGGACACCAGGGTACAGTCCAAACAGGTCTCGCCTGCGTTTATTGCAGCAAAATAAAACCAGCCTTTACATACAGGTATTTGAATAAACAAAAGAAAACCTACCCGTCAGGGTGCTAACTATACAATGAGTCCACTAACTCACGCTAAACAAAAATCACGTGGCTGCTCCAGACACACAGGTCAGAGCTGTGTCCTCTCAGCCTCCTTCCACAGAGAGACAACCCACTCAACTCTGCTGAGTCATTTTATCCAGGCTAATTAGGCTGTTCCCATCACCTGTGTCCAAGGTGCTGGACAAACCCACCTCAGCACTAAGGCCTTGCATAGAAGCAAAACCTAGGGGAAACATACCGCCCATCCACAGTTAACCCCTTCAGTGTCTCACATACCCTCCCCCTCTGTTTGACCCTGTGGGGACGAACACTTTTGGCCATCAGACAGTGGGTACGGGATAGGGCATCGGCATTCCCATGCAGCTTTCCTGCTCGATGTTCCACCGTGAATTTAAAATTCTGGAGCATTAGGAACCACCTTGTGACCCTGGCGTTCCTCTCCTTGGCCTGACTCATCCAGGTTAGGGGAGAGTGATCGGTCACCAGTGTAAACTGCCGCCCTACCAAATAATACCTCAGGGATTCCAGAGCCCATTTGATCGCCAAGCACTCCCTCTCAACTATACTGTAGTTCTTCTCAGGAGGTGTGAGCTTGCGGCTCAGGAATGTTACAGGATGTTCCTCACCCTCCACTACTTGGGACAGGACAGTCCCCAAGCCCACGTCAGAAGCGTCAGTCTGCACAATAAAGGTCTTGGTGAAGTTAGGGGTGATCAGTATCGGTCCCTCACACAAAACCGTCTTAAGTCGCTGAAACGCCCCCTCAGCCTCTTCACTCCACTTTACCATCACCGCCCTGCTACCCTTAGTCAGGTCAGTCAGAGGTGCCGCTATTGTCGCAAAATCGGGGATAAATCGGCGATAATAGCCCACTATGCCCAAAAAAGCCCTCACTTGCTTCTTGCTCATAGGTCGTGGCCACTGCTGGATCGCCTCTACTTTGTTTACTTGGGGTTTGATGACCCCTCGCCCAATACGGTACCCCAGGTAACGGGCCTCTTCCAGACCCAGTGCACACTTTTGGGGGTTCGCTGTCAGCCCTGCTGCCCTCAGGGAGTCTACCACTGCTTGTACTTTGGCTAGATGACTCTCCCAGTCGTTACTATAGACTATAATATCATCTAAGTAGGCCGAGGCATAACTCCGGTGAGGTTTTAGCACGAGATCCATTAACCTCTGGAATGTGGCGGGAGCCCCATGTAGCCCAAAGGGGAGTACCACGTACTGAAAAAGCCCATCAGGGGTAACAAAAGCGGTCTTCTCTTTAGCCCTGTCAGTCAGGGGTACCTGCCAATACCCTTTCGTCAGGTCAAGGGTGGAGAAGAACCTAGCCTGTCCAAGTCGTTCTATCAACTCGTCAACCCTGGGCATGGGATAGGAATCAAATTTGGACACCTCGTTCAACTTCCTAAAATCATTGCAGAACCGTAGGGAACCATCCGGTTTGGGAATCAACACAATAGGACTCGACCAGTCACTTTTAGACTCCTCGATAACCCCCAGGTCTAACATCTGCCTGACTTCTTCGGATATGGCAAGCCGGCGCGCTTCAGGGACCCGGTAAGGTTTTTGGTGTACCCGGATGTGGGGTTCGGTTATGATGTCATGCTTGATGACTGAAGTACGTCCCGGTAACTTAGAGAACACATCCATATTTCGGAGCACAAACTCCTTCGCTTCCTGAATCTGGGCCCTGGAGAGGGACTCCGAGATCCGTACTTCAGGCACCTTGGCAACGGGTACACCTACCTCCGGTGTCCCCTTCTTGGAGACAGACGCCTTCTCTACTCCCATGGCCATCAGGGACTCTCTTTCCCTCCATGGCTTTAGGAGGTTCACGTGGTATATCTGTTCGGGTTTCCTCCTCCCCGGCTGAGATACCCTGTAGGTTACCTTCCCCACTCTCTCCATGACCTCATATGGCCCTTGCCATTTGGCCAAGAACTTGCTCTCCACGGTGGGCACTAGAACTAGCACTCTGTCGCCTGGGTTAAAGGTCCTGAGTCTGGCTGACCTATTGTAGACCCTAGACTGGGCCTCTTGTGCCCTTGTCATGTGCTCCTTTACCAGGGGCATTACCGCCGCTATGCGGTCCTGCATAAGGGAGACGTGTCCTATCACACTACGGTGGGGGGTCCTCTCCTGCTCCCAGGTCTCCTTGGCTACATCCAAAAGCCCACGTGGAGAACGGCCATATAACAGCTCAAAGGGTGAGAAACCCGTGGAGGACTGGGGAACTTCACGTATGGCAAACATCAAATAGGGCAACAAACAATCCCAGTCCTTCCCATCTTTGCTGACCACCCTCTTAAGCATCCCCTTCAAGGTCTTATTAAACCTCTCGACCAGGCCATCTGTCTGAGGATGATACACAGAGGTGCGGAGCTGTTTTACCTGTAGTAACTTGCACATCTCCTTCATTACCCTAGACATGAATGGGGTACCCTGGTCAGTCAAGATTTCCTTGGGGAGGCCTGTGCGTGAGAACACCTGGAACAGCTCCCTAGCAATATTTTTGGAGGAGGTGTTCCTAAGTGGAACCGCCTCGGGGTACCGCGTAGCGTAGTCCAGGATAACTAGGATGTATTGGTGCCCCCTGGAGGATTTGACTATGGGGCCAACCAGATCCATTGCAATCCGTTCAAAGGGCACTTCTATGATCGGTAGCGGGACCAAAGGACTCCTGAAGTGGGAGAGCGGGGCAGTAAGTTGACACTCAGGGCAGGAGCTACAATACCGGTTTACCTCCTCCCATACCCCGGGCCAGAAAAATCGCTGCAGGATCCTCTCTCGGGTCTTCTCAGCCCCTAAGTGCCCTCCCAGCACATGTTTGTGTGCCAACTCTAGCACCAGCCTACGGTGAGATTGGGGTACTACAAGTTGCTCAACCTCCTCACCCCGTATGTGGTCGACCCTGTACAACAGTTCCCCAATAATCGCCATTCGGGGGTATATTTTATCAGCCCCTGGTATTTGGAGTACCCCATTTATCACCTTGACATTCTCCCGTGCTTTAACCAAGGTAGGGTCCTGTAGCTGTGCAGCCCCAAAATTGTCACGGGAAATCTCAAGGTCCAGCACGTCGGCCACCTCCTCGTGGCCCTCGACCTCACCAGCTAGGACCTCTAGGGGAGAGAATTCATCACATGGGGTCACCCCTACTGCTGGTGTGGGTACATCGGCCTCAAAGGGTTCAGGGGCCAAGGCCGGACATACCTGTTGTCCATTATCTGCAACAGCACCTGAGGTGGGTCTTCGTCTCCAGAGGTCCCAAAACACCGGTAAGTCTCTGCCGATAATAGCCTCATGAAAAAGGGTCCCCACCACCCCCACTTCATGGGTAACAGAACCACAAGGGGTATGTAGGTTGATGACAGCAGTGGGATATTCGCGAGTGTCCCCATGTATACACAACACTCCCACTTTCCGCCCGCTGTACAGTCCAGGATCAACCAAAGTTCCCCGCATCAGGGTGACCAGACTCCCTGAGTCTAGCAAGGCTGCCACTGTGTGACCACCGATTGTGACCATGCATACTTGGGGTTCTGCATCCGTGACTGACTCTGCCGACAGAACTGGCCGGGCAAACAGTGACACTCGCCGGGTCTGGTTGCAGTCCATTGGCTCCACTGACAGTGGACAGTTGGCAGCAATATGGCCCATTTCATGGCACCGCCAGCACTGGATACGGCCATGACCTCTGTCACGAGCCTCACTGGGTTTCTGGGTATCCACGCCCCCCAATGAACCCCCTCCCAACCTGACATGTCTCCCCTTTTCCGCAGTAGCAGTCTTACCAGCTGGTTTGGTGACCCTGTCACTGGCACTGCTTCGTGTCGGAGAGGTAAGTAGAAGGTCCTCCGTAGCCCGATACCTCTCTACAAGGGACACAAGATCCTCAGCTTTTGTGGGAACGGCCTGTCCAACCCACCGCTGGAGCCGAGAGGGCAGAGAACGGGTGAATTTGTCGAGGACCACTCTCTCTACCATCTGTGCGGGGGTGCAGTCCTCTGGTTGCAGCCACTTCCGGACAAGATGGATCAGGTCATGCATTTGGGAGCGTGGGGGTAATTTTTCTGAGTAAGCCCACTGGTGGACCCGGCTGGAGCGAACCTGAACGGTGACCCCAAGACGAGCCAGAATCTCCGCCTTTAGCTGGGGGTACTCACGGGCCTCCGTTTCACTCAGGTCGTAGTAAGCCTTCTGCGACTCGCCGGTCAGGAACGGTGCCAGGACATCTGCCCACTGCTCAGCCGGTAACTCCTCTCGCTCAGCTACTCGTTCGAACACAGTGAGATACGCCTCCACGTCGTCGGTCGTCGCCATTTTTTGTAAAGCCTTTTGTACTGCAGCCCGTGCGGAATGCTGGACAACCGGGTATCCTTGCAGACCAGTACGGAACCCCTCAGTAGTCGTCGCTTGCGGTGCTGCCATCATGCCAGAAAACTTCTCCATCATCAGCTGGAACATGGCTCGGGATTCTTCCTGCTGCTGACGGGACCTCTCCTCCTGCAGCTGAAACATGGCTTGCTGCTGGCGGGACCTCTCCTCCTGCTGCTGGAGCATGGCTTGCTGCAGCTGCCGATTAGCCAGGGACTCTTCCTGCTGCTGCTGCCGATTAGCTCTGGCCTCCTCCTGCTGCTGGCGGGATCTCTCCTCCTGCTGCTGGAGCATGGCTTTAATAAAGTCCTCCATCTTGGCTGTATCCTGCAATTTGCCTGCTGCTTTCACCCAGGCCATGCAATGTTGCAGGATGTAGCGAGCCTTTCGGGTGTATGTCTTTTTGAACTGCCCGCAATCCGAAGCACCATATGTGGGGATTTGGCCCAGTAGAGACCGCGGTAGCGGGGTGCTAGGATGCAGTTCAAGACAGGGACACCAGGGTACAGTCCAAACAGGTCTCGCCTGCGTTTATTGCAGCAAAATAAAACCAGCCTTTACATACAGGTATTTGAATAAACAAAAGAAAACCTACCCGTCAGGGTGCTAACTATACAATTCGTCCACTAGCTCACACTAAACAAAGTTCACGTGGCTGCTCCAGACACACAGGTCAGAGCTGTGTCCTCTCAGCCTCCTTCCACAGAGAGACAACCCACTCAACTCTGCTGAGTCATTTTATCCAGGCTAATTAGGCTGTTCCCATCACCTGTGTCCAAGGTGCTGGACAAACCCACCTCAGCACTAAGGCCTTGCATAGAAGCAAAACCTAGGGGAAACATACCGCCCATCCACAGTTAACCCCTTCAGTGTCTCACACTGTATATACCAGTGCATAGAGCCTGTGTCACAGTGTAACAGTGAACCTCTTAGTGACATAAAAACCTCCCATAGTCCTCCCATTATCCTCTGCGGTAACCCAACACATCTCTCAAAAGGATTCCCTGCCTGATGTCTGTAATACTAATTCACTACTGCAAGTTCTGGCTTTGAATGTATACTAGGCGGGACACAGAGTCGGGGCAACCCCAGCCAATGCGGGACCTGGAGGGAATGTCAGGGAAATCTCCCAGCTGCCCGTTACGGTGGGACAGAGGTGAAAAACCGGGACTGTCCCTCCAAATCCGGGAAGGTTGGGAGCTATGCCAATGCTTTACTACACATTACATACAGACATGAGCAGGGGGAGGAGAGGGGAGGGGTAACAAGGGTGACATCGCTGAAAAAAAGTGAAAAAAAAGGAAAAAAAATGCATTGGTTATTAAAGTAATTATATTTCTTGTATCATTTAAGTAGTAAGTTGGAGCCTGGTGAGCTTTTTATCCAAAGGTAAGAAGTAAGAAGAAGAATCACTCGCATTTACAAAAAGGGCTATAGAGGCCTTCTGGTTAGATAATACAGTCCAATGCATAAATCTTTCTTACAGCACATGGGAACTTCCAAAATGTTCAAAGTCAAACACACATTAAGGTTATGGTTACCCAATTTCATGGCTTATGCATAACACTGCCTGCAGCTTATCTTGGTTAGAACTGCTAATAGATTCAAGTTAAGACCCTAAATAGGATAATTACTAATGGGTTGAAGTACCCCATAAAACCTGTTTAAAAACAGTAATAATCACTACTGTGTCACATAAGATCCCAGCACATGCCATTCTCTGGATAGTCAGCAATGTGTCTTTGTCATACCACAAACTAAGGCTCACCAGAACAATAATCCAGGGAACTATGTAATTCATTTGTAAGACTCATGCATTGAGGAAATATCATAAGAACAGGTGAGTTGCCAAAATGACCTGTATGACAGAGGTATTCTTATTATTTGCAGTATTTGAAACTAACCAAACAACTTTTGGTATCTTTATGTTTATTGGTATGTTGGGAATATAAGGATTTCAAAATTCATGACTAAAGATTGGGAGAGAAGCTTTAACCCCTTAAGGACGCAGGGTCACGTGCGTCACGTTCTTGTGAGCTCAGTTTTTACGACTTTCACTCTTCGCTCCAAATAACATGCCTACTGTATTCTTTGGTTCGGTGCGATCACGGTGATACCAAATTTATATAGGTTTTATTGTGTTTTAATACATTTTCAAAAATTAAACGAATGTGTACAAAAAAAAATTTTGCCATCTTCTGACGCTAATAACTTTTTCATACTTTGGCGCACGGAGATGTGTGAGGGGTCATTTTTTGCGAAATGAGGCGACGTTTTCATTGCTACCATTTTGAGGTCTGTGCAACATTTTGATCATTTTTTATTTCATTTTTTATGTTATGTAAAAAGGTGTAAAAGTCGCATTTCGGACATTTGGGCGCCATTTCCCGCCTTGGAGGTCGTAACCGTTTTTATATTTTGATAGATCGGGCATTTTTGGACGCGGTGATACCTAATATGTTTGTGATTTTTACTGTTTATTATGTTTTATATCCGTTCTAGGGAAAGGGGGGTGATTTGAACTTTTAATATTTTATACATTTTTTTTATTTTTTAAACTTTTTTTTCTTTTTTTTTTCACTATTTTTTAGACCATCTAGGGTACATTAACCCTAGATGGTCAGATCGCTCCTACCATATACTGCAATACTACAGTATTGCAATATATGGCATTTTTGCAGGTCATACATTACAATGAGCCACTGGCTCATTGTAACGAACCTGCATAAGCCATGTAGCCTCGTGTCAAAAGAAGACCCGAGGCTACCATGGTAACCGATCGCCGCCCCCCGATGACGTTCGGGGGCGTGGCGATCGGAAAAAAGATGGCGGCGGGGTACAGTGTAATTGTCGGACAGCTCGCAAAGCTGTCCGACGTATTCATGAGGGGGCGGGGTTGGGACAGGGTCGGGGTGTGGCTAGTGGGGGGGTTGCTGCCGCCTGGCGCGCGGCAGTCACTGCCGGCCTATGGAGCGAGCGGGGCGGTCCGGGGAAGTGGCAGCCCCTTGGACCGCCCCCTCATGAATACATCGAGCGGTCCGATGATTACACTGTACCCCGCCACAGTGTTTGATAGCGTTACCGGAGGTTTCCGGTAACGCTATCACTCTAACACTGGGGCGTTTGTTCAAGCACTAGGAGCTGCGCACTTTAGTAAGCAGCTCCTAGTGCCGAAAATGTGGGTGACAGGTCCTCTTTAAAACATTTATATCTGTTGGGAACTTAGACTGAGTGGTCCCTGACATTAGACCTTATATAATTTTAAGAAGACTTTTCACTACCTAATATATATTTTGAGGATTATACCATAGCTCCCAACCTTTGCAGATTTGACAGGATAGTCCCGATTTTTTAGAGCTGTCCCGCCATCCTGGATGGTTGGGTGTTTGTCCTAATTTGCCTTTCTGTGCCCCCCGCATCTCCTCTGCAGGACACTGCTGTTACCTGCCTCCCTCAGTGCTCAACTTCACATCTGCCCCCCTCCTCCCTGAGACTCACTCTGACAGCTGCTGGCGGGGCAAGGGGAGCTGTGGAGGGCACACTATGTAGGGCAATTGCTGGGAGGAGGGGGGCATAGGCTAGAGAAGAGCTGCTGGGGGGCACACTATGATGTGGAGCTGCTTGGGTAGGTGGGCACAATATGAAGGGGAGCTGCTAGAGAAAGGGGTCCAGTATGAAAGGGTAGCAGAGGTGGGGGCCACACTCTCATGGGGAGAGAGACACAGTATGAAGGGGAGCTGCTGGGGGAAGAAGGCACAGTATGGAAAAGAGCTGCTAGTGGGGCACAGTATAAAGGGGAGCTGCTGTTGAAGGGCCACAGTATGAAGGGGAGCTGCTGGGGGAGAGGGACACAGCATGAAGGGAGCTGCTGTGGGAAGGGGGGTTATTTCTATCCATTATTTTCAAGGTATTTTCAGACAACCTTTTATACTAATACAGGGCAGTTTGTGTAATTCAGCTCCTGGTGCACTGATATTTCTGCCCCATGCTTCTCACAAGACATGACTGCAAGGAAAAATATAAGACATGGCCTATATTTTGCCACAATACACCTTCGGCTGCTCAGCTTTTAAGGAGAAGGGAGTGGTGAGGAGCCCCAGGGCTGGCGTTAAGGGGAGGCAAACTGGGTATTTGCCCAGGACTCCCTGTCCTAAAAGGGCCCCTTGCATGTGGACTTTTGTGGCCAGAGTATGTAAAGCTCTTTTAATATCCCTTGGTTGAATGCCCGGGTGAAGATGCTTCTCGTATATCTCCTGTCTATGTGTCAATTTGTCTAGTTATCGATCTCCTATAATTTGTCTATCTTATATCTATTTATCTATCTAACCATTTATCTATCTAGCTTTTTGTTTATTTATCAATATATCTTCTATCCACCCATATATCTCCAACCTATTATCTAGCCAGTTATTGATTGATTTTCAATCTCTCTTCTACTGTTTCTATAACTCTCTTATCTATCATCTATAATCTTTCATATTTATCTTCTATCATCAATCTTCCTATCATCTGTCTATCCCCTATAAAATCCTCCCTCCATATTACACATTGCCTTACCTTACTACTGCTTGTAAACTACAAAGTGATATTATTATGGAGCCTCATACTGACTGTAATTGTTCATAAAATAGTTTTATTTTGGGGCCCCACTTTTAGTTTTGCCCAATGCCCCACTTTGTTTAAAACATGCCATGAGGAGAGCTCACTCCTCCTATCTCCTACAACCGGCTTTATGTTTGTCTGCGCCCTAACCTGAAGCCAATAGATAGGACTGTACATACATGCACATCAAAACTGGCTCCTTTTTTAATAGAATATAAAGAAAAAAAACTCCTGATGGTTATTATGTGTCAGGCATTGTAAACCTCTTTTGTCAAGATGATTTCTATCTTAACAAAAGGATTCAAAATAGAAATTTTATAGTATCCAGAAAATAGTTTATTATGGGAGCTGTCAGTTTATAGAGATTTTCATTGAAAATA
Organism: Engystomops pustulosus; assembly: GCF_040894005.1. Lineage (NCBI taxonomy): Eukaryota > Metazoa > Chordata > Amphibia > Anura > Leptodactylidae > Engystomops > Engystomops pustulosus. The sequence goes on along the minus strand of NC_092412.1, from coordinate 216,653,150 downwards.
CAAGTTATAAGAAAACACATATTAAAATCAGCGGAATCTATTGTAATGCAAATATCTCTGGATAACAACAGTGATCGGCTTAAGAAGAGTCTTCATACAGTGACGTGGAGATGCGATCAATTTATCATATATGGATATAAGGAGAATACAGCTGAATGATGATTTCTAGAAACAAGCATTTCTAGGAACTCACGTACCGGGTTATTAGTGACAGAATTATATCCATTATTCTAGCAGAAAACATCAAATTCCAAGCATTTTATTCTTCAATGTGTTATTGTTGATTATCTCCTATAAGGATAAACAGAGATGTCACAATGACCTTTAGATGCAGGGTTTGTCTGTGGGAAGAATGGCCTGAATATTTCTGAGATTTGCTGTCTATAATATGAAGATGAATATAAATTGGTTTCATCCCTGTGTCACCATCAGGGCTGAACGAGGAAATGCTGGGGATGCAGACAATAGCTCTTATCTGACAGTTTTTTTAAGATTCCAAGCTATTTCCTGTTTATACCCCAGACCACAGAAATAACTGTTTATCACACGAGGAAAGATTATAAATGTCCTAAACTTAAGTTAAATAGGGAAAGTGGAAGCCAATGAAATGTTTGCGATAAAATGGCTTCCTATACTAATAGAAAATGACATAACACTTACGTCTTTCGGGCCACCATAACCCTTAAAGGAAAGCAACACCCAAGAAAATAGGTTAAATAGCATGATCTTTAACTAGTGTTTCCAAAAACACTACGGGGTCATTCATGAAACGGAAGGGCTTTGGTATATAGCAATGTGTTCTATGTAGGTCATGTGCACAATGAGGGATATTTATCATAGTATATGGCAGTGATGGCAAACTTTTTAGAGACTGAGTGCCCAAACTACAACCAAGACGCACTTATTTATCGCAAAGGGCCAACACAGAAATTTAATCAACCAATCATGCAGAAAATAGGAGAAATTTGGATGATCATTATAGCTTCCCTCCAAAAGGAAGAATTGTCAGGGCCGGAGCAGGATCTGTTCACAACTTCCCACACCCCCAGTGGTCACAGGTAGCGCTGTCACTTTAAAATAGCTCTGTGCACAACAAGTCCTGGGCTGTCTGGGGCTGCAGGACAATACCTGGAGTCCTCTCTGGTGATGGCCTGAGTGCCCACAGAAAGGGCTCCAAGTGCCACCTCTGGCACCAGTGCCATAGGTTCGCCACCACTGGTATATATCATACATATGATGCAATGCCAGTAAATGCAATGAAAACCGTTTACCACTTAGACTCCGGTCCCAGGTGTCGGCTTACATCATCGTCCGCGATGGTCCAGTGGGTCCACTTCCCCTGGTGTCTGACAGTTAAAGCTCAATTCTTGGGTAGACATAGAATTGTACTTCACATGTAGTTGCCCACCATCGCTGCAAATATGCTTGGACAAAAGCATGAACGAGAAAGACCTAAAATAAATAAGCAGCTTAATAATAATAATAATAATAATAATAATCTTTATTTATATAGCACCATCACATTCCATAGCACTTTACAAATCGTAGGGGACTTTTACAAATATAATATTACATTACAGAGTAGAAATAGTCATATGGAACAACAGTATTGAGGGCCCTGCTCACAAGAGCTTACAGACTATGAGGATGAAGGGGTGACACAAGAGGTATAAGAGCTTGTATAATGGTCCAACCATTTAATAAATATTCTTCTGCTAGAACCAGCCATCAGCCGCCATCTTATATACATTTCCATGGTGAAAGTGTCTGCGGAGAAGCCTGGAGCTTGGTATATATCTGGTGTTTTTCGGATAACAGACAGAAGGGGGACATAGGATGGGTTAGTAAAGGGAGAGTTGACATTTCATGTAATTAGCGAGTGTGATAAAGAGATGGATTTTAAGAGCAGATTTGAAACTTTGGAGGTTGGGTATTAGTCTGATAGTCGGGGAAGGTCATTCTAGAGAATTGGTGCTGCTCGGCAGAAGTCCTAGAGATGTGCATGAGAGGTTCAAATTATGGTAAAGATTAATCTAATATCACTGGCAGATCGAAGAGCATGGGTTGGACGATAGACTGAGATGAGAGGAGCGTTATTGAGGTGCTGCATTTTTCAGAGCTTTGAGGATGAGGTTATTATTTTAAAATGTATTCGGAAGGAGACAGGGGGCCAGTGCAAGTGACCTTCCAGATCATCTTCCTTTCGTGGCCAAACATGGGAGCATCATCAAGAAAATCAACCCTGAAGTGGCATGCAAATAAGGTGCATTAAATCATGGAGGTGAAAATTTAGCACTGAAGTCAAGCTCTCCCTGTCATGGAAAGCCATCTCTGCTGTCATAGACATTATGCACTTGAATTTAGGAGAACTGGTTAGTGATATCTTATAATAATATAATAATTATTATTATTTATTTATTTGTATAGCGCACACAGATTATGCAGCGCTGCACAGAGCATGTCAAATTGGTCCCTGTCCCAATGGGGCTCACAGTATGTTTTGGAGTGTGGGAGGAAACCCACGCAAACACAGAGAGAGAACATATAAACTCTTTGCAGATGTTGACCTGGGTGGGATTCACTCAGCCACTGTGCCGCCCATATGTCTTCAAACACAGTTGAATCGATTGCTGTGAATGGGTTATTTTGCGACAGGGAGAGCTTAACTTCAGCGCTGACCTGTCCTCCTCTGTGGTTTTATACAACCAATTTGCATGTCACTTCAAAATTGACTATTGTGATGATGCCATCAAGGTGTGCAATGAAAGAAAAGCAATCCTGAGTGTTTTTTGCTGCTTGAAAACAAAATGATGGTGGCTTATTAAGTAAATTGCTGCTGAAAGCTATCCTATAAATACAAGTCTGCACACAAGATAATAGCGTCAGTCATGCACTTATGGGTATTCTCCAGCTCTGTACTTGTTACTCTCTGCTATATAAGCAGCTCAGAGTGGAATACCCCTACATGTCTGGTCCGAAATGTTACTCCATTTCTATAATTATAACAATGTGATAAATTGGATCTGTATGCCCAACCTCTACTGAAATGGGTGTGTTTATATGAATGTACCTTTAACCTCTACCTTTAATGTCCTTGAGTTGGGCCATTACTAAACTAAATGCTAGAATTCTTGCCCCAGGGATCTTATAGGACTGATCACCCCATTGGCTTTCCCAAATCAAGGTAATTCAGATATTTAGGGCCTAATTCACACTCAGATCCCCTTTAGCTGCAGACAAACCCTCTAGTTAGGCTGCATCTCGCTACAACACTATCACCAAATAGTGGGAATAGGTAACTACAAGTGCATCATTTATATTATATGAATGTTTATAACCCAAAGGCTTATTATTATGTCTACACTAAGTGTATTTTCCTGAGGTCTAGCATGCATTCTAATTGGCTGCCAACCTAGAGTGTCTAGACAGAGCTAACATATAAATCCAGACACTGTCTGGTGCTCTCGGTCCTTTTGGGTTTAGTGCGAGTTTTTCATAGACACATCTTTGCCTAATTATAATGCTTTTCTATGCTTGCCAATAAAGGAACTGTGAGTTAAGAATCTTTCCTCCACTCTTGTGACTTTGGACTGCCGTTATCATCACAGGCTAAACTACCTAATACATTTTACATTCAGAAGGACCTTTACCCATAGAATCCTCATACATCTGTTACTCCTCCCAATACTATAATTAAGTAATGTACAGTTTTTGGAATAAACAATTTAAACTTACCAGAAGACTCTCTCCATAATAGCACCGTGCCAGCCTTTTTCTTAGTTTTCTAACCCCATTTTATACTGCTCCCAATACACATGGACACAAGAGCAATTTCAGGATCTTTGAAGGTCCTCCAAGGGTCCTAAAACCACAGATTGAAAGAAGGCTGAAGGACAAAGCCTCCATTTCCCAAAAAGCTTGATTCTAGTACCATAGGTAGGAAGTGAATTCCAGACTTGTAGGGGCTCTAAAATTCATATAGCCCAGTATTCATGGCAGTCTTAATCTGTCCCTGAACGGGAGTGCCCGAGGGGGAAACCTTGTCATCAGTGTAGTCTCCCCCTCTTCTTGCTTCTCCTTGCTGGCCCAGATGTGGGCCCAGATGTGTGTGGATAAGGCCTATTCTGGGACCCAGCCGCCATATTGCCAGCCACTCAGGCTTCCAGTCTCCTGTTGTCCTTGCATGCTGTTGGCCCCGGTGGGGGATGCTGCATACCCACTTATGACTTGAAGCATACCCCCTGTGCCTTTTATGTAAATAGAAAACTTTTAGCTTACCTGGAAAAAAAACCTTATATTTATTTATCAATGACTAATTTCACCACTTTTTTTCTTACAGTTTTATTGATTAATATCCATACAAAAAACTTTGGTTTAGATGGGCCTTCACACTATGGCACAAAGTAGATATTTCGATTGTTGACTGTCCCCTCCTCCCATGAGCAAACCTGGAAGTTCTCTGATTAACATACACTGAACTCATGCCAGGAAGAGAACAAATAGCGGTCACACAGGTCCCAGGTCTGCAATAAACAGCTAAAGAAGACTGCACACAAGGGAAGGGGGGTAGCTGGATTCAGCATAGCGACTTTGAACCTGATATGGCTCTGTTCCCAGGCTTTGTAAGTGGAGAAAACAGGCATATACAAAAAATCCTGGCAATAGCTAGTTGTCCTAAAAGCAACAAGCAAATCTTTCTCCGGCACACAAAGGACAGTTGGGAATTGGCATAAGTCCTGTATATTCAACAGCATCACTGAAACAATTACAAGTAGACAACTCAGTTTTCTTTCCACTGCTTGCATCCAAGGCATGTACCATGTGATGTACTGTAGCCCTGGAATACATTAACCGTGTGTTTGACAGTGAGAAGAAATAACCTTTTGCAATAAATCAATAGGATACCTGTGGATTCTTCTGCAGCGAGTAGGTTGCCAAATTTATAGTGGAGTAAAGGGGAATAAAAAAAATTTCAAACAACATAAGATAAGGTAAAGTAGAGACAATTATATAATATATTGGATTGGCTACTGTTGAAGTTTTAACCTTCCGACAACAATCTTGTTTGATTAGCTCCAGAATATATTAGAATAATCTTAGTGTGAACACTATTTTCCGACTAATTACTATATGTACTCGAGTATAAGCTGAGTTCTTTAGCACAAAAATCATGCTGAAAAAAACTAATTTGGTTTATACTCGAGTCTATAAAAAATTAACACTGTACTCACCTTTCCAACGCCCCCTGCAGGTTCTCTTCTTGCTTCTGATGCTCCAGTTCCTTTTTGTGTGCCGGCCAAGCGTGTGACCCGAAGAGGAAATGAAGGACCTGAAAAGGCATCGGAGCATCCGAAGCAAGAAGAGGATCTGCGGGGGGGTCGTCAGATTGGTGGCCGAACAACAAACCTGGAAATTGACGCTCCTAGCAACTAACCATGGCTATGATTGGCCAGGGGGCTTGTTGCTAGGGATGTCAATTTGTCGGATTGGCTGTTCGGCCACCAATCAGGCAAAATATGTTAGGGTCACATGGCCGATCCTGACCATGGGTACCGCTCATCTCTACTTGTAAGTGAAGTTCCATGTAACATAAGCATACCTTTCCTGAGAAAGCATGTATTTTTTTTAAATCCCAATCTTTATGGCAATAAAAAAATGTGTTTGGAATTTATGCTGCGAGATAAATCTGTGGTGAATTTCTCCAGGACATATGAAGATCATCATGAAAGAAAAAAAAAGACTGATTAAGTGATGAACTGACAGCAAGTGTTTCTGTACCAGGGAGAACTGCGATATCACTATATGGAATATTTACGCAGCCTTTGCTTAACATGTGGAACCCATCTCTGCCCACACAAACTTCTTAAAGGGGAAGGGCAAAGTGCAGATATAAAATAAATGCCAAAAGGTGTTATCTGAGCCAACTGAAAAACCTACGCAAGGCTAGGGCAGTGGTAACATTAAATAATGGATCCTCAGCGTGCTTCAGAGCCCTATTCCGTGCTGCAATGAAATTTTGGACACCCCTGGAATCAATAGTTAGCCTCAGCGGTCACATGAGCTACAACTGATGTCACTGGTCACATGACCACTGAGACCAGTGATTGCCCGCAGACCATGTTCACATTACTCGGACCACTATTGTGCTAAACACTGTAAGCATTTGGTGGTCTGTTGATCAGTATGCGCAGGCCCGTTTCCACCACTGGGCTGGGTGGGTGACAGCCCCAAGTGCAACCCGTTTAAAGAAAAGGGGGATGCCAGCAGCCGCCCATTGCCCTTAGTAAAAAAAAGTACTCACCTTCTGGTGCTCCCCATGGCTCCCTCTCTCCCCTCTTCTTCAGCAGTAGAATGACCCAGATTTGCCCTGAAAAAAATCTGCACGCGATCGCATTGTGTCGCATCGGCGCCGGCTTGCATGCGGCTCAAATCGGGGGGTGTGAACATCAGACAACCCGACTGATTCGGACAAACTGCGGAATTTAAAAAGCAAATTGTGTTGCAAGATCAGCACTTACATGAACCGGGAAGAAGAAGGTCAACTCCAGTGGACCTCAGCGGGGAAGTGACACATGCAGGAAATTGGACACACGGTCTTAGTGGCAGACCCGAATCCTTGTCGGACAACGCATGGCGGGGATCGAGACGGTTAAGTAAATGTGCCCCAGTGTGTGCGCTGGAAAAACGCACAGAAATGGGCTGCTCTACAGCTGAAGATAGAAAAGGGGAGAAGACGAGCGATGAAGAGCTTTGGAAGGTGAATACTTTGAGGGTTGCGTTGTGCTGGATACCTATATACTGTGGAGAGGGCTGCAGTGTTCTGGTTACCTATATACTGTGTGTTGGGTACCTATATACTGGGGGAACTGCAGCATGCTGGATACTTATATACTGGGGGTGGCTGCAGTGGATTGGCTACCTATATATTGGGAGGGCTGCAGTTTGCTGGCTACCTATATACTGGGAGGGCTGCAGTGTGCTGGCTACCTATATATTGGGAGGGATGCAGTGTGCTGGATATCTATACAGTGGTAGAGCTACAGTGTGCTGGATATCTATACACTGGGTGGCTGCAGTGTGCTGTATGTAGTATATATACAGTATATGCAAAGTATATATATCTATATCTAATGAAAAGACAATGGTATTTAATAGAGGGGGCACAGTATATAGCTAAATACAGGGTTACAGTATCTATATTAACCGTGGGCACAGTATGAATTAAAAGGGGGGCTGCACTAAGATCGTGCACCTGATATCCTGCACTTCCCCGCTCAGGTTCGCCGGAGTTCACCATCTTTTTAGTGGTGCTTGAAAGGGCGTGCAACAAAATGGCGTCCGATGGCCCGCCCCCCAATTTGTATCTCATGGAAGCCAGCTTAACTGCACCACAGAAAGGGTCGCACACGACACAATCCCAGCACACACACTACCTAAATACCTGTGCAAGCCGTTTTAACATTGAAGAACGGGTACAGTAAAGTGGCGCAAAGCCCTTAGTAAATGTGCCCCTGTGCATTTTAATAATATAGGGAGGGGGGGCATTTTTGGAGATTTTGTCTGAAAAACAAATCACCTAGAAACTGCCCCGAGTATGCCCCATAAAAGCCGGCAACGTGTCTGGTGCTTGTGCACAGGCGTCAGAATGAAGAGGAGTGCGCCAAAGATGTGCAACTAGGCGGCATTTGTAGGTCTTCCTTCTGGCCAGGCCAGCACACGCCCCAGTAGCCTCTGCAGGTACTTTGCATATTACTAAAATAATGTTTTTAACAAGCAAGGTGAGGTAACAAGATTATTGAATTACAGTTTAGGCCCGAGGCAGACAGGAGAAGCCTATCATGAGATCTACTTCTGATGGTAGATTCCTCATGGTAGGTTTTCTTTAAGTTTTATAACTTTGCCTTGAGCCAGTTGCCCACACGCAAGTTCGTTCTCAAATTTCTCTGGACTGACACACTGCACTGCACAGACATGACGAGCTCAGTCCAGTGATACGAGTTTTGTTCCGGGAAATCCCAGAAGTCCACAGAGCGAGTTTTTCGTACTGAACTTGCTTGTAGGCAACACAGTGGCAGATGCAAACATGTTTTAAAAACATAAGGAGGACCAACAGAAAGGGGCAGATTTACTTACCCGGTCCAGTCACGATCCACCGGCACGTTCTCTCATAAGGATTCGGGTTCTGCCGGGATTCACTAAGGTCGTGAGCCCGATGTCCACTAGGTGTCGCTGCTACGCTGAAGTCCGCAGGAGTTCACCTTTTCCGTCTCGGTGTATGTGAGTGCTAATTCTGCGAAATTTTTTTTTTAACATTCTGCGTTTTTTCCAAATCCATTGGGTTTTCGGACGGCCACGCCTCAGATTTCTGACGTGTGAAAGCCAGCACCGTTGCGCCACAATCTGATCGCGTGCAGCAAAATCCCGGGGCAATTCGGCGCAAATCGGAAAAATTCAGGCGGAAAAACGCGATTCGGATGCTTAGTAAATGTGCCCCAAAATTTTAAGAGTCATGGCACACCATATTTTCTTCTGTTTCCTATATTTGTGATTTGGTTTCCATGAACTATCTAGATACTCTACAGACGATGATACACCGATAGAAAAGATCTGCTTCTTATGATCTTTGTATGGACATCATTATTACTTGAAATGTTATGGTTTTGGTGCCTTTTATGCTATCAGCACACCAAGATTAAAGGGAACCATAGCACTCATCTCGGTGTAGGCCTCGTCTCCCTCAGATACATTGCATAATATTGCATGGTTTGCAAAGTTGAAAAGATGCTTTTTTTAATTTAATAGAATCTTTATTGAATTTTTACATAATAAAACAATTATACCAAACCACAGACCAATCGACAATTTCTAATTACAGTAGATGTACCGTTTCAGAGTATCACCTATACAATAGCATATAAAGTTTACTCATTAAGCTATCTTAAATATTAATCGTTTTTGGTCCTGTGAGGAATGTACCTTAAACCAAATGTCCCTCCCTCACCTACCCCCAGAGAGTCCGCTGGGTACCCTAACAAAAACAAAAAGAGAGAGAAAAAAAAAAAAAAAAAAAAAACAAAAAGAAGAGGAGAAAACAAGTAAAGAGGAAAGGGAAAAGAAGGAGAAAACAAAAAAAAAAAAAAAAAAAAAAAAAAGGGAAAGCCTCCATCCTTCCGTCCCTCCATCAACTCCCCCACCTCCCCCTCCCCCCCCCATCCCCGCCCCCTAGAGGTAAATTTCTCAGCACCACTTATCCCAATATTTATTTCTTCTGGACTCTCGCGGCAAGTTCTTAACGCGGATATCTTCATATTTTTTAATTTGACAAGAGAGATGGTACCAGTTTTCCATTTTGGGATTTTCATGAGAGCCCCATTTTCGGGCAATACAAATTAGTGCAATATTCATTAGTTTAATGATCAGATTTCCATGTTGTCTTTTTACTAACCCCTGATCCAGGAGACCGAAGATGGCAGTGGTAAGGGCTGGTTCAAGGGATATCTTAAGGATTGTCGAGATCTTCTTGAAGATCTCTTCCCAGTAAGTTCTGATGCCTGGACATAACCAGGCCAGATGAGTGAAGTCTGCCTCTGCGGCTTGACATTTCCAACAGTTCGAGTTCTCCCTAATCCCCATTTTGTGTAAATCCAGTGGTGTGTAATATAGTTGATGCAAAAAAAAAAATTGTATAAGCTTATGGTTCCAATTACTGGAGCCTCTCTTAGTGTTCCTATGTGTTTCTCTCCATTCATTTTCATTCATCTTCCCTATTACTTTTTCCCATTTATTACGTGAATTGTGTTTCATATGTGCTGAATAATCATTTCTTAGATGTTGATATATTTTAGAGATAATATTATTACGGTTGTTTGTGTTACGAATAAGCTCTAAACATTTGTGTGTTACTAAAGAGAGTTTACTATTTTGTGGTGAACTTTTTATTATATGTGATAATTGGTTGTAACGCAACCAGTCCCCTTCTTTTAAACCATATCTCGAACATAGTGCAGAGAAGGACTTTATTTGGCCGTCCATCATTATTTGAGAGAGGTATCTAATCCCTGATCTCCACCAAAAGATGTTATCTGGGAGTATCATTGGTTCTCTGAAAAACGAATTGGGCCACAATGGGGTTTCCTTTATGTATCCCTGGAGGCCAAGTATTTCCTTAAAGCCCTTCCAAGCCTTCACTAATGTCTTCATTACTGTCCAATTATTATAGGGTTCTTTTTTTAGAAGGGAACTTTCTAGTAGTTCAAGAATATTATCCACCTTCCCATCTGATAGTTGGATCATTTTTGTGAGTAAGGGGTTCTCTTTCCATCCCACTAGTCTGCCCGTCTGTGCCGCCAGAAAATACCCATAAAAGAAAGGAAGTCCTAATCCTCCTTCTCCAACTGGTCTATATAAATATCCCATCTTCATTCTAACTCTTTTCCTCCCCCAGATTAATTTGTTCACTATTGACTCTAGCATTTTAAAAAAGGAGGCGTCAAACCAAATAGGAGATGCAGAGAGAACATATAAAATCTGGGGGAGCAAAATCATCTTGATTAGCCCGATTTTGTCTGCTTTGGACAGAGACAATCCATTCCACCCATGTATTCTCTTCCTCAAGTTTGTAATTAAGGGGACTACATTAAGTTGGTAAAAATCTCCTATGTTATGGGATATCTCAATGCCCAAATATCTCAGATTATTAACACATGAAAAACGTCCTTCCCTTCTAGCCCATTCTTTAACTTCATTGTCAAGGGGGATTATGTTGGACTTATTCCAATTTACCCTGAGACCCGAAATGGTCCCAAATTCTTCAACCAGATGGATTGTTTTAGGGATAGTAATAGGGGAGTTACGAAGGTATAGCACCACATCATCTGCGTAGAGGCAGATTTTATCCCCTAGGCCACCACATCCTCCGCCCTCTACTTGTGCCGAGTTTCTTATATTTAAGTTGAAAAGATGCTTAATACACATATGGATCAAAAGCTGTGTGGCTGGTGCATCATGTAAGCACTGACTTACATTTTACATCTACTATATGTGAGTGTTCTCAACCACATTCCCTAAATTGGGGCGTATTCCCCTTCCTGCTTGCTTCTATTAGTATTGTACTTTTTAGTTTTCTGCTTTTCTATGTATAAAAAACTAAAGAGCTTTGTCCAAAACTATGTAAATAAGACTGACACATTGTTGCATATATTGTAAATTTACAAAGACTATGATGTCTCAAATGTTGTGGTTTCCTAATCCCATTAAGATACATGTTTGGACTCAGTCTTGAGTAATACAACGCGGTGGATGTGTCAGTGCTCAAGTAAATTATTACTGGCTGGGAACATATTTTGCTCCAAAAATAGAAGAGCAAACAACTTAGGTCTATGTGCACGGAAAGATGAAGAGTGAGAATGGGATGTTATATTATGTTATGTTTATCTTTAAAGGGGGTAAGGGTGATTTTAACTTACATTTTTTTTTTTCCAATTTTTTTTAGACCCCATAGGGTATTCTACCTCATACTATATACTGCAATACTACTGTATTGCAGTATATGGAGAATTTGCTATAGATCTGTAGAAGCGTGCCACTGGCACACTGTTACAGATCTGCAGCAATGACAAGGCTGTCATGGGAACTGATTGACACTCCCTGATGACATCATGGAGAACAACGATCAAAAGCAATATGGTGCCGCCCACGTGCTGCCAGCTTTTGACCACCACCAGCAATGGGTTAACAACTGTTATCGGAACCAGCACTAATTGCAGGTGTTACTGGTGGGTGTTTGCTGCAATATGCAAACACCAGGCTTGTATGGAGTGGGCTCAGCCAATGAGCCTACTCCATAATGCCTTAATGGACTTGTGACGTACTAGTCACAATGGACATCATTTTAATCACTTTTAAGCAGGGTTTGACATGCTGTTTAGGAGCACTGGAACTACAGTGTTAACCAAGTAATTTGCAAGGAAAAGCCTTGTGGTTTTAGTTTAATGGGGCGGAATACATATTTGGCCGACCTTTTAACACTTTCCAGATTACATAGTTTACAAAAACAGAACCTTATACACAGCATGGTGACCACCACTTTACTGAGCTGCATAGAACAATTCATTCTTTATTTGATTTCCAAGATTCTGCTGCCTCACAAGAAGTTTCCTGAATTAATTGCCTTAGGTTCCCTCATTATAGGCCTTTTGTCTAATGAAAAGAAAAGATGGGCATAGGATATTAAACATGGCCATTAAGCCTAAATGCATTCCATTATTTTTACTGCCTGCAATATGCTGAAGTTTTCCATGTAAAAATGATCCTTACTGAGGAAGAGATGTGTGCAGGGGACACGCCTAAAAAGAGGGGCATATTCAAGCGACAAGACTGACCTCTACTGGTGGAAATTATACTGACAAGTGACTCATCAAAAATAAACCTTGGGAAATACTGAAGAATGAAACCTTTGAAAGCCAGATCCCCTTGTTCTACATATCTGCATTTTATATATCCTTACATGATTACCTATGTATAAGGCTACCAGCACATTATTGTGTGCAACATTGGGCCAAAAACAGGATCATTGGCATGTGAAAGCTGCTCACTCACTGATGAAAATAGAAAAAGACTTCCCAAGCTGCAAAGAAAAAGCAATAGGACCTGCTCTATAATTTGTGGCATGGGGAGTTGGGTGATAAAACGGGGCTGTGGAAACCATGGCCGTATGTATGAACACATTAAAATACATGTGGTTGTGGCTAGCCAAAAACATTATGCATGTAGCCTAAGTGACCTTTACAATCCCTCTTTAAAGGAAACCTACCATTTCAAATGGTAGGTATAAGCTGTAAACACCGAGCACCAGCTCAGGGTGAGCTGGTGCCGGTGCTTAGTTTCGTTAGTGTTAAAACCGCGGTATCGCGGTTATAAACACTTTTTAAACTTTATAGCAGAAACTGCTTCGGCGCTGCGTGCGCCTACATAGGAAATGCCGCAGGCGTTGCGCGCGCAGCGCCGAAGCAGCTTCTGCTATAAAGTTTAAAAAGTGTTAAAAGCGCGATACCGCGGTTTTAACACTAACGAAACTAAGCACCGGCACCAGCTCACCCTGAGCTGGTGCTCGGTGTTTACAGCTTACACCTACCATTTGAAATGGTAGGTTTCCTTTAATATGCACGGATGAGATAAGATGTGGTTCTATGTGGATTTGTACCATCTGACTTGGTGTATCTATTTAGTGCAAGAGTGAAAAATAAAAAAGGAGGCTCAGTGACCCCCTACCAGCCCCATTCCAGAAATTCCCAGGTCCCCACCATTCTCTAGTTCTTGGTCCTTCTCGACAAACATGAAAATGTGGCTTTGTGTATCCTTAGCAAAGGCTTACATCCTAATTATCCGGAATCAAATGGGGCAGTTCCCGGATTTCTGGCTTCGTCCAGTATAGTCGGAGGTATGCCGACCGAGCTAAATAAAGTTATAGTGCAAAGAGTTGTCATTGTGCAGCAGCTGCTGCTGAGTTCAGAGCGCGGCAGGGTCATATTTCTGTATTCGTTATTTTATTGCACAGCCACAAGGGGAAGCTGGGGGTGTCAGAATATGAGTAGGACACAATATCAGGGACCCTGGGGGTTACAATATACAGCAGAGCTTAGGGGACACAGTGGGGCACATTTACTTACCCGGTCCTGTTGCGATCCCCGAGGTGCGTTGTCCGACGAGGATGAAGTCCGCGCAATTCACTAAGATCGTGCGCCTGATATCCTGCATGTGTCGCTTCCCCGCTGAGGTTCGCCGGAGTTCATCTTCTTCCCGGTGTATGCGAGTGCATTGTCTTGCAACACAATTTGAATTTTAAATCCCACACTTAGTCAGAATCAGTGGGGTTGTCCGACAGCCATGCCCCCCGATTTGTGTCGCATGAAAGTCAAAAATCCGATCGCGTGCGCCAAAAATCCCTGTTAACTGCGGCGCAAATCGGAAATAGTCGGGCAACCCGACGGAAATGGTTGTGTGGACCCTTAGTAAATGTGGCACAATATTTTGGGGCCTCAATATCTGGGGGAAATAATATCAGGGGGTCATAATGCGAAAGGTAGGAAGGGTTACAATATGGGGGTGAAGTAAGGGATGGGGCAAAAAGACACAGTGCAGCATCTTTTGTCCATATTTCACTTCCATTAAAGTTTGGAGGTATGGCCAAGGTGCATCGAGACTGCGGGCAATGTTGGGTGTAGCAGAGTTATGCATAAGGGGAGAACCAGGAGACTGAGCTGGCAGTTGGTAAAGGTGGGATTGGCATGGAATTAGGTTAAGATTGCCGTTTTTTTCTCTTTTTAACTCAATTCTTGTGTAGCTTGTGTATGGGATGCTAATTTGACATCCTTTCACAGTATTGTAGACACCTTGAAGACAAAATATTATAGGGGGTATTTTTATTGTCACACTCCATGAAGAGCAGGGGTGCACCCTCCTAAACTTTTCCAAAAAGTAGAGCGTAACAGAAGGCCCGAGCCACATCAGAACCAGCACATCAAAGAAATCAGTGACTGGGATTGAGATTGATTTTTTTTGTTAGGTCAGAGAATTAAAATTTTTTAATAAGAAACTTTTCAGTATCTGTTAGATTAATGCAATTTTTTTAGTGTCTTTTTTTCCCCTCTTTTCTCTTTTTTTTCTTCTTTTTACTGTCTTAGTCAAATGGAGATTTCCAATGAGTAAAAATAGATTGGGGTTGCAGCCAGAGACTAGTGAGTCACAAAACGGAGACAGTTTGTAGAGTGGCTGAGATGAGTAAGCAGGATACAATGTAAGACATAAGACGTCTTCAGCATTTCTCAGCGTATCCAGAAGCGGCTCACACATCTATTGGCGCCGGGAATGCACATGGTACTAGATCAATAGCAGAATCTAGACATATTGGGATACTGGGATAAATTTACTATAATGCAGGAACTACAGACCTTGATTCACCTTTCAAAGGACTTATGCTCAACCTGCTGCTCTACCAACTAGTGAGAATAGGACCCTCTTCTCTAAATTTCTGGGAGTCCAATCAGGTCATGTGGATAGGGGATAACATGCAAACCTGGTACAACCTCTAAACTTAAAGGAAGAATAAAAAAAAATACAACAATAAGAAAGCTTTTTCATTCTAGGTTTATTTGTTAGTATCCAAAATCTCAATAATTGAAAATAAAACAACAACCATGGTTATAGTTTGACATAGGATGTGAATATAAGACAATTCTAACAAGGAGGTCTTACAATGATGTGTCAGAAGTAGACAGCTGGGCTATTTTAATTCTTTTATGCAGTAAAACCCACAGAACACTTTAAAATAGCTAAATAGATTATTCCAAATAAGAGCATTTACTAAATACAATAATTATATGTACATCTCAACTAATAAATAATATACTTATCTTCTAAAAGAACTCGCTGTAGGCTCTGGGTAACACATAGAATAAGTGCATGTACTAATACCTGGCCAGGAAGTAAAAGCGTGGAATAGTTTTCTTTTGAAAATATTGGGAATGGAATACTTTAAAGGGCATCTAACACCAGGATGAAGGACTGAATGCAAATGAGCCTGAGGGGCCCCATAGGTGTTAATGGAGCCCGGAGCCCCTCAGGCTTATTTACATACAGTCTTTTATCCTGGTGGTAGATGCCCTTTAAGGGTTGTCTCAGAAAGATAATCCTATCCAAATACCCAATTGGGGGTATATTTATACCCGGTTTGAGCCATGTACTGGAAACTTCTTTGGAGCCAGAAGGGAAAGCCTCTAGTGTTCCCAGTCCATCCAGTGTTCTTTATTTTAATGCTTAGCATTTCTCTGCAAATAATATCTAAATTGTGGGGTTTTAGAGAAGCCAATTTTCATATGAATTGTCTTCTTAAGGCTTCAAAGATATATTGAAAAATACCATGTTATTTTATACACTGATATATCCAACACACATTTTCCCAATAAAACAGATCAAAATGAAGCTTGGTCTCTCAGAATATGCTGGAACATGTAGTTCTCTTATGACCAATTAACATATCATTCATTCTAGTTTATAGATCACAGAACTATAACCCGTTGATAGATTAGAATATTGTGGTCCATTCAATTTTACAATGGAACTATTAAAATAAAGTAGAAAGGAACTCAATTCCAACTCTAAATTTTACATTGACAAAGTTTAAAAATAAAAGTAAAATAATGAAGAAATCAGTTCACTTTTGTTTCAGTGAGAGATTCCACATTTTACTCATCCAAATGGGGAGCTGGTGGTCTCTGTTCGGTGCTATGATAGGTTTCATCTGGGGATTCATTTAATTTTTAAGGCCAAAATAATTCTGAATGCTGTGCTGCTCTTTCATTAGCAACCTCTGCACAGTAGTGTGAACAGAGCTTTATATGCCATATGGATCGCAGTATACCGAAGAATGATAAAGATTCAGTAGCTAACATAAGATCATATACATTACCAGCAGTAGAAGATTATGAATTTCTAATAAATAACTAGAACATACCAGAAACTACAATAAGTATCTACCAGGTTCCATAGACAACAATAAGATACATACAAGAATGGATGCATAGAAAACCATGGGGCTTGAAGCCCGAAACGGCTCTTGAACTTTTGAAAGAGAAAACAATGTAACCCATAACCCATTTACTTTCTATATACCGGATCATAAAGATTGATGCCAGAGAAGCTAAACTGTTAACGGCAACAGAGTAATTCACCATGTGGTGAACACATGTAAACTTTCCATGTGTAAAGTAAGATCAAAGCCTACAATACACAAATAGGAGCAGGCGAAGATAAAGCTCCTCAGATTTCCCACAGTATAAAGGAACAAGGCACTCGTGATCTTTTGGTCCTTGAAAGTCCTTTAAATCTAAACATAATTCTTTGAAGTCAATGGTGTGCCTGAAAGGGACCGCCTAGCCACCCATTTACCCATTTGTGGTTAAAAATATAATTTAAAGAATTTTACCCTTCATACCAGTAATACCAGCTGGTAAAGGGTTAAAAGTTCTCCCCATATCACTTACAATGTTGTTCCACTGAGCAACTGTACCATAATTACAGCCATTTTTCTGATATGCAAATGAGTATAGATGAGTCAATTTCTGAAGAGAAGAGTCAGGTTTTCTTCCAGGCTGTCAGTGAACCCCCGCCTCTCCCTGTCCTTACTAAAATGCTGTCCCTCTAACTGTATGGTGTTATTAAGCAGTGTGTGGGAAATTGCAGATGTTGTAACTATTTCACACCCCACACAGTGGGCGTGGCCAATTGGCGGTGGGCAGAGCCACACACCAGTGGGTGGAGCCAACATAGACAAAAGCAGAAAAAGTTTGGGGAACAATTTTTACTTGTGGAAGGAGGCAGATTTAAACTGTAATTTTCAAAAAAGGCACAGTGGGGCATGTGTAAGGTTTATTGTGCCTCTTCTTGATGACAAGTTCCCATTAAAAGAATTATAGGGGTTATGTCATTAACTATATTTAACCTCTATCCACAGGACACGGCATAAATATATGATTGTGGGTGGTCTCAGCTGTTGAAGTCAAAGGAGCACAGGATGGGGCTCTATCTTGTGTTTCTATAGGACTTCTGGATCAGCATGCAGTGCGCCAGAAATCCGGAAGTCCGGTGCTATGGTGCAGATAAGGGGAACTTGCAATTTCCTGTTCTTCTGATTGAGATGGGGATCCAACAGCCAAGACCCCCCTTCCTGACATCATATCGCTACTCAGTTGAATTGTATGCCAGCACAGCTGACCGAATACATCAGGGGGCCGCAAATGCGACGCCGGAAGGACAGGGCTTTCCTCATATGCCGATGCACAAAGTCTATGTCCTCCATTATCATAGTTACAAAGGGTTTATAATGTGGGTTGTCTTACCCTTTACACTGTGGATTGTCAGAAGTCATAAATACCCTATACTCAATTCCTCCTCCTATAGCATTCTGAGAATATGTACCTACATAGGAGGTAATGAGTTTATATATTAATTTCAATTTCATAATCAGATACATAATTACATAAAGATAAAGTAGAACACCTCCAGGGCAGGATTTACGCAGAGGGCTTGTGTCTACAGGATGCCTGCAGAGAGGGGATTTACATCTGAATGCACCTATGGTATGATTTTATATATCACTTATATGTAATTATTTGTAAACTCTGTATCACAGTGCTATGACAGGGGGGGGGGGGGGGTTAATAAAATCTTAGGATAGGCAGACTGCTGTTTTGGAGATATAAATTACATTACGGTGTGCCCCACATGAGAGGCTAAGAATCAACTTTCAAAGGCTATTGACATACAATACTGAATACATAAAGGTACAGAACTGTATTTTTCCTAAACACATATGAAAATAGACACTTGTTTTCAACAATTTGTCAAAAATTCTTCGCTTTAACGCTGTATTTCACTGGTGCAGGTTATAGTAAATTCGCTAGGCCAAAGCGTCCCTGCCTGCGGCCACCTGGCGCTGAGGTTTAACTAGAACTAATCTAGAAGCTTAAAGGAGTTGTCTACTTTCAGCAATAATTGATATGTTTGTGTAAGGAAAAGTTATACAATCTTACAGTATACTTTGTGCATAAATTCCTCACAGTTTCCTAGATCTCTGCTTGCTGTCCTGCTATAGAAAGCTTCTATATTTACTTCCAGTGGATAGAAATCTGTTCATGGTTTGTGATGGATACGCAGGTTCAGGGTGCGATCACCTATATTGCTAGCGTTGTGCTTTCAAACGTTTTGTAAACGCAGCGCTAGCGGTAAGTGTGACCGCACCCTCATCACAGAGAGTAATCAGAGCCGTGTGATACTTATACCTTGTGCACCTGCGTATCCATCACATGATCAGGGACAGATTTCTATCCACAAGAAGTAAACATAGAAGCTTTCTATAGCAGGACAGCAAGCAGAGATCTAGAAAACCCTGTGGAATTAACACAGAAAGTATATTGGAAAATTGTATAACTTTCCCTTACACAAACCATATAAAATATTTCCTGAAAGTGGACAACCCCTTTAAATAAATGCTTTCTAAATTGAATAAGGCTCTTTTCACACTTCATTTTCCTGCTGTATTTTACAGGTAAAGCTTCTGGTGCATACCCGAAACCTATCCATGGACGACATCTGAAAATGAAGCCATGTTTTTCCCTGCCTGTTGTGCTATCCAATACACAGACATATGTATAACACAAAGTTATATAACTGCAACTGTATATACTGTACCTCATACTGTAAATCACCATACAAAACGATTGTAAGCGCAAACAACGCATGATACAAGGCCACTTGACTAATAGTTATAAGAAATTGTTTGACCATTAAAAGACATGAGATAAGAAATTGTAGAAAAGCACAGTGTACATTGAGGGACATATAACCAGTAATTCGGTCCCTGGAGATAGTCATCAGTAGTAGGTGCACTTTGAAACATATATGTAAGATCCAATCTATAGGGTTACTACAAAGTCTGAAAAAAAAGTAATTGGTGACTACAAAGTTTTGAGCACTAGTCACTCCATCATTTACAAATTAAAATAACACCTCCTGGGTAAAAGTAACGACTCTGTAAATTGAAATGATTAAAAAAACCTAAAATGGTCCATGGGTGTTCTGCTGTGTCCAGTGATATTATGATATATTCTCCTTGAAGGATGTAAACACATTTTTGCAGAGCACAACAAAGCTAAGCAGATGCAGCGTTCTTGTGCTGCTGAAGAGCACATCAAGGCATTCACCCAAACAAGAACCTCAGCGCAGATCACAAGACCTCTAAAACCCCGCTCCCATGAACATGTCCGACTTGGTGGAATCATCATTCTTTTCTTCAGTGCCCTCTTTTGATGATAAGATCCTACCTGGCTGTATCTGGATAACGAAAAGAAACACAGGGTGTCGGTTGTCAGATGAGGCAAATACATTTTGGGGTATGTTCACACAGCTAGGTTTTAAAGGAAATCTACCATTTGTTTTATGCAATGTGAACCAAACATACCTTGAGATTGCTGCAGCTACACTGATGCAGAAACATATCTTGTTTAATCCCTGAATCGAGTGGTTTTGCCCAAAAAACAATTATGAAATTCAGGACCTTGGGAAAGCTCGGTGCCGTACATAAAAGAGCTGCCTGAACTGTCCAGACAAGACTATTCAACCTGAGCTGGATGACTCATACAAAGCAGCTGGGGGATGGTTCAGCAATTGATTACTTCTGCCTGTCAGGGACAACACAGTAATGACGTATTCTCAGCTGGTGCAGTGCATAATTAGGAGAATAGACTGTAAGCTCTTGTGAGCAGGGCCCTCACTCCTATTGTTCCATATGAATGTTTGTACTCTGTAATGTAATATTATATTTGTATATGTCCCCTATGATTTGTAAAGTGCTACGAAATTTGATGGTCCTATATAAATAAAGATTATTATTATTATTAAGCAACACGGCAGCCAGAGGAGCGACATTATCATTATCATAATTTTAGAATTGTATTTTCAGCAAAACCACTCACTTCAGGAGTTAAACAAGATATGTTTCTGCATTGGTATAGCCACAGAATTCTCGAGATATGTTTGGTTCATAATGCATAAAAACAAATGGTAGATTTCCTTTAATATGAAAAAAGAAACCATCATTTTTTATTTTTAATGGGAGTACATGGTAAGAAAAAGGCAGAATCTGCTCTTAGCTCCCATTGAAATATATATTTGCAATATATATTATTAGATTTTATGGAGGTGTTAGTGTCAAAATGTATTATGGTGGAAATATATATTATAACTTACTGTGGGGGCTACTCTACAAATATTACAATATTACAAATATTAAACTAAAGACTAAAGTTGTGCTTGCCGATATATAGCAAGAACTTACATTACTCCACTAGCTACTAGAACCCCTGGCACGTGTAGTTAATCCACATACCTGGAAAGGATCACTGATACCAGCCAAACATTGTAAATTATGACAGAAATAGCCCAACAAAAATTCACCTCCATCAAGTGGAATTTCATCAGCATTAATGTAAACCTAGAAAGGGGCAAGGATTGAAAGGTCACAAGGTTACATCAAGCAACATTCTATTAAACAGATCTTTTGACAGCATTGTGGGGAAATTTTAGGGTACATTACAAAAAAATCATGTAAATCAAGGGACACCATGATTTAAGTGTAAGTGGAAAAGTATTAAAATGGCTCATAAAGTAATGGTATTAACTTAGAACTGGACATTACTTTATAATGTATGGGGGGGGCTGACCACCAGGAACCCTATGGACCCTGACAGTGAATGGTACCTGCTGGTGTTGTGCTGCACATCTAGTTGGCCAGGGACCAAGGTGCGGGTAAAAACAAGGAAATTGATTTGGTACTTGATCAATGTTGTGGCCCTTTCACTCTCAATCTCACAACTCAAGGTCACCAATCATAAAGTGATGTCTCATCCAAGTGAAATGTCATCATAACAAACATTTGGAAAGCTGAAATATTGGATTGTATGTATATTCTATATTCTATCACAAGCGTGACAAAAGTGAATTTAAAGACAACAAACAGTTAGACAAAATATTGTATGTATTCTTACCTGACTACAGTCTTTACTAAAAGATATTTCATCATCTTTAACCCAGGCATAAGTGACATAGTCATTTGTATGTCTAAAGCCAGCCTAGAATTAAAACAGAGGATCCATATAAAGCCCCTCAGTAGTTACTACAGTAAAAGATTTATTAAAATGTCTCTGTGTAACAAATACCATATATACATGAGTATAAGCTGACTTGAATATAAACGGAGGTGCCTAATTTTACCAGAAAAAAACTGAATCAAATATAAGCCTTGTGTGGGAAATGTATTGGTCACAGCCTCCCACCAGTATATAGCTACTCAGCTCTTTGCCCCCTAGCATATAGCTAGCCAGCCCCTTGCCCCTGGTATATAGCTAGGCAGCCCTCTGCACCTGGAATATAGCCAGCAAGCCAATGCCTTCAAGTATATAGCTAGCCAGCCTATGCCCCCCAGTATATAGTCAGCCCCTTGCTCCCCATTATATAGACAGCCAGCCCATGCCCCCAGTAAATAGCCAGCCAGCACCCTGCCTGCCCCAGTATATAGCCTTCCAGCTCCTTGCCTGCCCCCAGTGTATAAGCTGCCAGCCCTCTGGCTACCACAAGTATACAGCCTGGTGGCCCATGCCACCAACGTGCAGCCAGCCACCCAATCCCCACATTATACAGCCAGCTAGCCCCTGCCCCCACTATATATCCAGATAGACCCTGGCCCCAGTATTTAGCCTGCCAGCCCATGCCTCCAGTATATAGTCAGTCCCCTAATATATAGCCAGCTAGCCCTGGCCCCCTAGTATATAGCCAGACAGCCCATTCCCCCATTATATAGCTAGCCAGCCCATGCCCTCAGTAAATAACCAGCCAGCCATGATTCCAGTATATAGCCTACCAGCCCATGGCCCAGTATACTCAGAAAATGAAAAAAATATAGACTTGCTGACATCATAGTGTGTGCACCGCCACCATGCACTGACTTGTCACTGCCGGAGGACACAATATGTCAGCAAGCGGGTGATGTCATAGTCTGTGCGCCACCAGTGCGCATGGACCCCTTGCTGCCAGGCACACAGAAATCAAGAAGAGGACCGTCGTAGAGTACAGAAAGGCGAGTAAAGACTTTATCTTTTAATATATATGGGTGGGGCTTATTCATCACAAAAATTGTTCTGAAAAACTTGCCTTATACTCAAGTATATACAGTATTTAATTGGTTAAAGGGAACCTACCACCACAATTCTACCTAGAAAGGTAGGTAGGTGGTAGGTGCATGTATGGGACGCGAGGATAGCTCTTTTTAGAGCTAATCCTCACGTCCCCAATATCTTTTTGAAATTTTTATTGCCCTAATATGTAAATTTTGTAAAGCGCTACTGGGGTGTGGAGTAGCCGGACATGAGGTTACACGTTGCAGCTACTACAGGCCCCAGTAGCCTCTTTGCTCCTCCATGTTCTGCGCATGTGCAGTAGCTCCGGCTTCGGAGCAGTGGCCGCATAGCCGCAGGCCTGTGTTCTGCTCATGCGCAGACTCTGCGGACGAGGGCGCGCAGCTACGAGGAGCTGGGAAGCGAAGATCTCAGGGTAGGAGGAGCAAAGAGGCTATTGGGGCTTGGAGTAGCCGTGATGTGTAGCCTCATGTCCGGTTACTCCACTGTAGCCACTTTACAAAATTTACATATTAGGGCAATAAAGATTTCAAAAAGATAGCGGGGACGCGAGGATTAGCTCTAAAAAGATACATGCACCTACCACCCGTTCACCTTTATAGGTAGAATCGTGGTGGTAGGTTCCCTTTAAATCAGAATCTGGAATAAGTTAAACAATAATGGTAATAGTCTTGCATAAAAAAATACAACGAACAAAGAAAATTAAACATAACGTGGAGAAGCAAGAAGCAACCATTACATACCTTATAAAGCCCAATCCAGTCCCAGGTACTGCTGGGAAAATCCTTGCTCACAGTATAGCTGATGAGGGAGTCATGGTCGGCGTTCCACTCCCCCTCTGCTCTCAATGTAACTGAAGGCTCAAGGATGAGAGGTTTCATCTGCAAGAAATGTTACAATTCACTTGGAGGTTATTGTCACCTTTGTATGAGAGAAATCAAATATATATGGTACTAAATTCCTATTGTAAAATAAAATGCACTTAGCTAGTCTTATAATGCATGCATAAATTATTTCCAAACTGCAGAATCTTCTACATTCAGAGTTTTGGCTGTGGAGCATTTCCTGGCCCTGGTCACATCTTCTGTCTCTTTGGATTTCACATGAAGGAGCACAGCTTTGGCTCTTCTTTATACACTGCTGCAGTCTCCCTTCTCACTGGATAAGTAGTACCATGTCAAATAAAAACGACTTTCTTTTCTGGGGGTGTTTCACATGGAGGGGATATAGGCACGGCTGATACAAGCAGAAGGATGTGCCGACTCATACTGATCTGTCTGTGACATGACTTCTATAGAATATAGTGGATGTTGCAGAGGGAGATGAGAAACGGACTTGTTCTTTACAGCAAACTGCTCCAAAATTTTGGCACACTGACTTTTCTTGCAAAGTCATGTCCCCTTTTCCCTAGGTTGCACCTGGTTTTCTTACAGGCCCAAAAAGTGCCTAAAATGGTATATGCTAGATTTTGCTGCAGATTGTTACATCTGCCTCTCTACATCCATTCAAAACAATTGTAAATGAGACTTTAATAAGCAGAATCACACACTGCAGCGACTTGTGACATATGTACCTGTAATGTGAAGGTTCCTGTTACTGGCTTGTGATCACTTATTCCAAAGCTCATATGACTTGTATATTTTTCTAAATTAATTTTTAAGATCTGCTCAAAATCTGACGCCGCAGCTTCATCCAGTTCATTTTCGGAATCTTCCTTTAACCTCCAAAGAATGCGATCTGTCCAAGCTGGTTTGCGCTTTTTCCCACTAGAAAATAATGCAAAATATATATATCACAGGTTATTTACAGTTTCCGTCCTACCGAAATCTGATCTCCACCATAGATGAGAAGTATAATGCATCTGCTGCATCAAGAAAGGCAAGTAACTTACTATAGATGTTAGGATCTGTACTGGCTATAATTTGAGAAAAATCTTCCTAATGTGGTTTATTGAGCCTGCAAAACTTTCATTTTATAATGTAGTCATTTAATCATATATCAATCTTTAAATATCGCTAGTTTTGTTGTATTTACACAACAACGTGCTTGCTTGTGATTTGCTGCAAAATTTTTTGAGCGCAAATGGCTTTCATGCATGTGGATGGGGGTTTATTTCTGCGCATAAAGCAAAACCTGGCCATTGTACAATCACCAAGACCTTATGCTTCACCTCCTCTTCCTCATTGACTGTAAGCTCCCAAGAGCAGGGCACCCAGTCCTATTGTTTCATCTGAACATGTAGTGATATGGATGATATGGATATTCCAATAAATACATACATGAAAACAATTTGTTATATATCTATATGAAAAGTATATACATATATATTGGTAGAATGTATAAGAAATATAAACTGGTTAACAAGCTGCTGTGTGATAGTGGAAAACAGGAGAAAGAAGAGTCTAATTATAAAGAGGAAAGAGGACATTTCTCCCACATTCGGTGCTCATTAGGCAGCGGTCGTGCTGGGAGCTGGCACTTTATGTGGTTAGGACTCACTGAACTGTTCTGCTGGAGCGCCAGAGACAATTACGTATGTGTTTTTTAGATTCGCACATCATTTTTTTTCACAAAGGACGCTACAAGCATTGATCATCTATAAATAACACCAAAGCAATGTACTGTACAAATAACCGGGACATTTCATTCATTTGTAAGAGAAGAGAATACCTCTTGGATATTAAAGTAATATTTTA
This sequence comes from Engystomops pustulosus, assembly GCF_040894005.1. Lineage (NCBI taxonomy): Eukaryota > Metazoa > Chordata > Amphibia > Anura > Leptodactylidae > Engystomops > Engystomops pustulosus. The sequence continues at coordinate 216,627,709 of NC_092412.1, read as the reverse complement.
CGTAATTGTTTCTTTATTTATCCTGCGGAATCGTTCTAGCACTAGCAAAGAATATGTTTAAATGGTGCAGGTAAAAGAAATGCCTCAGTTAAACTGTATGTGATTTTTCATGTTTTTATGTAACAAAAAAAATAATAAAAAAATCCAAGAGTGTTATCAGATATTAAACTAACCTGGTGCTGTAGGGCTTGAAAATGGTATTTCTGTCATGTGATAAAAGTTTGTAAGAAAAAATATATCCTATAACAGCAGTGCATATTTCAACCGCGCAGTGCGGGTTATCTGCAGAATCAAGATAAAATCTGTGTGATAACCTGGTTGCTCCCCGGTATGCCCATGCTACCCGGGGATGGCTCCCCGGTATGCCCATGCTACCCGGGGATGGCTCCCCGGTATGCCCATGCTACCCGGGGATGGCTCCCCGGTATGCCCATGCTACCCGGGGATGGCTCCCCGGTATGCCCATGCTACCCGGGGATGGCTCCCCGGTATGCCCATGCTACCCGGGGATGGCTCCCCGGTATGCCCATGCTACCCGGGGATGGCTCCCCGGTATGCCCATGCTACCCGGGGATGGCTCCCCGGTATGCCCATGCTACCCGGGGATGGCTCCCCGGTATGCCCATGCTACCCGGGGATGGCTCCCCGGTATGCCCATGCTACCCGGGGATGGCTCCCCGGTATGCCCATGCTACCCGGGGATGGCTCCCCGGTATGCCCATGCTACCCGGGGATGGCTCCCCGGTATGCCCATGCTACCCGGGGATGGCTCCCCGGTATGCCCATGCTACCCGGGGATGGCTCCCCGGTATGCCCATGCTACCCGGGGATGGCTCCCCGGTATGCCCATGCTACCCGGGGATGGCTCCCCGGTATGCCCATGCTACCCGGCATGACTCCCTGGTATGGCCATGCTACCCGGGATGGCTCCCTGGTATGCCCATGCTATTCAGATGGCTATGCGGCATGCCCATGCTACCCAGGATGGCTATGCGACACACATGCTATCCGGGTAGCTCTGTGCCATGCGCACACTACCCAGGTTGGCTCTGCGGCGCTCCTACTCCTCTCAAGAAGGCTCTGTGATGTGCCCAGGCTATCCAGGTGCCTCTCCGTGATGCCCACGATGCCCAAATGGATCTGCACTACGTCCATGTTAGGCTTGATGCCTGTGTGGCGCAACTACGCTACTCAGCTAGGGTCTGCTTTGTGCCCATGATACCCAATTTAACTCCGCCAACAGAGCATTTTAGTGTTCAAAAGTGCTGTTGAAGATTTCTGGTGTAAACTAAACCAAAAAATAAGTTGTACTAAGCTAGACTGGACAGTTTAATAAAAAATTTGAGTATAAGACCGACTTTCAGAAACTACCATTTTTATACTATTTAATCCCTTTGTGAAATAGAAAAACAAAGGCCTGGTCCGTATAGGGTTAAATATTCTGTGTATTTTTAATATCCAAGATTCATTCTCTTGAAGTTAATTCTTAGTAAATAAAAAAACATAAAAATGCAGTATTCCTATTTATTCACAATTAGGGACAATACTAGACAAATCCGAAATCAACAAAGAGAAACACATGTGAAATGGCAACTAGTACATGGCGGATACTACTGATTGTTTTATATTAGTAAAATCTACAACTAGGTTTAGTCGGGGGATGCAAAGGATTAACTCTTACTTAAATCCCAATAGTGACTTCTTCCATCTAAAAATGAAGCAGATCAATCAGTACATATCAAGAATATTATTATAATAAAAACTACTGAAGGTTGCTTTTCTAGGATAATAAAACTGATGACGTATCCAAAGGATAGATTATCCCCCCTAGATTGATGGGGGTCCAGCACTCTGGACTCCTACCGACAATCTGCTATGGGTAGCAATTTGGTGGTGGAATAGTAACAGAGAGTAGAAGTAGGAAGACTAGCTGTGTGCTGTTCCAGCCAGGATCCATTTATTGAATTCTTATTCAATATTATGTTGTATACCAAGATGTCCATACTATCACCCAATGGTCACTGTGGTATATGGTTATGAGCTATTGATGATGTAACTTCCCATGTGTCTTTGCTCTTTTGTGATTCTCCCCATTGTATGAGGTCACATCCTGTTTATGCTGTACCTCTCCTGTGAGCAACATGTTAGGCTAAGTTCACACCATCTCTCGTGTTGTCTGTTAGTCTATTCTGTTATTTCTTCTAGAACTTTTTGATGGAAGACGCAGTCCCCGTAGTTGGCCATTGCACGGGACGCGGAGCTGGTCTTCTGAATCTATTCTCCTATTATTCGAAGAGCTACTGCTAACAACTGATCAACAAGAGTCTGGGCTAATGGATCCCATGGATCTGACATTAACAACCTTTCCTTAGGATAAATCATGAAGATTTGAGATTAGGGAACTTGATGATCCCGACCCGGATGGATTCCTGGATTGGTGGCCGAACAGCCAATCTGGAACTAAACACCCCTAGCTATTAGCCACGGCTATGACTGGCCAGTGGAACTCCCTCCGGTCAATCAAAACCATGGCTAGTTGCTAGGCATTCATTTGTTGAATTGGCTGTTCGGCTTCCAATCCGCCAATACATCTGGGTACGGCGGCCGAACCCGGACATCAAGTCTGCTCATCTATAATCAAAATAATTATCCTGGAAAACCCATCCAAAAACAACTTTTCTTGGTTCCCCTGCCCACCGCCCCCTTCTATTGACTTTTAGCTCAGACATGACTGTATTTGATTCAGAAGAGCAAGATTCATTTACATGCAGTCCACATGTGTCATAATGTCCATACCTGCTGCTAGTGACCACATGTATACAGTCAGACTATAACTAAGAAATAATCCACATAATGGTGAGAGAGAACCAGTTGAGTAAGGGCTTATTCACATGGCAGTTATGGGGCCGTGATCTGGTCGCATGATTTGTGACCCCCATAGACTTCTACGTCCCCTGGTAAGGATGCGGTGAGCACATGGCCCCCTATAGGTTTCTAGGTCCCCTGGTCAGGATGCGGTGAGCACAGGGCCCCCATAGACTTCTAGGTCCCTTGGTCACGAAGCAGTGAGCACACGGCCCCCATAGACTTCGACGTCCCCTGGTCACGGTGCGTTGAGCACAGGGCCCCCATAGACTTCTACGTCCCCTGGTCACGGTGCGGTGAGCACAGGGCCCCCATAGACTTCTAGGTCCCTTGGTCACAAAGCGGTGAGCACAGGGCCCCCATAGACTTCTAGGTCCCCTGGTCACGGTGCGGTGAGCACAGGGCCCCCATAGACTTCTAGGTCCCCTGGTCACGGTGCGGTGAGCACACGGCCCCCATAGACTTCTAGGTCCCCTGGTAAGGATGCGGTGAGCACAGGGCCCCCTATAGATTTCTAGGTCCCCTGGTCAGGATGCGGTGAGCACAGGGCCCCCTATAGATTTCTAGGTCCCCTGGTCAGGATGCGGTGAGCACAGGGCCCCCATAGACTTCTACATCCCCTGGTCACGGTGCGGTGAGCACAGGGCCCCCATAGACTTCTAGGTCCCTTGGTCACAAAGCGGTGAGCACACGGCCCCCATAGACTTCTAGGTCCCCTGGTCACGGTGCGGTGAGCACAGGGCCCCCATAGACTTCTAGGTCCCCTGGTCACGGTGCGGTGAGCACACGGCCCCCATAGACTTCTAGGTACCCTGGTCACAAAGCGGTGAGCACACCATTTCTCATCTTTCTATGAAGAAGTGAGGGGTGAAGAGCGCCCCCGTCCGGCCCTGTGCTTGCCTGGGATCTGTTCTGGTGAGCAAATGGCCATCTGAATGAACCCTTTATCTAAGCATACTGAGGAACGTTGTGCAATCTTTTATTATATGCGCTATTTTTGAAGTTTGCTCTTTGAATAGGTTTTCTTAAATTCCTTAACTGGGAAACTTAAAATGAACCTGTCATTGGGAGCCCTTTTTCTGGCTTCTCCATGTCCCATAGAGAATAGTGTGCACATTGCTAAAGTGTATTTTTCCTGATAAAAAGAAGAGTTAGATAAAAGTTTACCTTTCCCTCTGCAGAGCAGTGTCCCATGGGAGTGGCCAGTGAAAAGTGGTCCCCCCCTACCCTCTGGAAACACAATGGTGCGGGGGACACCGATTCTTACTGGCCACTCTCATGGGACATGGGACGCTGCTCCTCAGAGAGAAAAGTAAACTTTCCTCTAAGTTTTCTTTTTATCAGAAAAATGTGCACACTCCTCCCTATGGGGACATGGTGGAGCCAGAAAAAGGTATCCTGATAACAGGTTGCCTTTAAAAGAATATAACACTTGACTTATTATGCATTTTAACACTAAGGTTTTCAGATAATTTTACCTTGTATCATATACATCTGAATTCAGGTCAAATTTGTATGTTGGCTTAAACTTCAATGGCCCCTCCAGAAATCCTTGGAGAAATCGCTCTTTCTTCTTCGCAATATTTAACTAGACAAGCACAAAAAAAAGAAAAATATGGTCGAAAAATTGCTTTCTAAAATATGATGTTTGCAGGTCACTACAAAATTATTAATAATGTAATACAATTCAAAATGTACAAAACAAGATAGACAGTAAATGATGTAATAAAATTGATTCATTATCCAGAAATGTATATAATCACTATAATCTATCAATGCTTGTACATCTCATGTAATTCAGCTGAAATGTTTGAGTCTATATATTTTAGATCTTCCTCCGCTTTTCTGCAAAGATACTGTAAATGTAAACTTTTTTTAATGTGTTATTTTAGATTAATTGTTGGTGGCCTTCAGTATAGTGCTCCATCAAAAAATTCCAGGTTATTGCTGCCGTTTCGATGTGTTATTTAACAACTATGTGGCTTACTTAAGACCAAGAACATATGTAATTTTATGCAGATTTTATCAATTAGAAACTGTGTGAGAAAGATGCATTGCTTTCTTCCAGAATCCATACTAATCCCATCTACAGGTTTTGTGTAATCTTGCTGTAACTATATATACTTCATCTGAGATGATACAACAAAAGTTTGGAGTTATTCTGCAAGAATATTGCTATGATTTTCTAGTCCATCACAGTAAATCCACAAAAATGGAGGTGACTTACCTGGTCCTTCTCCCACAACAGATTATATCTATTGCTATTCACCACTTCTCTAATAAAATGGATTCCAAAGTCCGCTATCCGAAAGTTGAGGTCCCCAAACCAGAACACGACACTATATATATGAAGAAAACAAACATTTTGACATGACGCTTATAGAGGTAGGTTTTCGGTCAATAACTAGTAAAGCGATAATTTGCCCACTTTGTCAAGTTTTTAATTTGGAGACATACAGAGGTCCTCACCATATCATTCATATTAACTTACTCATGATCCAGAATGCTGCCAATGCTTTCCCCATCAAATTGTTGTGCCTCAAGCATTCGCTCAAAGTCATCCAACCTCTGGTTTGTGTTCTCCATGTGAGCGGGCAAGTGGCAGTTCATGAAACACAACATGTGTCCATATACAGACATACGTATCGTCACTCCTCCCTTGTTACCCTGGGATTTATAAAATAGAATCAAAGTCAAGAATTGGATCGTAAAGTCCAAAAATTCATAAAAGTGATGAATAATGATGTGAGCTCAGGGCCTAGAACTCTAAAAGCATCACTTAGGAGAGTAAAGCCATGGTCTGGAACATCATAATTCACTAGGATGCAGTATATTCAAGGCAAGCAAGCTGTGATTGGCCTGGGAAATGCACCCATTCTTAGGACCATGCTCCTAGACTGAACATAGCATCTTATATGGCCCTAAGCAGGTTACAATTAGATACAAATAACATGAGGCCCACAAATATTATGTGACAGGGTCTTTTGTTTTGAAGGAACACCAGGGAATGCCTGCATGTGAACAGAAGTATGTTCTGATGATATGCATTACGAAAGGAGGGTGACACAAGTTCCTCAGCACCTACCCAATAGCCATAGAGTCCTGTGCGAATGTAATTGGTGCGAATGTCCTGTATGAAAGGAATGTGCTTGTGCTTCACAAAGGCCAACAGGAGGAGGCCTTGCATCCTAATGGATGAAAGCTAGGGAGAAAAAAAATTGAGAGATACATTCAGTGCAAAATCAGGAGATATCCACCTATTCAAGAATAATTGGGGGCGTGGAGTAGCCGCGACTAGTAGCCTCATGTCCGGCTACTCCACGCCCCAGTAGCCGCTTAAAAAAATTAGCATATAAAGACATTAAAGTTTACAAAAGGATAGCCAAGACGTGAGGATTAGCCCAAAAAGGGCTATGCTCACTTCCCATCCATCCACCTACCACCCCTTCTACCTTTATAGGTAGAATTGTGGTGGTAGGTGCCCTTTAAGATCAATTCAAGAATCAGAGACTTATGGTTTAATCACACTAAATTTATTCTGTAAATCAGATCTAGATGTACAAACATTGGGAATTGTCTGCTGAAATGAAAAAAAAAAATATGCCAGTGTCGACCTCGACGAAGGTCAAAAGTTCTATTATGTGCAACGCTCGGATTTCTACTGCAGAGTGGCGAAAAAGATTCACAGGTGGATTAGGCGCATTTTAGCTTAATAAGGGACATTTGTCATGGCTTCTATGCCATAAAATTGCAATTACTTCCCCCTTCTTGCCATCTCCACTCCAAGGGGGTGTGGAGGGGCGTGAGTAGGGTGTGGTGGGGGGGATGGAGTGGGCCTGCGCACTCACCACACTTAGCGACCGTCCAATCTGAACGGTTGCAAATTAATTGTGAAATTCTACAGTAGGTAGGACCTGGTGCAGAAATATACTCTGCACAGCCCAGTCGTCGGAGCCTCTTAAAAAGTTTGACAGTATTGGAAGGTCAGAGAAATTATCATTCACCAGTGTATGATAAATGTCCCCCAATGAATCTGGTGTTTTGGGGTGGAATCTATGGAAGCAATTAACATTTTATGGATTTTTATATATAATGTGCATAAATAATTCACTGCTAATTTTTTGTAAATAAATCATTACACCATATAAACCAATAAACCATAAACACATATTTTACTTTATGCAATGTAACTTCCCAGTGTATCAGGGGGGCGGAGCGTCGGCTGCTGCAGTAGTTTACTTTGTTCTTTGGGAGCAGGGGTGGATTAAGACTGCTATGGACCCTGGGCTGTATGAATATTATAGCCTTTACAAGTCTGGAAGTCACTTCCTACATATGGTACAAAATTGGGGAATGGTGGAAGCGTCCATTCTTTTATATATGCGAGTTCAGGACCTTTGGAGGTCCTTTAAATGTGCTTAAATGGCTCTTGAGAGCAGGGACAGGAAAACATTTATTGGGTGGTTTGAATGGCTATGGGCCTCCTAGAAGGCTTGGGCCCCAGGCTACTACCCAAAATGTTATAATCCAATACTGTGTAGGAATGTCAATAACAGTGTAAAGGGATTACCCTTGGGAAGCACTGGCTGGAGTGGAAAAAAAAATATAGCAGAAATGGACTCTCCCTAGTACACCGATAAACATTTTTGCATAAAGATAAAAACATCATCCTCTGTAAAATGAAAGATCACGTACTGGTGATGTCTCATGATGCAACTTGACCACTGTAATCGATCAATGAGCAGTATTAGGAAGCAGGGGGTGCAGATGTACCATCAGTACATAGAGCATGTACCATTAGTACTTAAAAAAAAACACCTTGTTTACGGGAATGGATTCACCATAATTTATGGCTGGAGATCCTGCTCAGATTACTGAACATATGCTTAAACTGGAATTGCCACTGCATTATATTCTAAGTGGCAAACTATATGTGGCGTGGAACAATTTTGACAAAAATAGTAAGGTCTCATGCACACGACCGTGTGGTCTTTTCTGTTATGTACATACGGCTGTATTCTGGCCGTAAATTTGCAATGGATTGTAACAGTATGGCATCGTATTGCACCATATCTGTACCGTATCCGTATAAAATACAGTGGGCTGGCAGATGATAGATGGCTGACTATTGTCTGGCTGCAGAATGCTCCTCCCACTGGTTCTGGATACTGCACATATATACGGCAGCATACGGTGTACAGTATTTAACCTGTATTTTATACATTCCCATTGAGTTCTATGGGCTGCACAGAACGGAAATATGGTGGAAAACAGCTTACGGTACGATACGGTGGCCTATGTACATGGATGTCCGTATTTGCCATTGGAATGCATGGGGCCGTATTTCGGTCCTATATACGTCCGTTTTTATACAGTCGTGTACATGGGGCCTTAAGAAACCAGCATTAAAACAATAAATTAACAATATAATAAAATTACCTTGACATAGCCAAGAGGAGCCAATACATCCATAAGAAATAGACTCCAGGGGTCATCAAAAGCCAAATCTGATAGGAAGTTTACTACTTTGGAATTTACTTCCTGTAAACTGAAACACATACCTCTTTTCAGCACTGTGAATACTTTTTTAAACTTAAAGGGTTTTTCCCACAAAACAAGTTGGGGCCTAACTTGCTGATTGGTCGGGTCTCAATGATGAGAATGGGGGGGTCCGATGTACCCATTGTGGCTCCCCGAGATAAGCGGAGCACCCGGTTGTACAAGGCTGGGCTGCTCCGTTCATCTCTATGGCATACAGCACTTGCCAATATCTGCCAGCTCCATAGAGATGAATGGGGTAGCCCGGCCATGTGCAACCGGCTGCTCTACTTATCTCGGGGAGCGACTAGGGTACATCACCCCCCCCACCACACACTGGTCAGCAAGTTATGCCCTATCCTGTGGATAGGGCTTAACTTGTTTAGTGGAAAAACCCCTTTAAAGGGAACCTGTCATCAGCAAATGACCTAATAAACCACTACCAGAATATTGTCAAGCAGCGTAACACCATCTAGTTATTGTTTCTTTCATGTTCCAGTGTGGTGGCATCATCCAGAAAATCAACTTTGAAGTGAGCCACGGTAGGGAGCTCTGAAAGCCTCCTTCTCTGTGATTGAAATCATGCTTCTGACTTCAGGAGATCTGGTTAGTGATGTCTCTTGATGCAGGACCATCAATTACAGTGAAAGGGGCTTCCTGAGGTAGAAAGAGCTTGAATTCAGTGTTAAAATTTCCACCTCCTTGACTTATACAGCTCTGACAGTGCCTGTGACATCGCACGGACCTGCCGCCGACTGCCGGATCGCACAGAAGACCCGAGGGGGCTGCCGGAAAGATGAGTTTTATTTTTTTTTATTTTTTTTGTGTCGATTTTTGTTTCACTCGACATTTTTTGTGCTGAAAAACTCGGCTTATACTTGAGTATATTCGGTAATTGGATCTCCTGAAGTCCAATGCATGATGTCCATCACAGAGAAGGAGGCATTCAGAGTTCCCCACTTTGACTTCATTGTTAAACTCTTCGCCTCCTTGGCTTTATACAACCAATTTACATCTCACTTCAATGTTGATTTTATGGATAATGCCACCACGCTGGACCATGAAAGAAACAAAAACTAGAAAGTGTTCTGCTTCCTGACATCATACTAATACTGGTTTATTAGGCCAATTTCTATTGACAGATTCCCTTTAACTCAGATAGTACAGATAGTCCCTGGATAGTCTAATCTCCTCTGAAAAATTAATCATTAAGGAAACATTCTCTAGGTATATAAAAAGTTAATCATTAGCCTCCTTATCTGTCTGAAGACAATGGCCCCCAGAAGGCTTTCAGATACACTGTGCACTAATAAATTATATATCAAAGTTCGGGATCATTTAATAATCTATAAAATAAAAAAAAATAGCTTAAAAGATTTAGTAAAGCTTTAAAGTTGCATCTTCCAGTCCTCCTGATTTTCAATGGCTGGTTACTTTTAAGTACCTTCCGATACTGTGCTGCAAACAGCACATTAAATAGTTTAAACATAAGGAAGCGCCCATTTACCCTGCTTTGATGTGTATTTTTCTTCTTACTGAAGCGTTCCGAAACTCCGCCCATACATGGCCACTGAAGGAGCATCATGTGACCTGACATGTCCAGTAGTGGCCTCCTAGTGCAAAGACCACGTATGGGCAGAGAAGAGGAGCGCTTTAGTAAGTAACAAATATACAGTCTTAATACAGCTGTTTATTTCATCGACTTCCCACTCTAGATAAGGTCATATACACAGTGGATTTGTTTCACAGTTCTAGAGCAACTTTGTACGGAAAATGTAATGAAATTCAGACTTCTTCATAAGCCATCCATCAGCTGATCAGTGGGGGAGCCAGACCCCCAATAATCTTATATGAAGAATCAATACTATTAATAGACCGTTAATAATAAAGTGCCGCGTAGGCGCGGGGAGCATAAGAGATGGATCCAATGCGCCACATCGGACCCATCTTTAGGCAAGTATAACCGATTTTTAAATTTCAATAGTGCCCACGGAGGGACTTGGTAAAAGGCGAATTGGGTCACTAATCCACCAGTCCATAAAGGGGGGTTTAGTGCCCTGAATCGCCCTTTCAGGTTCCCTTCAAATCTCCCTAATTTACGTGTGTAGAACATTAATATTCTGCATGTTGTTACATGGTTTTAATGAAACAGTTTATAATGCCCGACCAAACAAAATAAATTACATTTAAAGATAAAAATAAATTTTAAGCACTGGGATACGTGCAGTATATACACATTTTGAAGGAATGGACTGGAAAACCTAAAATTTGGGAACTTTATTTTGGAACCATAATCTAGAATTATACACTGGCTTAGTACAGTAAATACCGAAATGTTAAAACCTTCAATAAAAATAAATAACCTAAATACCTAACACAACTTACAGACTTAAGATCAGTTAAAAGTAAGTGATAAAAATAACTAGTAGCAAAAAAATACTCACCCAATAACATACAGATCAACATTTGAACTTGAAGAGTCCAGTAACAATAAAGAGCTGAGTTCTCTAGGGGGCGATGCTGTTCCTACATTCCAAGTAATAATGTGCATCCTTCAGAAAAATAAAATGAATAAAATTTAGTATAATTACATCATTCTAATTCTGTTCATTCAATACCAGAAGAAAATGTTTAATAAAATGAAAAAAAAAATTGACATAGAATCAAAATCAAAGAATTTTCAGTAATTAAACCTGAAATCCTGCATTTTGGGGGGCATCTTTTTGCCACAGATTAGAAAGGCTTGATCGATTGAGCGGGAGAGTTCCTCTTGCAGGTCATCATCAGAACTGACGTCTTCCATGCAGGTCATCAGCTGAGCCACTCTCTGACGGAGCACAAACTTGCCGCATGAGCCGGTGCTGCCCTGACTATCCGAGCGCACGCGGACCTCAGAAAAGAAATCCATATCCGAGCGATCTTCACAGTGTCTTTCCATCCTGTTGCAGGCAAACTGATTGTGGTGGGAAAAGACCTAAAAGTGTGCTAATCTTACATTCCCCAAGAAATGCTGTACCAGAAACCTCATTAATCCCAGCACAATTCCAGCCTTTGTGTGAAACTAAGAATCAAAAATCCCATGCTTAGGATTCATGGTCGAAAATCTTTGTATTTGTGAAAGCTGGCTGATGAATTTCTGGGGGGGGGGGGGAACAGCAAGCTATAACACATTTACCTACAAAGTATAATGGTCTCTTTAATTTAAATCCAAACTTCTACAAAGTAATCCCTTCCAAAAATACATATTTCTGTCTAAGGACCTGAACTATAGGCAATTATTGACATAAGGATGCAGTTTGGTGCAGAGGAGGTTGTTTTTTCTTTAGTGGGGACGATGATGGGGTGGTCCAAGCAAATGCAATGAGGGCGCTTCTCTATAGTATAGGGTGGTGCTAGATAAGATCCTGGGAGATCAGATGTGTAAGGTGCGCAGGACGTGGGAGTTCGTGATGGGCGAGTTGTTGGATGATGAGTGGTCAGAGTCTAAGCAATGATCACAATTATTCCTCGTACACAGGGTATGTTGGGCACCATTAGTGTTATGGAAAATGGGGGTGCGTCAGCCATGAGGTGAGGTGAGCCTCTTGCCTCAGGCAGCACCTCCTGCAACAAGATTGGGGGCAGCATCAGGGGTGCAGTCATCTGCTACAAAACAGATCCTGCCACTTAAGACTAGTGTCTCTTCACACCTGATATTGGCATGGGTATGAGAAACTGCAAGGAGAACCCACTTACTAAAATGATGACCTGATAAATTACTACTGAATGGGGCAGTGAGGGTGCCAGAGAGTTTAGGTTCACCCCTGCCCACTGCCGCTGGTTGTATGGCAGACAGAACAGATGACATGCACGTTTCGTTCATGCCTTACCTTGGGCTTGATGTGGGAGAAAGCGCTGGAGAAAGTTTTTGGTGTACGGATCCTGAGAGATTCAAAAATCTGTAGAGGGGTGTCCTATGTACCTTAATCTGTATTGTACTGCTTAGATTTAAACAATCTTTAAATGAATTCAAGGTCAGGGGTTTGGATACTCGTGCTAGGCACTGGATAGACATCTCAAGATCTCATGTTCGCACAGGCAAAATATGGGAAATGGGGCTTTGTGAAGCCATTTAAAGCTTCAATAACTGGAAACAGTTACATGAAGAGTTGATAGTAAATTTTATCCAGTCCTATTCCCTTGGGAGTAACTGCATACTATTTGGTCTAATGGTACAAAGTCCTTAATTTGGCAGACCAATAAGGAAAACTACCCACCTAGATAGCTTTAATAGTAATATACAATCTACATGTTGCTGGTGTAGACACATGGTTTCATATCTTTTGGGACTGTCCTCAGCCGTTTTGGGTTTAGTGTCTTTATTACAATACACATTACCACTATAATCTCTGCACTAGTTATTCATGTTCCCTCCTAGGGAGATTGGTAAACCCCCCGCAGAATGGTTCCAACACATTATTCCTGCTACCAAACCAATGGTGTGCAACATACATATTGACCGGTCTACGAGACATTGGGATTCGGGAGCACCTTACTGCCTCACTCTGCAATTCCCTGGATGAATTCTGCCTTGTATGGGTCCCATGGAAGCTCTATTTGGTTATGATTAGTACACTGGGTTCTGGTGGGGCTTCATCACTAGTCCTTACCTCTTTACTGCCCCCTTTCCTTCTTCTCGTCCTTATTTCTCATATAGTCACTTTTTGGGCTGTATACCGCCAAGTACTCTGTGCTTACTGTGCCCATGAATGTTATTATATTGCGAGTCAACGTCTTTGGGACTAGGTCAACTGCACTCAACTCCTCCTACCTGTAGTCTAGAATAAGGAGCAAGGTGTCCTCAGTTTTGGCCATTGGTTGGGGTCCGAGCAGTAGGACTGTTGCCACTTTAGCATTTATTATATATCCAGTCATGATAGGGGGTATTTTTTGTTTTGTCTGGAATAACCTTTTACCCAGTGCTTCATGGCAAAGGGAATCCCCTTGTTACTTCATCAATGTTTCTCTGGAAACTATTTTCCAAAATAAGTAAAGTGAATGCAGTTTAATTAGGACAAATATATGTGCCAAGCAATAAAATCCAGCCAACATCCCATCTCTGTATACCAGGCACTGCCAAGGTCCCTGAACACAACACACTTCACAACACTCCTCTCTAATGCGTCATAAAGCCATGAGTCCTTTGTGTGAGGTCCATGAATAACACTGGATTATGTATTATTATTGTATTTTAGTATTATTGGATATCCTAGCATGCACTATACATCAGCTTGGCATTTCTGAAGCCCTCTCTAAAATGCGGCATCATTTAGCATAACACTAACCATTTCTAAAGCATCTGTGCCACTTTAATCTGTAGCTTAATAATGTAAAATGTACCAGGCTCTCGATGATAAGCCTCTCACATAACCCACCAAGCAATGCATAGGAGGGACATGAGGCTCCATCTCATGGAGGGAAGACAGATCAACATACCTGCAGATGTCGCCATTGTTTCACTGCCTCGAAAACGGGATGCAGAATTGTGAGGTTTGTGTTAAAAGTGAAAAGTTTATTTTGTGCTGAATGTACCAAAAAAAAAGCATGAGCTTTGCTGGAAGGAGTATGTGACTGATGAATGAAAGTGAATAGTCAGGATCTTAAAATATTAGAACATTTTTTTTTGTTCTAGTTTCTCACCGCACCGTCACCAAGCTGGGTGGTAGTGCCGCAAAATACTGGACTAGTCATATATCCGTGCGGATTAGGGGCACAACCGCTCAGCATTCAATGAAGAGGGAAGGGATGAGGAGCGCTCACTCCTCCTCACTTCTCCACTAGGCAGTGTCCAGTCTGGGCGGGTACACGGCCCTGAGATTAAAGAAGACCTGTCACTAGATTTTCACCATCCTGACTAACAATGCCTGCTGATAAAGGGTTACAAGTCCTCCCCATATCACTGAAAATTAGCTACCAGTGAAAATTAGCTACTACTGTACCTTAATTACAAACATTTTTATGATATGTAAATTAGCTTTCCTGACTCATGTCTGCTGGCTGTGACTCTTCTTCTCTCCCAGGCTGGCAGTGAACCACGCCCCCTTATTATGACTGCTCTTTGTCTCTTCAAATCATTGCTCTGCCTCCTTGTACTTAGGGACTGTCTGCTAATATACAGACATATAAATCTCTATGTACTTATAGGAAATATTGTGTACATTTTTTTGCACAGTGCCTTGTGTTACAATCACGTCAAGTGACATCATCGAAGGTCTTTTAGCCTTCTAACAATAGCAAGTTGTACACCATGTATGTGATCACATGAAAATAGCAGCCTCCATGGAGAGTGGGGAGGAGTAGAAGTCCATGGAGGCTGCTGTGACTTCATGTGGGTCTTCTGCAGTGTTTAACCTCTCAGTTGCATTTTGAACCAAGACTTACACACCTTTAATCGCCATCCCCTGTTTATGTTTTTTTTCTTTTAGATCCAATATATTTGCAAGTTAAAATTTGCATGAAGAGCCCTTTTTGCATACTAGTGTCTTCCCTACAAATCTGAGTATTTATATATTTCTATTTGATAGGAGCAGCCAAGGATACAGATGACCTATGGTGGCTGGAGAGAAGGTGAAGATGAGAAAGGAGGGAGGTTACACGTATTGTATAGTGGTATAACCAGGGAACTACAACACAGCTCTTATTCACTTTGTATAGGTTCCATAGATGAAACAGCTGACTGGTACAGGGTACAGGTGTCAGACTGATGGAAACTGTCAGACTGGATACCGATGACCTATTCTGCAGATTGTCATTGAGATAAAAAAATGGATTAGGGGCCAGACATCCTCTCCATAGAGCTGCATCTCCCTATCTCTCTTCCTTCATCTCAGTTTATCACACTTCCCGTGGTCTTCAACCTGTTGGCAATCCAATATTATTCTCTTCTTTAATTCAAACCTTCCAGTCTCGTCTCCAGGACTTATCCAGAGCTGCACAAATTCTCTGGAATACCCTGCACGCAAGAGCTTACAATATGTGAGTTTGTTGCCACTGTATTTCTATAGGCTCATGCACACAGCCCTAGCTCATGCATGAACTGCCCTAGCCTCATATTGTAAGCAGGTGCTATTCCCGCCTGAATTTGTTGCTTGGGCTGTCTTTTTTCCCCGTTATCAGCGTCAGTATAGCACACACACAGGCTGCAAACGATGCACCACGGGCCTGTTTTTTTGTGCCCAAGAGCACGCCACGATCGTATGCATGTAGCCTTATAGGGAAACTGTCATCAGATATTGACCTGAGACGGATTTTAAAATCAATAATACAACTGTGTACATTCAATAAAGAATATATTGTAATCTATATTGTAATAAGTAGTAATCTAGAACCCCTAATTTGTTACAGCCTAAAGGTAATACAATAACATTCCCAGGTTTCTCAATAGTACATAACATACAACAACGTTTCTGTTACATTTTTACAATTTATTTGTTACTTCCTCTTTTATTACTATTCCATTATTACAAGTTCTTTATCTTCAATGCTGCATTCTTGTATCTTATAGGACTAAAGGGCAATACAAAGACCACATTCATCATCCCCAGTGAGCGGCGGCAGGTACCGTGTACAACAATTTGTCCCAGATTCCTCACCAGACTCAGCCACTTGTAAGCCTCTGCTTGTGATTTCCTAGCCTTTGTCCCTCGCTAATAGGGAGCTGAATAGGACTAGTCCATGGGCTGAGCCAGTAATCACACGCCTGAGTTATTACGCTTCTTACACAATCCATCAATACATTCCGCAGCGATGTTCAGGTCAGGCATGACATCTATTGTGTCCGCTCTCCGCAGTGCGCTCAGAGCTTACAAAAACACATGTATTCTGACTATACATTTGTCTGGATCATTATATATAAATATGTGGGAAAGTATAATACAGACTCCCCAGGATGTCACATTGTTTGTGCCTTTCATGTATCAAGATTCTGTCTTTGCTCTTAGAAGGCCTAACAACATAGCACTCCCTTTGCAAATTTGATCTAAACATTAGACTTACAAAAATAGAACTGTAAAATATCCAATGTCGAAATATCTTTATAACAAACTTGTTATGGCGCCCCCTGTTGACCTTTTTATTGCCTCCTGCTATGTCCACCTTATGCATGTGATGCTGGTGAGAAGTTGTTGCTTATCACTTATCTTGACCATGTACAAGAGGTCAGTCTGACCATGTGTGACCAGGGCACACTCCAGCACATCCTCTGATCGATTACAATGTACATGTGACATACATGTCCCTGCACTGACACATTTATGCTCTAATCAGGCATAATCTAGATTTCTCTTTCTCCTTTCTTTCCCATGATTCCTTAGCACTCAATCACATGGGCAGCTAGAAACTAAGGTTGCACGATGCATCCAAATCTCGGCACTTATACGATACTTTCAAAGCCAGAACGGTTCAATACCAGGTTTCTGTTACGTGCGGTACTGAATGACTTCTACAGACTCCTTGTATCTGCAGAGATCGGCAGGGAATCCTTTTGAGAGATGTGTCGGGTTAGCGGCAGAGCAAGGATCACGTCATCAGGTCAGATCAGTATCTGTCCATATATGGTCTCTATATCTCCTAGGTATTCCCCAGACACAAGAAGTATTTTATATTAACATTACCAGGATAACCTTTACAACACATATACTACACTGTCATAAAACACTAAAGCTTCTCCTCGCAAATCACTGGTGACGTTACTGATCGCATGTGTTTCGCAGGAAATGCAAATGCGATCAGACTGAGCCCCGCCCCCAGACTTTTGCATTGCATTTCTAAATGCACTGTAAACGTCCCATTTGACCGCACCCTAAACATTCAGATAATACTCTTCTTTTCTTGAAAGTATCGTATCGGTATCGAGTATCGCAATACTTATCTGGGTATCGTATCATGTTTAAAATTCTGCAATAGAAAATTGAGAAGCAGCACTCCGGTATTTCCAGTGAATAAAGTGGTTTTTATTCCACCAACATAGTGCGACGTTTCGCCAATTCAATCAAGGCATTATCAAGCAACATTATCATGCTTGATAATGCCTTGATTGAATTGGCGAAACGTCGCACTATGTTGGTGGAATAAAAACCACTTTATTCACTGGAAATACCGGAGTGCTGCTTCTCAATTTTCTATTGCATGATATTGGGGTCATTGTCGGACCTCTTAAGGAAGACCTGCACCCGATTATATATATATATACACGGTGCCGCTCAAAACACCCTGTTTTTGGACTACTATGTTTAAAATTCTGGTATCAGTACAACCCTACTAGAGACTGTACCATCTCTCCTTGAAGGGCTAAATTGTGATAAAACTTTTATATATATTAAGTCCCCGACTTACACCCGATTTACAGACGAGCCCTAGTTACAAATGGACCTCTCTACCCACAGTAATCTCTCTGAATCTCAGTAATTTACTGTACTTCAGTTTCAGGTTCCAATGATCAGCTGTAAGGTGAAACTCTCTGGATGCTTTAATACAGTCCCATTATGATGATCAGCTGTAAGGTGCCTGTAATGAAGCTTTACTGATAATCCTTGTTCCCATGACAACACAAAATTTTGAAAATCCAATTGTCACTGGGACAAAAAAATTTACAAAAAAGTTACAATTCTAAAATATACCAATTCCAACTTACATACAAATTTAACTTGTGAACAACCCTAAAGAACCTATCCTGTATGTAACCCGGGAACTGCATGTAATTCTCATCTATGACTATGATAACTGTAGAGTCTGTATATTACAGCCAATGCCTGTGCCTGAAGTGGTGAACACCTTACCGAAAAAGAGATAACACACACATTTTTCAATAATCTATCCAATGATACCAAATTTACTACTACGACCCCTTGGGAGTGGAGCAGGTTTAAAATCTTAAATTGGAAACCCCTTTTTTATTGCAGACTCAGATTCCTCAGAAGAAAATACATTGATTTGATCTAGGTCTTTGGGTGACATATGGTGTTCTAATCGCCAAAAAACAAAATGTATGCAAAATGTTGAAAAAAGGGCAAATTTCAATTCATAATCTGAAAATAGATGTATGGGAAATTTTTCTAAAAGCTATGCAGTGTTACCGAATTCAAGCAGTTAATGTAGAACATTCAATATTTGAAAACTTTGTAGGCAACAAGAAAAATCCCCATCTACAGAGGGGAGGAGACTTAAGTTAATCAAGTTCTCTGATGTGCGAGAGGCAAGGGACTCACATAAGACCAGCACCAGAAGAGAACGTCCACATAATTGTTCCTGGGTTATACTGAATGTAGTTTCTACATTACAAATTAGATTGTCTACACCTCGCATCCGAGGGGTTAAAATACAGGGTGAACTTTAGTATCATTGGTTAGATTTTTAAGAAATCTTTGTCGCATATTTTTTGTTTTGATGTGTATTTCTCAAGATATCCCCATTTTTTAACATATTTCACCCATTTTGATTTTCGACGATTACAGTGCCATCTATAAATGAAAAACACTAAGATCATAGATTGAGTCAATAATATATTTCCTGGGGAATCTGCAAAAAAAAAAATGGGTGTTCCAATTTAAGATTTTGAAGTTTCCCCTGCTCCACCCCAGAAGATGGGTATAGGAGGCAGAGTTTGGTATCTTTTGATACATTTTTTAAAAATATTTGAGACATGTTTTCTGACCTGATGTGTATTTCGCGAGATATTTCACCATGCCAACCTTTTTGTTACACCCTGTAAATATGTCTCATAGTAGATAAGGGCAGAAAAAGAAGCAGGTCCATCAAGTCCAACCTATAAATCCTACAGTGTTTATCCATAGGATCTACAAGGCTGATGCCAATTGGTCCAAATTAGGGAAAAATGCCGTCACCAACCCCAATATAGCAGTCAAAATAACTAAATGGGGCACATTTACTTATCCGTCCTGCACATTCCCCAAAAGTGCATTATCCCACCGGACAACTGCGGCGATTCCCTAAGATCGTGTGCCCGATATCCTGCATGTGTTGCTTCCCCGCTCAGGTCCGCCGGAGTTCACCTTCTTCTTCCTGGTGCATGTAAGTGCATTGGATTGCGACACAATTTGAATGTTAAATCCCCCACTCAGTCCGAATCAGTCTGATCATCCGACGGCCCGCCCCCCGATTTCTGTTGCACGAAAGCCGGCACTGCTCCGCCAAAATCAGATTGCAAGCAACACAGTCCCCTGCTAAATACCTATCACAGCCATGCAATCCCCGAAAATCTGACAAAAGTGCGGCCGCAGACCCTTAGTAAATAAGCCCCAATGTTTTGTTCCCTAAAGCTTTGCCATTTTTTCATAAGAACGACATCTGGGCCCCTCTTGAAGATCTAGAAAAATCTAAAGTGATCACTAAATAAAAATGCTACTTAAAAGGGTTCAAAAGGGCTTCGAGGATAAGAGATTGAGGATTAAAATGAAAGCATTGAACAAATGGTCGCTGTTCCTTGTTGTGCCCTACGTTTCACAAAACTGTATTACTACTAATCAGGATAAGAGCTGAATGGTGAATTATGTAAATCTTACATAAATCTATGTATTATAACACAATGATTACAATGATTACAATATACAATAATGTAATATGACACAATATACCAGAATACCAGAGTACAAGAATACACCAGTAGCAGGCTCACTTGTGCCACGTAAGAAGTTCTGTGTTGTTAATCACTTATCCTTGTAAAGTATGGAAATGTTACAAAGTTTGTGAAAAAAAAAATACTTACTTTAAATCCATTTTATTTGGATCTAGGTTCAGAGATTTAAGGCACAGATTGTCAGGATCCATATCTGATCCTAAAAGGTGGAAAAAAAGAAAATAAATATCAGCTAAGTTCTATCTTACTGCATTTTCAGGTGACTATGTTTAAAAGGAACCTGTCGGAGGAATTGTGGACACTAAACCAACCACAGGTCCTTATGGAGCAATGGTTCGGCGTTTTAAATCACTAGTAGTACACCCCGGCTTCACAGCTCGATATGCTCAGATTCAGTTGCAGCACCGCGAGGATGAACTGTTGGAAGACTAACATCAGATCAACATCTAAGAAATCCTTTTTTTAAAATGTTTTAGTTGTGGCCACACAAATACAGGTTGATTCGGGACCCTAAACCACACATCCACACAGACCTGTAGTTGGTTTAGGATCCCAAAACGACCGGACAGGATCTTTTTCTGCAAAAAAAAACACAGACTCTGACTTGATCATACAGGAACAATGAAAGGGGTATACCTGTACCTCAAAAAGACTCAGAGTAAGGTAAGACAACCCAAAAAAGGGAGCTTTTAAGAAATAATCTAAAATAGGAATAGAATGAACACCAACCTAAATAAATGACAGACCTACCCAAATTGGGACCAGTCTTTAGGACCCAATTTGGGACCTAAATGAGACATATATTCAATAAGTATATAATAGAAATTGGAACATCCATTAGTAATGTGGGGGGTGGAGGCCAACAATGTTGATGATCTGCAAGTGCTCTGGAGGATGTCACCAGAGCCCTTCCAGTACCTGGCTGCACAGGCAATAACACGCCCCTGGAGAACTCCCAGATCATTAACATATTTGAAAACCATCTTTTTCGGAAAATTAGATCATACAAAAACTGTAAAAATGGCTGATCCTGCATTAAAATGCAAAGTGGATTCAGACATTGACGCTACTTTGGGCTGCTTTCACAAAAATATTTTTTTTCCGGTTGTACACTATCCATGCAGGACCATTTTGGTGCAGGTAGCATACAGACACATTCATTTCAATGGGCAATACATCCATCCATATAAATGGACGAATCGCCTACCTTACATCGATGGGCAAAAGATAGCGTTTGCTCTAAGGTATATATATACAGCTGTGCTGCACTTCTACCTATGGCTACGGTCTGGCCGAGCATACGTTCATGTATAAGGTATGAATCAGGCGGGAGATTTCTGTATATAATCTGCATATAAATGTAATCATAGCAACACCAGACAATCGAAAATCTTTCCCCACCACACAATCCTTACAATCCAATACAGGCTGTCCCCTTCCCAACGACACCCGACTCACAGACGACCCCCAGTTAAAGACGGACCTCCTCTGCCCACTGTGACCTCTGGTGAAGCTTTCTGAATGCTTTACTTTAGTCCCAGGCTGCAATGATAAGCTGTAAGGTTTCTGTAATGAAGCTTTGTCGATAATTTTTGGTCCCATTACAGCAAAAAATTTTGAAAATCCAATTATCACTGGGACCAAAAAAAAAAAAAAATTTGTCTGGAGCCACAATTATAAAATATATAGTTCCAACTTACATACAAATCCAACTTAAGTACAAACCCATGGAACCTATCTTGTATGTAACCCGGGGACTGCCTGTACCTGAGATGTATCTTGAAGCTACTGGGCCCCATTGATAAATCTGTACTCATGTTCCCCTCCCCCTGTTGCTCCAGTACTCCTGGCTTGCGGGATTGGGCCCAACCAGAATTTCCTGGGAGGCTGGTAATGGCAATGCTTCAGCCAATGAGTGGCTTGCTCAGACTTCAGGATGTCACCTCCATTTTCCAGGGCTTCTTCACTTCCCGTATCGTACCCTGCTCCGAGGAGGCCAGCCATTGGCTGACGTGGGTCCCATGACCCCCAGGAACTTCAGGTCAGAAACATGTCTGCAGAAGTACTGGAGCGATGCAAAAACTGGAGCGGGGCAAGTGTGTCGTGTATTCTTTTTCTATTCTTTTTTTGTAATCCATGGGTTACAAGGAAAGCACACACAGTTCGCTATGGCAGCACGACATTGGAGCGAATCCCATGTATTGCAGCAGATAATATAGGAGCATCATAGAAGGTCGGGTATCATGCTAGTGGTACATGATATACTATAAAACATACTGTATATCCAATCTGATACAATGCACCAGGCAGCAGAAAACCTCCTCCCTCTATTGCTCTGCATTATTTATGGTTCACATACAAGAGATTTGTCACACAGACTTTCTTGGTTAGAGGATTAAACAGATTAAAATTGTATGGGAAGATTTCTTTCTTGATGAACAGTTCAATTCTCCTTACATAAACCATGCGGGATCAGTGGTAAGTGGCTTATAGTGTGCTCGAGGCAAGCTGTCACACACTGAAATAGCATTACCCACCAACAATACCAGCGCCTAGATCCACAAATCAAGGGTTACACACACTGAAATACACTGCTCACAAAAATAAAGGGAACACTTAACACAATATAACTGCAAGTAAATCAAACTGTCCACACTCCATAAAGGAGTGGTTCTGCAGGTGGGGACCACAGACCACTGCTATCTGGTGGATATGTTGGTCAATTTGAATGTCGGTGATGCTTTCATACTTGTCGTAGCATGAGCTGTGGCCAGAAGGTTTGCTGTGTCTGTTTGGTAGTGTCCAGAGGATAGAGACAGGCCAGTAAACCAGGAGAGGGGGAGGGGGCCATAGGAGGGCATCAACCCAGCAGCAGAACTGCTAACTCCGCCTTTGTGTAAGGAGGAACTGGATAAGAACTGCCAGAGCCCTGCAAATGACCTTCAGCAGCCACAAATGTGCACGTGTTAGAAACGGACTACATGAGTATCAGGGCCCCGACGTCTAAAGATGGGACACTGTGCAGGACTCTTGGCATTTGCCAGAGAACACCAGGGTTGGATAATTCTTCACTGTTACCCTGTGCTCTTCACATTGAGCGCATGTGATAGACGTAAGAGAGTCTGGAGTCACCGTGGAGTGCGATCTGCTAGATGCTACTTACTTCAGCATGACTGGTTTGGCAGTGGGTCAGTAATGGTGTGGGGTGGCATTTTTTTGGAGGGTCGCATGGTCCTCCATGTGCTCGCCAGAGGTAGCCTGACCACCATTAGGTACAGAGATGAGCTCCTCTGACCTCTAGTGAGACCATACCATATGCTGGTCCCGTTGGCCCTGGGTTTCCTCTAATGCAGGACAATGCTAGACCTCGTGACTGGAGGATGAAGGCATTGAAGCTATGGACTGGCTCACTCATTCCCCAGACCTAAATTCGATTGAGCACATCTGGGACACCATGGGGCAGATTTATCAAGCGTCTGAAAGTCAGAATATTTCTAGTTGCCCATGGCAACCAATCACAGCTCAGCTTTCATTTTACCAGTGCTCATGAATATTTTAAAGGGGAGCTGTGATTGGTTGCCATGGGCAACTAGAAATATTCTGACTTTCAGACAGCTTGATAAATCTGCCACCATGTCTCACTCCATTCACCATTGTTACGTTGCTTTAGTCCAGGTCTGGGAGGAGATCCCTCAGGAAACCATCCACAAGCTCATCAGGAGCATGCCGAGGTATTGTAGGGAGGTCATACAGGCACGTGAGGCCACACACAATACTGAGCCTCATTTTGTTTTGTTTTACGGACATCACATCAAAGTTGGATCAGCCTGTAGTGTGTTTTTCCACTACTACCATATATACTTGTGTATAAGCCGAGTTTTTCAGCACAAAAAATGTGCTGAAAAACTTCACTTCGGCTTATACACGAGTC
Source organism: Engystomops pustulosus (assembly GCF_040894005.1). Classification (NCBI taxonomy): domain Eukaryota; kingdom Metazoa; phylum Chordata; class Amphibia; order Anura; family Leptodactylidae; genus Engystomops; species Engystomops pustulosus. Next base: position 216,603,743 of record NC_092412.1, on the reverse strand, counting down.
AAGAAAAAATAAAAACAGTAATACTCACCATCCGGTGTCCCGATCTTCAGCGCGGGTCCCGATCTTCACCGCGAGGCTCCCGATCCTCGGCGCGGTACCAGGCGGCGGCGGGTCCTCTTCTCTCTTCTGTAGCCGGCAGATCGCGTCCATGTGATCTGCCAGCGGTCGCACAATAAGATACAGCGGTGTCGCGGCTGATGACGTCATCAGCCGCGACACCGCGGTATCCTAGTGCGCGCCCGCCGGGAGATCACATGGACGTGATCTGCCGGCTACAGAAGAGAAGAGGAGCCACCGTCGCCGCCTGGTACCGCGCCGAGGAACGGGAGCCTCGCGCTGAAGATCGGGACACCGGATGGTGAGTATTACGTTTTTTATTTTTTTTATTCGCTTGGCAGGGGGCAGGCTGTATACTCTATGGGGGCAGGCTGTATACTCTATGGGGGCAGGCTGTATACTCTATGGGGGCAGGCTGTATACTCTATGGGGGCAGGCTGTATACTCTATGGGGGCAGGCTGTATACTCTATGGGGGCAGGCTGTATACTCTATGGGGGCAGGCTGTATACTCTTTGGGGGCAGGCTGTATACTCTATGGGGGCAGGCTGTATACTCTATGGGGGCAGGCTGTATACTACATTGGGACTGGCTGTATACTACACGGAGACTGGCTATATACTACACCCTCGGCTTATACTCGAGTCAATAGGTTTTCCCAGTTTTTGGTGGTAAAATGAGGGGTCTCGGCTTATACTCGGGTCGGCTTATACTCGAGTATATACGGTACTTTAATTTTGTAGGTGACTCAAAATCCAGGCCTCTACTGGTTAATAAATTTGATTTTCCTTGATGAATTTTTTGTGACATTGTTCTCAGCACATTCAACCTTGTACAGAACAAAGTATTCAATTAGAATATTTCATTCATTCAGACGTTGGTGATGGTGATGTGTTATTTGAGTGTTCCCTTTATATTTTAAGCAGTGTATACACCAGCTAAGGCCCAACAGACCCCCTCTTGATACCACTTGGTTATAGATAAAAGAGGAACTGACTTTACAACAAAATTTGGATAATGCAGAAAGGCATAACTCAATTTTTGGTCATGATGCGACTCAAAGCTTGTCAGTGGAGACTAGCTGCTATGTTGTCTCCCATATCCCCTATGGAAAATGTGACACTTTCTCTCATTCAGAAGCAGCATCAGGGTGATATAGGATGATACATATATCCACTATCCTGAGGATAGATGTTAAACTTGATACAATGCCTGTAATTAATAACTTGCTACTACCGAATAAACATTCATCTACAGCTGTAAAGATGTCACTTCTCACCTTTCCAGGAAGATGTGAACTTTTAGGGGGAATTTACAAAATGCCTTCGGAAGATTAAAGAAAATGCAAGTAAAGAAACAAAGATTAGGTAGATCAGAGACTATGGACAGAGTCACTACACAAGGCAACAGGTAAAGGAGGAACTTCCATAAAAACCATTGAAGGGATTAGATGCGCCCAGTTAACAAACATTTACAATGTAATGTGTTTGAATAAACAAAACCTAAAATTTCCCCTGATCACATGAAAGAGGCGTTCATCATCCGGCTGACTGTACTCACCTGGACTTTCTAGCATCGTTGGAAAATTATGGCTAAAATTTGCAAACACATTTTACTAAGCTATTTTTACATTTGGGTTGGCAAGATTGCAAATAGAAAAAAACAGCAGTTCTAAATAGTAATACATTTTTATATAGTGCAAATAAACCATAGAGCATCTTCCCCTGTAACCCTGCATGGGTCCTCTATTATTCCTCCCAGAAATGTATGAATAGCCCTAAGCCTTAAGGCTGATTCACAGTGTCATGTTTTACAGACCGACCACAGTGTCCAGGATGGAACTCCAAGCATTATGGTAATATATGATACAAGGAGTCCCTGTTTTCCCCATGTGACCATGATTACATTTCGTTGCTGCTGTTCAGCGAAGAAGGGACTTCTTCAATCAAAAATCACTATTATGCTCTAAGTCCCATCCTCAACACTGTGGGGCACATTTACTTACCTGTCCTGCAGGATCCCCGAAAGTGCATTGTCTGACCTGAATGCACATCTGCCGCTATTCAAGAAGATTGTGCATGTGTCGCTTCCCCGATCAGGATCGCAGGAGTTCACCTTCTTCTTCCCAATGCATGCAAGTGCTTGATCGTGCGACTCAAATTGAAAGTTAAATTCGGTCGCATAAAAGCCGTCGCCGATGCACCAAAATCTGATCGTGTGCAACACAATCCCCTTCTAAATTCCTGTCCCAGTGGTGCGATCCCTTAAAAGTCGGAAAACCCGATGGAAATGGGGCACAGGAAAGCAATGGAACATGACACTGCACAGCTTATGACTGACCAATGGATCACAGCCTTATTACCAGGTATTACCAGAGCCCCTCCATGCTGCATAATCACAGGCTGTTAAACTGTCTAGCCCTCCCCCTGCTCTCTCAGCACTTTCCCCTTCCACTGCCTAATATAATCTCACAAAATCAGAGAAGTTTCAGAACACAATGCAAGGTGAGAAGTCCCCCTAAACAGTGTAGCAGCCTTATGAATCTGCAGGATGGAGGGGCTCTTCTAACGCCCCCCTTGCAAAGGCCTTCTTAAAATTTTATAAATGCTGAGAAAGTATGTGGGAGGGTTAGACAGTGTAACAACCTTTAAATCCAGATCACAGAGTGGCTATGGTTGCCCCTCAGGCTCATTGGCATAATTTTAGAAGTTGATGTTAGTAGGAAAGAGACCATGGATAATAAATATTACCTTTAAACTGACAAATGGGTGTGACCAGTTTGAGCTGTTTTGAACTTTTCTATCAGAACAGAATATATATATATATATTTAAAACATTATTTCTGTAAGGAATACATGTGTTTGACAAGTCAGACAGAAAGGTGTGGCATGCCCCATGTTAAGGGTGCACCAAAAAAAAGTTGGAGCGGGCATCAGAAATCCTGAATCTAGTGCCCCCTGCACACTACACAGGCAAACTGCACCACACATTGCATCCGATTTATAAGAACGTTGAAAGCTACGACACACAGACGCAGTTACGCCAGACATGAAAAAGTGGTAGAAGTGCTGGTGGTCAGAGGTGGTAGTAGGGAAGGGAATTTTACACAGTAAGAACCAATAACAAAAAGCAGGAAGGAGCTTTAGAAGCGGTAGGGCTTGGGCTGATTCACACGGCTGTGGTCAGTCTGCGAATCTTGGACCATGCACTGGTCGGCTTTTACGGACCAACCACAGGGTCCAGAACAAGACTCTGTGCATCACATGGATATATAATGCTGGGAGTCCCGGTTCTCTTTACTGTCATCAGTCCGTGAAAAGTCCTCATCATGGTCAGGGGTGACCTTACCTTGCTGACAAACTTACATATGGAAGCAGTTTTAACATCCATTTCTAAACAAATAATCAGATTATTTACCCTCCATGTTACAATAACCTATTTTCTACAGTCTCTTAGTAGAAATAAGTAATTTCCATGAGAGACCAACATAAAACGTACGAGTCCTGCCTCTCCATTCAATACTAGAAGAGTGTTTAAAATTGTTGAGCACAGTGCTAATAGTTCCCCGGATTGCTGGGGGTCCCATTCTCATAGCATCATTGTGTTACATGTACATTGCGTTACTTGTCATACGTGTCACGTGTACATTGCGTTACTTGTCATACGTGTCACGTGTACATTGCGTTACTTGTCATACGTGTCACGTGTACATTGCGTTACTTGTCATACGTGTCACGTGTACATTGCGTTACTTGTCATACACGTCACGTGTACATTGCGTTACTTGTCATACACGTCACGTGTACATTGCGTTACTTGTCATACACGTCACGTGTACATTGCGTTACTTGTCATACACGTCACGTGTACATTGCGTTACTTGTCATACACGTCACGTGTACATTGCGTTACTTGTCATACACGTCACGTGTACATTGCGTTACTTGTCATACACGTCACGTGTACATTGCGTTACTTGTCATACACGTCACGTGTACATTGCGTTACTTGTCATACACGTCACGTGTACATTGCGTTACTTGTCATACACGTCACGTGTACATTGCGTTACTTGTCATACACGTCACGTGTACATTGCGTTACTTGTCATACACGTCACGTGTACATTGCGTTACTTGTCATACACGTCACATGTACATTATGTTACTTCTCATATGTGTCACATGTACATTATGTTACTTCTCATATGTGTCACATGTACAATGTGTTACTTCTCATACACGTCACATGTACATAATGTTACTTCTCATACACATCACATGTACATTATGTTACTTCTCATACATGTCACATGTACATTATGTTACTTCTCATACACGTCACATGTACATTATGTTGCTTCTCATACATGTCACATGTACACTATTCCTGCTATCCAGAGAATGTGAACTTCTCAGTAAAGATGCCATCACATACAAGTCACAGAGACATCAGACATTCAGCAGGGATGACAGTGCAGGACCTCACAGATCTGCGTTGCTTTCTATCCAGTGATGTTCATTATAACAGAGGCTCAGGAGATTGGAGAACATCAGCTCCATCATATATACTATGGAGGCAGCACATGATCTGATCTTCTATCCTGGTGACAGGATCCCCATCATCTACATTGCCCGCTAATGCACACATCTGCATGAAGAGCAGCCAGTGTGTGTAACCATGACTACACCAGCACTGCCCCCCATGTATACCGCTATACAAGCCGCGCCACACGACATAGATACAATGCACACACAGCGGCTCTTACCTGCCCGGCTCCTCCCGCCTCACTGACAACTTTACGCTTTGTTTTGGTTTTATTTTTTTTTCACCTCCTCATTCTCTTCCGTGGGCGGAGCTACGCCCGTGATGCTACTCACGTGACTCCTCACGCTTAGAGGTATTTCCAAGCTTCTCTATGGTGATTGGCTAACAGTGGTCATGCCCCCAGATTCTGATAAGAACGCGGACGCCATCTTTGTCAGGGGCAATGTTTACAATCTCTTATGAGAGCGAAGTCATCCGCACAGATAGGACGTCTGCCTCAGGCATGAGGGATGGGTGGCAGAACAGGCCTCAGCTTTGTGCCGTCATATGTTCACAGTATAGACTGAAAGCGCCCAAACTTGTAACCCGTTATAGGAAGAAGTAACAAAATTAACCAAACGTCACTTATTCCATAGGCCCATGGCGCCAGAATTTTTAATAGTGTTATCGATCAGAGATTTTTTGGATGTGGGAATACCTTCTGATGATTTTGTTTTCTTTTTCATAATATCTACCCTCCAGGAAAGGGATTGATTTGCATTTATTAAAAAAAAATTTTTTGTTATGGAGGAATTTAGAAGACGTTTCATAGCAAAGAGGGGTGGAAATCAGGGACCAGTGTTTAACCCCTTAGTGATGCGGCCTGAAAAGGCTCTAGTGACTGGTAAAGGAGCCATTTTAGAGAATTTGTGTATGCAGTGGTTTAAGGGCCGTAACTTTTTTTTTTTTTGCGTGTGATGAATAAGCTGTGCATAGTAAATTAGGGTAAAAGATACATCTAAAAGTCCAGGGATGTGTGATAAATACGGAAGCATCTTTCATACATAGTCCTGGTTTTTCTGGGCATGTTTCACAATGGTAAATGTTGTCCTTTCGACAAATACTTAACCACCTCTTGAAATTCCAGGAACGTCCCCCCTGGCCTGCACATCGACATAACACATAAAAACTATATAGTACTATCTGCATGATGTGCACGACCAGCTTCTTGTACCACACCCTTGATTTCCGCATGGGGTTGTATGGCTGAAGCACCTGGTCTGACAAGTCAGTCCCTCCCACGTACTTGTTATAGTCCAGTATGCAGTCAGGTGTGGGCAGGGTTGCTTCTTTTATTGAGGGTATGCACTCATACTGGGACAGGGTGGCTGCTGTGCCCATGTATTGTAGTTAATACAAGGATCTCTTGTCCTTGTACTTAATACAGAGTCGCTGCTTAGTGCTCGGCTCTTATGTCATCTATTTTTTTGCACAAGCAGCAACTTAGGGAGACCTCTCTGATTTCTGCGTACAGTGCCGCATGCCGCAGTATTTCTGGCAGCGAGGCACTTGCTGGTGTAGAAATTGTCCAGGCAGAGGTGGTAGCCCTGGTCTAGTAGTGGTTGCACCAAATCCCACACTATCTTCGTAGTAATAGCCAGAAAGAGTGGGCATTCTGGGGACACTATAGTCCAGTGATGGCAAACATTTAGTCACCTAGTGCCCAAACTACAAAAAAAAAACCACATATTTTTCACAAAGTGCCAATGCGACAATTTAAGCAGTAACTTATTACTCCCTGCTCTTTCACAGGATTAAATTGTATAGGCACCTGAGGACACCAATACAGTAGAAAGAATGAGAAGAAGTTTGGATTAGCAATGTAGCTTCCTTCTAGGGTCCTGGGCTGCAAGAGGCCTCGAGTCCTGTTTGGCGAACTTTGCCCTGGGGTGATGGCAACAGTGTCCATATAGAGGGCTCTGAGTGCCACATCTGGCACCCGTGCCATAGGTTCGCCACCACTGCTATAGTCCTTCCCTTCATTTACCTTGAACTTGTAGGTATACCCTGATGTACTTTTGCAAAGCTTATACATCTTCACGCCATACCTTGCCCTCTTATTGGCAGAATTTAAGTCTCCCTGAGCAAACTTGGCACTAAAATGGTTTAATATGGGCCTGATCTTTAACAAACAATCATAACTGGGGTCATCTCTGGGTGGGCACTGTGTGTTGGTGTAATGCAAAAACTTATGGATGGCTTCAAAGCGCCTCCTGCTCATCGCCATTCGGAACACCGGGGTGTGGTACAGAATGTCTGTGCTCCAGTAATCCCTGATTAATGGCTCCTTTACAAGCCCCATAAGAAGTATTATGTCCCAATACTTCTCCATCTCTGCTGCAGTGACAGGGGTCCACCTGTAGGCTTGTACATAAAATGAATAGGGGTTTTGGGCGTATGCTGTGCAGCGTAGAGATTTATCTGTACTACAAATATGTGGAATACAAGCAGTTTGCACATGTATTTACAAAGTATGTCAGAAAACTGGCGCAGTTTAACCCCTAGGCGCACCAGGACATTATAGTACGTCCCTGCGGCTAGATACTAAGTGCACAGGGACGTACTATAACATCCTGCTTCTGGCACCGGCACCAGAAGCAGCGGCTGTCAGCTGTCTATCACAGCTGACAGTAAGCGCTAACACCCGTGTCTGAGCCGACTCTGATCAGGGGTGTTAACCCCTTAAACGCCGCGGTCAAGCATGACAGCGGCCTGTAAGGGTGTTTCCGCTATGGATCGGATCCCCCGTGCCACTTACCGTGGGATCCGATCCACTTCTAGGCAGCCCCGAGGACTGCTGAGTGCCCCGGGACTGCCGATCTTCTGAGCAGTCAGATCCCTTCCGGGTCTGACTGTAAACTGTCTGCGCATGCTCTGCATGTTCAGACAGTTTACGCTGCTCTACAATGAAAAAGTATTGTAGAGCAGTGTATTGGACTAGAACCAGCGATCAGAGCATCGCTGGTTCAAGTTCAAGTATGGAAAGTAAAACATGTTAAAACACTTAAGTTTACAAATTAGAATTAAAAAAAAAATACATAAAAATATAAGCCATTTGGTATCCCTGCGTCCGTATCAATCTGCATAATAAAACAGAATCGTTATTAGATCCTCTGGGTGCGTTCACACGTTGCTGTTAAAACTGCATCGCAATCATTTTTGAGCTTGTTTTAGGTGCAGTTTTGTCAATTGAACAGGTGAAAGACATGAACTGAACGAGTGAATTTGATTTTGAAGGGGAAACCTGCTCCACAAATGTCATTCACTCGTTCAGTTTATGTCTTTCACCTGTTCAATTGACAAAACTGCACCTAAAACCACCTCAAAACTGATTGCGATGCAGTTTTAACTGCAATGTGTGAATGCACCCACAAAGTGAACCCCGTAAAAAAACAAAAAAAAAGCTAAAAAAAAAAGATAATTTTTAAAAAGAACAATCTTTCTCACAACAAATAAGCCCTTAAACAGATTTGTGAGGTGAAAAATAAAAAAATTATGCATATGAAAGACGGTGATGCCAAATTACTTTTTATTCAGTAATCGTGGCGACCCATAGAATAAAAATAATATACTATGGTATGGTTAATGGCCAAAAAAAAAAACATAAAAATGTTTCTAAAAATTGATGATTTTAATTTCCTCCACCAACAAAGAGTTAATGAAATCTGACCAATGAGCTATAGATGCCCCAAGATTAAGTAGCAGAAAAGTGCATCTCATGTGGCAAAAGAAATAAGCCCCTATAGGTCCACATTAAAAGAGAAAAAAATTATAGCCTGTACAATGTGACATAGAAAATCTGATCTGGATGGCGCCTCCTTCTCTTCTATGCCCGGCCGTGCGCCCATACAGCAGGATACCACCACATATAGGGTATCGGTGTAATCGGGAGAAATTGGGTATCAAACTTTGTGGAGCCTTTTTACATTTAATCCATTGTAAATTTTTCCCTGGAAATATTATAGCGTTCCAAAGCTATAACCACTTACAGTGACACAAACAAGATTTGAAAAATGGGGCCGCGTCCTAAAGGCCAAAATAGGCTGAGTCCCGTAGGGGTTAATAAATGTTGCCCATTGTTTACTACCATTAGTGATCAAGTTGCACTTTGGAATATATTGAGGAAAGTTTTAAATAGGTAGATCGGCTACATCTGAAGAGTGAACACTTAACCCTTTAATGCTGAAGCCACTTTTCACCTTCCTGACACGGCCCATTTTTTAAAATCTGACATGTGTCTATTTAAGTGGTTATAAACATATCCAGTTGATTTTGAGATTGTTTTTTCTGACACATTGTACTTCATGTTGGTTGAGAAATTTAATCAATATGTTTAGTATTTATTTATGAAATAAATGGAAATTTGGCAAAAATTTTGAAAAAAAAGCATGTTTTCCAAATTCAACATTTTCTACTTTTTGGAAAGTTGGTCATATCACTAAAATAACTTGATAACTAACATTTTCCATATGTCTGCTGTCTGCTTTAACTCGGCATCATTTTTTTCCCTTTTTTAGGATGTTAGGATTCTTATAACTTTAGGTGCAATTTTTACAGAAATGTAATTTTATCTTACTATAGATTCATTGAACACTAAAATTTGCACCTTCACAATGGCTTAAAAAGGAAAATGCATTTTACAATGTTTAGTGCAATTCCTCCTGAGTTTGCCAATACCCATTTGGTCACTGTACCCTGCTGCACGGGCACAGGGGGGCACTTGGAAGGGAAAGAGCGTTGTTTCGTTTTTGGAGGACAAATATGGCTGAAAAAGTTTTCATGTGTCAGGATGCATTTGGAGAGCCATAATGGTACCAAAACAGAGGAAAGCCCCAACAAGAGACACAATTAGTACACCCCTTGGAGAGTTTAGCAAGACGTAATTTGTGTATTTACCCCAACAGGTGTTTGAGTCAAAAAGGAAAAAGCTGAAAATTTTCCCAAAAAATTCACTTTTACCCCAAATTTTTGTAAGCCACAAGGGATAAAAGATGAAACAACCCCATAAATGTGTAAAACTATTTCTCCTAGGCACAGAACTGCACCACTTTTGCATATAAAGTGTTGTATGGGTACACAGTAGGGCTCAGAAGGGAAAGAGGGGCGTTGGCCTTTTAGAAGCCAGATTTGACAGACATCCTTTACATGTGTCAAGATGCATTTAGAGAGCCGTTTTGGTACCAAAACAGAGGGGAACCCCAACAAGTGTCACCATTTTGGAAAGCACATCCCTTAGAGAAGTTATCAAGGTGTAATATGTGTATTTGTCCGTAAAGGTGTTTGATTTAATTAGGACTTAAATAGGAAAAAGGTGAACATTTTCCTATGAAGGTCATTTTACTCCTAATTTTATATAGCCACAAGGGATGAAAAAAAATTTAATAACCCCCCAAAATGTGTAAACCTATTTTTTCAATGCAAACCCCTTAGAGAATTTCGCAATGTGTAATATATGTATTTGCCCCTACAGGTGAATGATCCAATTAGGCCCTAAAAATTAAACAGGTGAAAATTTTCCTATAAATGTCACTTTACCCCTAATTTTTGTAAGCCACAAGGGATAATATAATAAATAACCCCGAAAAAGGTGTAAAACTATTTGTCCCGAGTGTAGAAGTACCCCACATGTGCATATAAAATGCTTTATGGGCGCACAGTAGAGAAAAAGAGGGATGTTTGTATTTTAGAGGCCAAATTTGACAGAAATCCTTCACATGTGTCAGGATACATTTGGAGAGCCGTAGTGGTACCATCCCGGGCTGCGATCAGAGCAGCAGACCCCCCGGTAACACGATCGCGGTTGTTAGAGGCGGATGATATATAGCCGACACCCGCAGCTTCTGGCGTTCGGGAGCCGGTGCCAGAAGCATGACGTAATAGTACTGCATTTTGCGGGAACGCACCTCCCGCGATGCAGTACTATTACGTCAAATGTCGGTAAGGGGTTAAAGAACAGACAATCCAATGCGCCAACATGCACACCTGCCATGTCTTTTTACTTCAGGTAATAGCAGCATCATTGCTTTATATTGGTCATATGATTATGTCACACTATGTGTGTATATATATATATATATATATGAAAAAGTTTGGAGCAGCAACGCAATGCTGGTGGGTGCACAGTCCAGATGCCCTCTGGCCCGAGAGCCTCAGTAATAAAGTTTCAAAAACTGGCAGCACTCCGGATTGGTGTCAAAAAGGTGACGGGGTGTCTTTTATTCCATGTGCAAATGGAATAAAAGACACCCCGTCACCTTTTTGACACCAATCCGGAGTGCTGCCAGTTTTTGAAACTTTATATATATATATGTATATATATATATGGTGTTCCTACCACACCACAGCACACCCCAGGAATAAGCGATAAGTGGTGGTCAAGTCTTTCTCCTGAAATCTTGTATGATGTCACGCCCGGGTGAGTAATATGAATTTGCATAATTTTGGTCATGTCTATTTGGACATGATATTGGAGATGTATATGCATTGATTTACTTAGGACCACCACCACATTTCTTTGAGCTTTTGTGGAATTTTTGTTGTTTTTAATAATTTGTATTGATTGCTATAATTTGTGTTAATAAAGATTGATATTATTATTTTATTCCAAGTTGTGTCATAGTCTATGACTATTGGGTGACTTTTGTCCTATATACCTATAGCATTCATTCTGGAATCGGGTTTTCTTATTGGTATTCATAATAGGGTATGTTCACTATACAACGTTACAATTTTACTTACTTAACTTACTTTTATGCATTATGAACCAAACATACCTTGAGAATGCTGTAGCTACACTGATGCAGAAACATATCTTGTTTAATCCCTGTGCTGAGTGGTTTTCTTGAAAAACTATTATAAAATTCAGGACCTTGGGATGCCTCAGGGGTCTTCATGTAAGTCAACTCTGTGTATATCATGCAACATAGGCATAGTATAGAGCACAGATGAGACAGGGAAAAACTTAAAAAAATAACATAATTCATAAGGCCTTAAAAACGGAAGTAAGCTGTGCCTAACCTAACCAGTCCCTGCAGGTCCCATCCACAGACTGAATACCAAACTGCCGATCATTGCTTGTCTTCTTTTATCCCTTATATTATTGAATTTATCCCTTATATTATTGTTCTGTCATTGTTTGTACTGTACTGTCTGTACTATCTCTGCTGCTGTAACATCGGAAATTTCCCCACTGTGGGACTATTAAATTATCTTATTTATTTTCTTCATGGAGTTTCATAGTTTATACGGTTGAAAAACGACACTTGTCCATCAAGTTTAACCAAGGAAGGGAAGGGATTGGATGAGGAAGGACTTTAGGGGAAACAATTCTATATAACATAACCATCAATGTTATTTAGGTTTAAAAAGGCATCTAGACCCTTCTTGAAGCTCTCTACTGTCCCTGCTGTGACCAACGCCTGAGGCAGGCTATTCCACAGATTGAACGTTCTCATAGTAAAAAAGCTCCGTCGTCCCCGGTGATTAAACCTTGATTTCTCCAAACGGAGACAGTGCCCTCTCGTCTTTTGATTTGATTTAATCTGAAACAACTTACCACCATATTTTTTGTATGGACCATTCATATATTTAAATAAATTAATCATGTCCCCTCGTAGTCGTCTCTTTTCCAGACTAAATAAATCTAGTTGTTTTAATCTTTCCTCATAACTAAGACCCTCCATACCCCTTATCATTTTTGTGGCTCTACGTTGAACCCTCTCCAGCTCCAGGGCATCCTTTTTATGGACCGGTGCCCAGAACTGGACAGCATATTCCAGGTGAGGCCGAACCAATGCCTTGTACAGTGGTAATATTACATCCTTATCATGAGAGTCCATACTACTGCTGATACATGACAAGATCCTACTAGCTTTATAGGCAGCTGCTTGACATTGCATGCTGTTACTCAATTTATGATCTACTAGTACCCCCAGGTCCTTCTCAACAAGGGACTCTCCCAGATTTACTCCCCCAAGTACATATTTTGCCTTTGGATTATTGGCCCCCAGGTGCATAACCTTACATTTATCCACATTAAACCTCATTTGCCAAGTGGATGACCAAACATTCAGTTTGTCCAAGTCACCCTGCAGCCTATGAACATCCTCTATAGACTGTATTACACTACACAGTTTGGTGTCATCTGCAAAAATAGACACAGTGCTATTAATTCCTACCTCTAGGAATATATTAAATAGTAGTGGGCCAAGCACAGAACCCTGGGGTACACCACTCATAACTGGTGACCATTCCGAGTAGGAATCATTGACCACAACTCAGGATACGATCCTTCAGCCAGTTCTCAATCCAATTGCAAATGATTTCTTCCAAACCAATAGCCCTAATTTTACCCATCAGGCGTCTATGAGGGACAGTGTCAAATGCCTTTGCAAAGTCCAAGAACACAATATCCACAGCTGCTCCTCCATCCAGGCATCTGCTTACCTCTTCATAGAAGCAGATCAGGTTAGTTTGACAACTTCTATTCTTAGTAAACCCATGCTGGCTGTCACTTATTATACTATTTGATGTCACATACTCCAGTATATAGTCTTTTACTAACCCTTCCAGTATTTTCCCCACAATGGAAGTTAAGCTTACAGGCCTGTAATTGCCTGGCGAAGTTCTAGAGCCCTTTTTATATATTGGCACCACATTTGCCTTGCGCCAGTCACTTGGCACCACACCAGACATTACGGAATCCCTGAAGATGTTAGACAGTGGTACAGCAATTACAGAACTGAGTTCTTTAAGAATTCTGGTGTAACCCATCTGGTCCAGGAGCTTTGTACACATTGATTTTATTGAGCTTAGATTGGATCATGTCTACATTCAGCCAGTCTAGTATATTACAAGATGCATGACCCGCACTGGCACCACCCACGTCAGAAGTTCTTTCTTCTATCGTATAAACGGAGCTAAAAAACCTATTAAGTATCTCCGCCTTCTCTTGGTCTCCAGTCACCGATGCCCCATTTTCAGAATAAAGGGGTCCAACCTGTTCCGACCCATTTTTTCTTTGCATTGATATACTTAAAAATTTTCTTGGGATTTGTTTTACTATCTTTAGCCACCTGTCTTTCATTTTGTATTTTGGATGATTTGATTTCTTTTTTACAGATTTTGTAAAGTTTTTTGTAAGTATTGAAAGCCTCAGGTGACCCGTCAGATTTATATTTTTTAAATGCCCTCTTTTTCTCTTTAATTGCCCTTTTAACTGTAGCTGTAAGCCACGCAGGGTGGCCCGTCTATACTTGTTACCTATTGGAATAAATTTAGAAGTATAAAAACTTCTTCAGGATAGATTTGAATTTCTCCCATTTAACATTAGTATCTTCATTTGACAGAATCTGATCCCAGTCTATATCCTGTATTGCAGCCCTGAATTTCTGGAAATTAGCCCGCTTAAAATTCAAAGTTTTCGATTTTCCCACCTGTTTCTGTTTTTTAAAGTTTAAGAGGAACATAATTATATTATGATCGCTGTTCCCAAGGGGTTCCCGGACACTGACATTTTGGATAATCTCCTCATTGTTAGAAATCACAAGGTCCAACAATGCATCACCTCTTGTGGGATCTTCTACAAGCTGCAACATAAAATTATCCTGCAGAAAGTTGATAAAATGTTTCCCCTTCACAGATGAAGACAAGCCCTGACCCCAGTGAATATTTGGAAAGTTAAAGTCTCCCATTATCACAACGGTCCCCCCCTGTGCAGCCCGCTCCATCTGTTTTTTTTAAATCAAATCGTTTTTATTAACCACTTAACCAAGTTTCCATTTTCAGTACACAAATCCAGTACAGACATAACTACGCACAGGTAGCATGAGTACAACATACAAACATTAAATACACAAACCCCTCCCTCACCCGTCCCTCCTCCCCCCCCCCCTGCCCAGACTGAGATATAACATTGACCACTATGCGTTGAGGTATGCACTCGTCTCAACATTCAAGGACTGAGCTCCTAAGTGTAGCCTTTCCCAGTATCAGGTTCACCACAGTTCATTCTTTCTGCACATCTGATAACCCTATATATGCAATAAAGCATCCGTCAGGAGTGCACCTGACGGTAACCCAGGGGTATCCATCCATTTTCCCCAAATGGCATCAAATTTCTTTAATGTGTTTCTCTTTTTGTATACAGCTCGTTCTAGTCTAATATAATTGTTTAGTCTGCTGCGTAGTTCCGCAGAGGAGGGGACAGTAGGCTGGATCCAGTGTGCTGCTATAAGTTTGCGAGCCTGGTATAATATGCGTGCTATGGCCAGCTTAACCGGTCTGACATCGCAGACCTCATCCAGATAACCCAACACACAGGTCACAGAGGAGGGTCAGAGAGTACACTTCTCTAATTAGTGCCAATACGTCAACCCAGTACTCTCCCAGCTTGGTACACCCCCAAAACATGTGCATCAGCCCGGCATCATCTATGCCACACTTGGGGCAATTCGCATTATCCCAAACCCCTATTTTCCGCAGAAGGTCAGGTGGCCTTTATGCCCTGTGAATTAGCAGGAGTTGTGAGTATCTATGAGACTCGGAAAGAGACAGCTGTGGGGTCATTTCTAATATGGCATTCCATTGATCATCTGTTAGCTGCCCCACATCTATTTCCCATTTATGTCTAGCCTGAATGGGGTATTTTTCCAGGTGTTTGGATAACAGCAAATTATATAGTGCCGAGATAAGACCCCTCGTGCCATCAGAGAGCTCCAGTAATCCCAAAAAAGAGAGGGGCCCAACTGACGGGTCTTCCTCTTTAAACTGTATTGACCACGCGTGGCGTAACTGGAGATACTGATAGAAAGCGCGATGGGGAATTTTAAATTGTTCCTGCAATCCGCTCCATCTGTTTATGTAGGTGACCCTCTATTTCCTCAGAGATGTTAGGGGGTCTATATATTACACCAAAAATAATTCTCTCAAAGCTCTCTTGGCTTTGAATTTCAACCCACAAAGTTTCAGCCTCCTCACACTCGTCTGAGACCACTGACTCATTCACAGTCGCTTTTAAGTCTCTTCTGACATACAGACATACACCACCTCCCCTCCTATTTGCCCTGTCTTTCCGAAAGAGTGTAAAACCTTGAATATTAACAACCCAATCATGCGATGCATCAAGCCATGTCTCTGCTACACCAACAACATCTAACTGTTCCTCTAATATCAGAGCCTCAAGCTCGCCCATTTTGCCTGTGATACTTCTGGCATTTGTGAACATACAATTTAATTTTCCCTCTGTAGATTCAGACTATCTTCTTCTTGTTTTTTACTAGCTTAAGCTGAATTCACATATCCGTTGGGTGTATATATATGGCCGTCGTATATATGCCCCCCCCATAGGCTGGTAATGGGAGCACAGCTCAGTACGTGCTGATCACATGCTGCATGTATGGTTCCGTATCCGGGAAAAGACAGGCGCCGTGCACCATATATCTCTATTGAGAGGGGAGGGGCAAGCAGTTCACACCCCTCCTTCTTTCCCGTGCGCCGACGTGTGCCTGCCACGCTACGGTACAACGGGCACATGTGTGATTGCAGCATTAGATTGTATCTATAACAAATTTAGGTTACATTGATGCAGTATAGATATTTTCTTTTAAATCAAAACCAGCAATGGTCTGTAAGGCGTATATGCAATCAATATGGCGGGCACCGGCACTATACACTAACATCACATTATGCTGATCCTGGCTCCCTGCATCATTCTCTATATAAATAATCCCATGGCCACAAGTCATTGAAATGACTTCCAACCATGTAGCACATATTAACTTCATCCCTATAAAAATTAAAGGTATTTGCCCATGAAAGAAAATTCTCAAATTTCAACCTCCTAGTGATGTTTAAAAAATAAAGATCATTTTAACCCCTTACCCCAACAATGTTACTCATTTTTATTGCTGTTTTTACTCTTATAACTCAGTGCTGGTCAATGTAAAATTGGGTGGGGACTCTCTGAGCAGACACTTCATGATCCCTCTAGAGCTGTGAGATGCTGTGTCCTGACAATGTGGTTAGATTATCAGGGTAAAAGGTTTTTGTACACTTTCATTTAGCTACTGAACATTGTACTAGTATATGACACATAGAAAGAGATATGAGACCAGCAGCGTAACTACTGTGTGTTTTTTCCAGCTCAAAACTTCAGTTATGATTTCTTTTTAGAAAAACCTCCCCCGACACACCCTTGTAAACCATTTTATTCAAAAAAATGATCCAGGTCACTGATGTAGCCCACCGAATCAGGCGAAGTCTGCAGCATTCGCGCACACACATACATATATACATACACATATATACACACATATACCTTATATACTCGAGTATAAGCCTAGTTTTTCAGCACAAAAAATGTGCTGAAAACCCCAAACTCGGTTTATACTCGAGTCAAAAAAATTAATATATCTAAACTCACCTTTCCGGCGACCCCTGTATATCTTCTGTGCGATCTGTCCGGCAGCGGTGGCAGGCTATATACACTGGGGCAGGGTCTGGCAGGCTATATACACTGGGGCAGGGTCTGGCAGGCTATATACACTGGGGCAGGGGCTGGCAGGCTATATACACTGGGGCAGGGTCTGGCAGGCTA
Source organism: Engystomops pustulosus (assembly GCF_040894005.1). NCBI lineage: Eukaryota > Metazoa > Chordata > Amphibia > Anura > Leptodactylidae > Engystomops > Engystomops pustulosus. The sequence goes on along the minus strand of NC_092412.1, from coordinate 216,586,505 downwards.
TATACACTGGGGCAGGGTCTGGCAGGCTATATACACTGGGGCAGGGTCTGGCAGGCTATATACACTGGGGCAGGGTCTGGCAGGCTATATACACTGGGGCAGGGTCTGGCAGGCTATATACACTGGGGCAGGGGCTGGCAGGCTATATACACTGGGGCAGGGGCTGGCAGGCTATATACACTGGGGCAGGGGCTGGCTGGCTATATACACTGGAGCAGGGGCTGGCTGGCTATATACTGGGGAGGCTGTGACCAATGCATTTCCCACCCTCGGCTTATTCTCAAGTCAATAGGTTTTCCCAGTATTTTGTGGTAAAATTAGGGGCCTCGGCTTATACTCGGGTCGACTTATACTCGAGTATATACGGTATATAAGGGAGGGGGCCCCAGACTGCAGTTTGCTATGGGGCCCACTCATTCCTAGTTATGCCACTTGATGATACAGATGAGATAGAGATGAGATGATGAGATCAATGAGATGCATGTAACATTCTCAGCACTGCAGAACAATATGGCTGCCGATCCTAAGTCGGAAGATCCAAAGTCTGGTCTAGGGGCAACCAGAATTGTGTACACCAGGACTGATAGAGACAGCGTGGAATAATATCTGTGAAATGCTGTATTTTAGTTAATTGCATTGAATTAGAGGATGTGTACATTCCTTAGTACATTTAAGAATCTTGTCTTCATGGGAAAACCCCTTTAGTGATTAATAATCAGGGATGTGACATTGCTTTGTAAAGTGCAGTCCTGTTACTGTGCCCACACACATCACTGGGATAAGGGTTGCTGTAATATTAGCTGGTCTTTTAGAATAGAGATAATAAAAAAATTCCTTCTGGTCCTCAAGATAAAAAAGCTGCCCCTTCTATGGTTGCTTGCAGAGGTTATGGTGTCACCAAGTTCACTATAGATGCTGAAAAGTATGGAAATTTGCATTCACACTCCAACCACTAAATTATAGTTACTGGTAAATTTGTAAAGATGAACACATTTGGGCAAATTTACTTACCTGGTCCTATCGCGATCCCCGTTTCGGACGGTCCGACGAAGATGAAGTTCAGCGCGATTCATGTAGCTCGTGCGCCCGTGTTCGTGCATCCGTCGCTTCCCCACTGAGGTCCGTCGGAGTTCACCTTCTTCTTCCCGATGCTTGTAAGTGCATGTTAAATGTTAAATCCCTTATGTTAAGTATGGGTAACTCAACATGTCACACATCCCTAGCGATTGTATATAGTAAAGAAAAACAGGTGGGATGTGTAAAAAGACAACTATATTCAATGGTATATAGCAAAAAAAGGTATCAATTTATTTATACAAAACACTAAACACTGACATTTAAAAACATTTAAAATGAGCACTCCAAGAGTAAAGTGCTATCCACAGTGCATGACAATAACATGTCCTCTTCTCCCCCTACTAAAGATTATGTTGAATCTAAGCTTGGTGTTGGTATGGATAATAATGTGATCAATAATAGACTGTGCATTGGTTACCAGTGCGGTCAAAATATAAAGAGTATCCCACAATCAATGTATGAAATGATGCTTCAAATAGGACCAGACAATGCAATAAAGTCTAAATATGAATGAAAAGAGTTGATATCACCAAGTTGTAAGGTGGGGGAGATCACGCGCCCCACGCGTTCTGCCTACGATGTGGCTTCCTCAGGGGTCTAGAGTCTAGTGCCCTAGGGTCATGTATATATATTGTGATAATAATTGGAGAGTTAGCTCACCTGTGTGAGGAGACGCTGTCAAGCTGGCCATGTGTATATGTGATGGCGGCCGTGTCGCGGCGGCTCCGCGCATGCGCGATCCCGGATCTCGCGCGACTGACACAATCCTCCACCTCCAGTTTGTGTCAGTCGCGCGTCACCAGGAGGGCACACCCCCGGAGTCCCGTAGTTATCATCCAAGGGATGTTCTGAGGTATCTTAAATTAGAATGTTATGACCTCCAGAGTTGGAGGACTGGAAGAACAAGCAGTCTGAACCAATATGACTGTGTCGATTAAACTTAGAATGTAGTCATGTATCTTTGATAAGATATATTCACTTCCTACTGTGAGTATATATGCAATACATAAGGGCTAGTAGTAAATAAGAATAATTTGTAAAACAGTCTGTATAATAATGAATTGGCCAAATACATGTATTAAATGCAAGAGGAGACACACGTGCACCCATTGCCAAGTTATCAATCCAAGATACTCAAATGGTATCGCTTCATAGATGACATCATCTTTCTATGGCAGGGCTCCGAACAAGAATGTCTGGAATTCATAGGTGAATTGAACACCAACACGATCAATGTGAAGTTAGTTCCATACATCTCCAACACATCGGTGGAATTTCTGGATCTGAAAGTATCAAGGCATCAGGAGAAAATAACCACCTTACTATTCCGTAAAAAAACTGCGACCAACAACATACTGCACTTTGAAAGCTTCCACCCACAGCACCTAAAGAAGGGAATACCATATGGCCAGATGTTAAGATTAAAAAGAAATTGCAGTGACCCACAGGAATTTAAAGTACATGCAAAAGAACTAACAGAGAGACTAAGAGCAAGAGGGTATCCAAAGAAGGTTATCTCTCAAGCATACATGCGAGTTAGTAAAATCAACAGAGAAACAGTTCTAACACCAAAACCGAAAAGATCAAGAAATGACAAAGAAGTGAGACTAATTACAACATTTAACAACCAATGGCAGGACCTGTACCAGATTCTTGGCAACAATTGGAATATACTAACAAGTGAACCCAAATTGCGGGATCATATTAGTATGAGACCAACCCTTACGGCCAGAAGAGCCAGAAATTTAAAGGATCATCTCACAAAAAGTCATTTTATACAACCTACTTTCCGCACTACGGGAGGACATCAAATCAAAGGAACATATGCCTGTGGAGAATGCAACATCTGCCAATACATGGCAAACACAGACACGTTCACGGACCCCACCAACAGGAAGCAATACAAACTAAAAGATTACATCAACTGTAAGACAAGAAACGTTATTTACGTACTTGAATGCACGTGTTCTAGGATCTATGTTGGTCAAACAACACAACCACTAAAAAAGAGAATTCAACAACATTTTTCCTCCATCAACATGGCTAAAACACATTTCAAACAAGATAAAAATCTCACCTCAGTGGCAAGTCATTTCATGAACCATCACAATAGTCAATGCACAGGGGTGAAAATATATGGCCTAGAGAAGATCATTACCAATATCAGAGGAGGCGATGTCACTCCAATTCTACTCCAAAAAGAATCCAGGTGGATATATAATTTAAATTCCATGACACCGAAAGGGATGAACGAAGAATTACAATTCACAGGATTCTACAAAAAGGTATAACCCTCTGCCCCCAGAAAGTCATATTCTGTGTTATTGCTACATTGCTCATGCTGCAATGACATGATGTTATTTGATTTAATATAGGGGGGGCATGAGTGTATATGCAAATTTAATGGGCTTATGTACTATCCTTTATAAAATAGTGCAGGTACATGGCCATATACAGATTAAGGGTCAACTCTAGAACGGGACCAGGATTATGGTTATTCATTGTTTGCTGAGGCTAAAAACATGTATGGAATGTATGATATATGCACCTTAAAATAATTCACTAAAAATTTTCTAAAACAAAATTTTTTCTCTTTTCTTTATTTCTCCTTTCACTTTTTCCTTTTTACACAGCACCGCCTGATGAGGATGCCATCATTGCACAAGAAGTAGAAGGCACGGCTATATTCAGCCCAGAATGAAATCTTCTCTCCAGAGATGCGATTTAAACACAAGGGGAGAAGCCCCAAAAGTCACTAGAAAAAAAAAAAAGGAAAAAAAGAAAAATCACTTACTCAGGCAACTTGGAGAAAATCGTAGACGGTCTTCTTCCTTGGAAAAGAAAAAAGAAAAAGAAAAAGCAAAAGAATAAGATGTACACTATGGGGACACCTATAATTTTTGTCACAAGATCACCATGGAATTAAGGTTTTTCACTTAAAAATATTGTCACAGCCACAGTGTATCCATTTATCCATAGTGGTCTCCAATTTATATGTTTATCATTATATCTTAAATTAATATCACATATATAGGAACATGAACCTGCATTTAATACATGTATTTGGCCAATTCATTATTATACAGACTGTTTTACAAATTATTCTTGACAGCGTCTCCTCTCACAGGTTAGCTAACTCTCCAATTATTATCACAATATATATACATGACCCTAGGGCACTAGACTCTAGACCCCTGAGGAAGCCACATCGTAGGCGGAACGCGTGGGGCGCGTGATCTCCCCCACCTTACAACTTGGTGATATCAACTCTTTTCATTCATATTTAGACTTTATTGCATTGTCTGGTCCTATTTGAAGCATCATTTCATACATTGATTGTGGGATACTCTTTATATTTTGACCGCACTGGTAACCAATGCACAGTCTATTATTGATCACATTATTATCCATACCAACACCAAGCTTAGATTCAACATAATCTTTAGTAGGGGGAGAACATAAACATGTTATTGTCATGCACTGTGGATAGCACTTTACTCTTGGAGTGCTCATTTTAAATGTTTTTAAATGTCAGTGTTTAGTGTTTTGTATAAATAAATTGATATCTTTTTTTGCTATATACCATTGAATATAGTTGTCTTTTTACACATCCCACCTGTTTTTCTTTACTAAATGTTAAATCCCGCGCGTAGTCCGAATCCCCCGATTTGCGTTGAGTGCAAGCTGGTGCCGATGCGCCAAAATCCGATCGTGTGCGCCAAAATCCCATGTTAAATTTTGCTCCACGGACCCTTTGTAAATGAGCCCCATTATTTTATATTATAAGATACAGAAACATAATCAAATCATCATCATGTAGCACCAATTTATTAGCACCATGGCAACTGGAAGGGGAGTATAGAAAATTTGATTGGGTAAGATTTACCAATAGCGCATTGGTTGAGGTTGTAATAATATGATCAGTGTTATGCCCTCAACAGCCAATCAGATCATCAGTTGATGATGTCATCATCATCATCAGCCAATCAGATCATCAACTCATTTTCCCATCAGCCAATCAGATTTCAGCAGCCCCTATAAAAGGCCGGAACACAGGACAGACCATTCACTTTCTCTGAGCTCTCGGAGAAGGAGGAGCTTGTTACTGGCTGTCTGTGCGACATACAGTTTTCATTGCTTTGCTTAGCAAGTTTTATTCCCCTTACCCGTAAGGATGTGCCCAGGACTGGCAATTCTGCCATGTCTATGGGCAGCATGGACCTTCATAGGTGTTATTACCAGCTACACCATTACCATTATTGAAGGTCATTATGAGACACCATTTATCAGCATCAGGTAAAAGATTCTAGATTTTATTAGGAATTTTATTTTTTATTTATTTTTATTATAGTACAAGTAAGTGCTAGAACCATATTGTACATATTTATGCCCACAAATATATACAGTGACATATACACATAGATATGCACACATACATAATGACAAATATACAGATACATATAAACCACAAATACACAGCGACATCCATAAGGGGACATGCGATACATAGATGAAATATGAACCAAAAGAGAAGATTATATGCAGCAATACCATGTACAACAGACTGCAGGAAGCAATAAAACACAGGGCAAATCTTTAGTAACACTTGTGCCATTTCTTTAGGATTAGTGACTTTTTGTTAACCCCCTAGAACTTGTAACATACCCATAACCTGTATACTATAAACCAGGGTTGAGCACAGTGATGCGGAATGTGGAGCCTGTTGCATCACAGTAAGGCTGATGACATCATAAAGGGGAGTAAAGCCCATAGAACAGCAGTAATCCCTCATCCCTGTCCCACCCTCTTTATACATATAATAACTTCCAATTCATTACCTGGTATAACAATACAATAACAAGAATCATTACTGGTCCCATTGACTATCATACATATTATAGAAATAGATGAGTCTGCTGAAATGACATTTTAATAATATAATGTATAATTATTGACTGTACAAACATAATATTACATGTGCTGTGGCATAACAAAACTCCATTTTGCCTGGTGCAAACTTTGGATTGTGCCCCATATAACTAAACTCTCACTACAACCCACATATTATGCTTTACACTTGATAATACACATATATGCTACACAGACATATACACACAGCACTATACTGATACTTCCAGCAGCATCAATTCATCCTCACCTCTCTAATGAAATGTCCGACAGCCTCCCATTTTTAGGGAAGTGCCCAAACACCTCCCCTCGCTACTGAAATACAGTACCCAAGACCCTCCCGTTATAAAGAAATACCCAGTAGCCTCCCTTCAGTAATTAAATACCCAAAAGCTTTCCCGCAGTAATGAAATGTCCAGCAGTTTCTGCTCAGGGATGAAATGTCCAGCAGCCTCCTCTCAGTTGGTGGCACTGCCTGATGACATCATACAGTGTGCACAGGCAAAGTGCTCCTTCATGTCTCTGCCTGTGCACTTCTGTAATCAATTATATATGTGTGCTAGCTGTAGATCTTGGTGCTGCCCTGGATAGGAAATAACTGCTCTCAGCTATAACAAAAGACAATGGGGCACATTTAGGCCCCTTCTACACTTGCATTTTTCATGCACGTGTTCTGCGCATGCTTTTGACGTGCAGAACTTGCATTGCACTCTAACCCATTGTAATCAATGTCCTTTTTCAGACTGGCATTTTTTTCACGCACACATACACATTTTTTTTAACCCGCGTTTAAATTTCAGCATTCTCTAATTTTGCAAGTCACGCATGAGAAAAACGCACCATACAGGTCTATGGAAATACATCAAAAACGCATTGTACTCTGAGACACATGCAAGTGCAATGCGTTTTTTTTATGTATCAATTGCCATAGAAAAGATAGAGCTCAGCCCTGAGTCCCTTTCATGGGCATTTTCTGCACGTGAGAAACTGAGACACTGAACAAACTCTGATTGAAAACTGATTGAACTCTGATGCAAAATGTCAGTTTTTCACTGACCAAACCCTGATCGCATCCTGATCAGACTCTGACGTGATCTGCAACGCAAGTGTGGAAGGGGCCTTACTTACCCGGTCCCTCGGAGTCCCCGTAGGTGCATTGTCCGACGACAATGCACTGTGCCGCGATTCACTGTGATCATGCGCCCGATATCCTGCATGAGTCGCTTCCTCGCTCAGGTCCGCCGGAGTTCACCATCTTCTTCCCGGTGTACGTAAATGCATTGGTTGCGACACAATTTTAATCTTAAATCCCACGCTCAGTCCAAATCAGTCAGATCGTCCAACAGCCCGCCCCTCCCCCCGGTTTCTGTCGCATTAATGCCGGCGGCACTGCACCAAAATCCGATCACGTGCGACACAATCTCCTGCTAAATCCCTGTCCCAGCTGCGCAAATCCCAAAAACCATGAACAGTCTGACGGAAATGTGATCTGCAGACCCTTAGTAAATAAGCCCCAATGGGCTTTAACAAAAAATATTCTATATGTATCTATCACTCTCTGTGTCTCTTTCTCTCCGACACTCTTTGTGTCTATCGTACCATCTCTTCAATGGCAGTCTCTGACCGTCCCATTCAGTGACATTCTCTGTCTTTGACCGTCTCTTTGAGTGACTGTTTCTGACCGTCTCCTTAAGTGACTGTCTCTGACCGTCTCTTCCAGTGACTGTCTCTTTAAATGACTGTCAATGACCATCTTTGTCCTTGACTGTCAATGACCATCTCTGTCTCTGACCATCTCTTTCAATGACTGTTGCCATGTTACCTCACAGCTGTCTTATACTCATTGTCTATAGTAACCAATCAAAGCTCAGAGCTCATATTTAACCAATCAAAGTTCACAACTCATATTAATGACCTGTGGCTCAGTTCAGCTTCTAAAAAGCTTCTAAATTTCAGCTCAAAACCTAGACTACAATGTTCCCTGAGTCACAGAGAACAGCTGTATAAAATTTAGTGATTGTAAATGCGACAGTGCAGATTCCTTTAGCGGACATACATACACACATATACACTCATACCCTCAGATATATATATATATATATATATATATATATATATATATATATATATATATATATATTAGATTATGTACATACAATTGACTATCTGCTCCCATCATAGAGGGGCCTGTGGATGGAGGGGGCCCTGCAGACCCTGATTTGCTTGAGCCTCTGGGACTGTGATAATTAAGCCCCTGGATACCTGGAAACTAGGAATTTTATTCCCCTGCATGGAGCTCTACTAATCTAATATATTTGTCTTATCTTCCCTCAGCGAGACTGGTGCGAAATTCCCGGAGTCCATCATTCTGGCTACAGTGTTCACCATTTCACATCTGCTAAGTAAGTGACTTATATCTATGTATAGATAGTATTCAATAGCAAAACTTGTTTTGTGTTTGTGCTCATACATGTATATAATATGGTATTACAATGCATGGTACATGTAATAGCTATAGACTGATGTGTTATTTTGTATTTCAGAGGGTGTCATCATGTACATCGTGTTCTGCCTGATAGAGATCATAGCACCGGAGAAGAAACCGCATTTTATATTCTTGCGAAAACTCCTGCTGGCCTTTGGCTTGATCTCCTGTGTGTTGAATATAGTAGCCACACATTTCCAGGTAGGTTTTTATAATGTTAACTAGGAGTCATAGTAGAAGTGCCCCCCAGAGTGCCATCCCTCATCTATGAGCCCCCTGATCAAGCAAAACAAGGGCTGACTATAACCGGACAATAGGCCATGTCCTGGACGGTTATCACAATGGTGTATAATAATATGGGGAATGTGTGTTATATGATGATATCTTGTCATGTGTGATATATTATGTTTTTTACTTTAGGATCCATGTACTGGCAACAACATCACCCTGGCAGCAGCATTTGGTGGAGGGATGTTTTGGGTCTGCGTGGCAGCACCTCTACAGAAAGCATCCAGAGACAAGCAATGGGTTCGTCACATCAGAACTGTGCTTGCTGTACTCAGGATCATCATCATCTTGACTTGTATCCTTTACTATATATCAAATTATAATGTGAAATCTACAGGGAAAGTAATACTATTTTATGTTCTTTTACCATCCACTGGCCAGAATTTGGTGACAATGCTGAATCACCCAATCTAAATTAGTGCCCTGTTCCCTAAAATATTCCCTAGTTTATCAAACCAAACACTCCCCTTATGGTTATTTTCCATAAATTATGTACAGCCTTAGGTGCCCCCCCCCAGCAGCTTTGTGCCTCGACACTTGCCCAGGTATGCTTAGTGTGGCACCAGCCCTGCATATAATAGACACATACAAATACCTTGGACATAGTTTGTGGCTCATGTCTCAAAATTTCCTATAGGACTAATGATTTTTCCTATATCCCATCCTACATGTTGGAGATTAGGAATAGAGAAGCTCAGGTGTCTAGTTCTATGTAGTAGTACATTAATGTCGTTGTTTCTGCTCTTCTATGTGATCCAAGTTATTTTTCTATATAAGTTCTCCTCGCAGTGGCTCTATTTAAAGTCACCTCCATGTCTATATGTTCCAGCGACTCCTGTAAGCAGGTATGTACGTTTTATCATTCTGGACAATGTTCTTAAAGATTCTATTTGGCCTCTTATAGACATACTTTTAATTTTGGGAAAGCTGGGTGACAATAATACGGCTGCCATGACATTTCCCTTCCTAGTTCCCCAGTAACATATCACATATCATAGGGAAATATGCTCTACATATCCTGTACATGCAACCACAGCGGCCATACTGAAGGCTTCTCAACTTTTCCCAAATATCAACCTATAAAGAGCCCAATATATACATTGCACTGGTTCCTAGTGCCAGTAAATATTATTGGTTTATGGGAAACTAAGTTTTTTTTCTTGTTTTTCAGACTTGCATCACTGCAATAAAGATCCTGGAGTGGCTGGAATTTATCACTGCCTGTATAAGTTACATCATGATGAAAAGGGATTTCCAGGTCAGTATATAAGATTCAGTCTCTATCTATCTATAAAGAGACATCATTATCATGTCTATGTATCTACATCTAGGCAGAGGGGGCGCTGTTGAGTCATCTGACTGGCTTTGTCTTCCTCTCCTGAGATGCTGTTCTATGAATGTACACTACAGATATATATAATGGATTTTATTCTTTCTCTTTTCAGTGCCTAACATTCCGCTTTAGCCTAAAGAACCACTGGATTATCCTAAGGGAAGAAATGGTGGAATAATCAACATCTACCATCAACGGACAAGTGGAACCTGACCCTGAAAAACTGGGTCCCTAGACTGAGTTACATCCTCAGGACACTTGTCCGGCCTCCAGTCCCAAAACAGCTTTACAGGTTTATCAACTATATGGAGGAAACATCAACAACATCTATGGACATAAAATAAATAATGATTTTATATTTTTTTATCTAAAAATATTGGAATAAATAAGTATTTATTGTTTTGCTCTTTAACCACTAATGATGTGTAACATACCGGTAAGTACCGGAGTATAGAGAGGGTTCACGGGATAAATCCTCTCATACAAGCTGGTGTTGGCTGTATATTGCACCATCAGTAACACCTGAAATCGGTGCTGGCACAAATCGCAGGTGTGTATACCCTCTGATTGTCACTGACGGCTCACAGGCACATCCATATTGTCTTTGGTGTTATCAAGGAGAAGCAATCAGTTGCCATGATAGCCTGGAGTCTTCATAGGACCTGTCATTGCTGCAAATTTGTAACAAAAGGTCACAGTCCCCAAATTGGTAGCAAGGAAAACGTCTACATCCCCCACTTCCCAGCACACGACATAGAATATTAAATACTGTCACTATGAAGTGCTATTTGTTATGCAGAAAACAAGTCCTGACACAGCTCTGTACATGGAAAAATGTAATAGTTATAGATTTTTGAAAGTGGGCGTGAAAAATGGAAACACAAAAAACTACCATATATACTGGAGTATAAGCTGACCCGGATATAAGCCGAGGCCCCTAAGTTTACCAGAAAGTTTACCCCTTAAATACTTGTTAAACCAAGTATAAGCCAGACCCCTGCCCCAGTATATAGCCAGTCAGCATTCTCCCAGTACATAGCCAGCCCCCTGCCCCAGTATATAGCCAGCCAGCCAGCATTCCCCCAGTATGTAGCCAGCCAGCCCCCTGAACCGGTATATAGCTAGCCCCCAGCCCCAGTATATAGCCAGCCCCCTGCCCCAGTATATAGCCAGCCCCCTGCCCCAGTATATAGTATGTAGACAGCCAATATTCCCTTAGTATTATAGCCAGCCCTAGTTACCGCTGCGACGCTATGCGAAGAAGCTTAGGTGCGAACACCAAAACCAAGTGCGTGGTCAAAGTGCATAAGTGCAAGATAAAAGCAAGGATATACATCCGTAACTATGGAGAAATGTGTGGTGTCTCGTAATATTCTGTTCACTTTATTCTACAAATGTCGTTGAATATTTAACACTTGATATATTATGCACAGACCATATGTTATATTTTACAACTTTCTTGGATTCTGTTTCTTGAATGTGTTTCTATTTTCTAACACATGTGCAGGTGATTGTTTCACCACTATTTAAGTCAGCTGACTTGTTATTCACTATGCTTGAGAATGCCTTGATTGAACAGGCGAAACGTCGTATTATTATGGTGGAATAAAAATACTTTATCTTTATCTATTGGAGTGCTGCTTCATCGTCGATGGATATTGTATATAGACAGCCAATATTCCCTTAGTAGATAGCCAGGCAGCCCCAGTTTGGCCCTATAGCCAGCCAGCCTCTGCCCCCAGTAAAGACAGGAGCCCCTGCTCTCAGTATATAGCCAGCCCCCTGCCCCAGTATATAGCAAGCCCCCTGCCCCAGTATATAGCAAGCCCCCTGCCCCAGTATATAGCCAGACAAAATTCCCCCAGTATAAAGCAAGCCCCCTGCCCAGTATATAGCCAGTCAACCCCTGACCCGGTATATAGCCAGTCAGTATTCCCCCAGTATATAGCCAGCCCTCTGCCCCTATCAATAGCCAGACAGCCCCTGCCCCCAATATATAGACAGCAGCCCCCTTCTCCAGCTTGCTTTCCCCCAGTATATAGCCAGTCCACTGCCTGAGTATATAGCCATCCAGCATTCCCCCAGTATATATATCCAGCCCTCCACCCCGGTATATAGCCAGCCCCAGCCCAATTAATATAAAAAGAAAGTCAATACTCAACTTTCTGATGCCCCCCGCAGGTCTTCTTTTCTTCGGTCCAGCATCAGCATGTCTATGTGACCCCCCCAGCTGCCCAAGCTGCCATAATATTTTGCATGTTGGCCTGCACACACTGCCGAAGAAGAGAAGACCTGCGAAGGGGGTTGAAAAGGTGAGTAATGACAGATTTTTTCTGTTCAATAAGCTTCATTGAAATTTGCCAGTGACATAATTATGACGTCATTATTATAATTCTCAATTGTAAAGGTGATTCCAATTACACATATACCACCTGTAAGAGTAAGCAGAGATAAATTGCAATCAGTAGTTAAGCAAACCATAGATGGGGTACCTCTACAATGCGTAAAGTCATAGAATCATACAGAGATATGAGGCTATCTCCCACTATGAGTAATAAAAACAGAGATATTAGTCTATGTCATTTAAATAACATATAATAAACCACACTTACCACACTAGGCAGGAGAAGAGAAAGGGGTAACACGAATAGGGAAGGCTGGGGGGAAGAGGTGGAACACATAGGGTCTTATTTACTAATGGTCCTGTGGCTGCATTTTTGTCGGTTTCCCTGACTTTTCAAGGATCGCGCCGGGGATTGTGTCACACGCAATCACGGCGGCTTTCAATTGTCACAAATTGGGGGGCGGCCCGTTGGACGGATTCGGACTACTCATGGAATTTAACATTTAAATTTGTGTCACAAGACGTGCACTTTCATGCACCAGGAAGAAGGAGGTGAACTCCGGCGGACCTGATCGGGGAAGCGACACATGCAGGAAATCGGGTGCTTGACCTTCATGAATCGCGGCATAGTTCATTCTCAATATATAAACCCAGAAAAAGAAAAAAGCGGACGTGATGCAAAAATGTAAATCTTTATTAGATACACAAATACATGATAAAACCAATTAAAAATCCCATTTAGGGAAGGACAAAAACAAAGGATCCCCCTAGGCCCAGTAGTTCTCGTGGAAATGGAAAGTCCAATTAAAGGATATAGCTACAAAGGTAGTAACTCAGCTCCCGGTACAATATAAAGGTGCAAAGTGCAGTGCTGAAAGCGGTAAATTCCCACAAACAGAAAAAGCTGAAATATATGAAAAGGTTTAACTACATTACCAATAGGAGTCGGATCTGGGAGGAAGGGAGATCACAGGTGCCCCATGCGTATCGACTGTCAAGCGGGCTTCCTCAGGGGATATCTTGCGAGTCAAGCTCACTCACTTAAATGTGTGTGTCTGCTCTAACAGGGCACGGACGCCGAACACAAAATCCGCCCACTTCCGATCCGGTGGCCGGAAGTGACGCCAGCCTACCACGTGATGCGTGTCAACCTGATCACGATGCGTTCCAAAGACAAAACTGAGCTTCCGGATGAGGTATGTATGACACCACTAAAAGAATGCCCAGAGTACTATGAAAATCACATGGCGCCGTACGAGGAAGACACAAATGTTACAGTATACACAAATATAGTTAATATCAGTACACTGATGAAACTAATAAACTCAATGCAACGATTGGAACGGCACAAATTAATACGAAATATGCAGGAGTGAATAAGTGGCGACTTTGATAGCCATCTAGATCCGGACCAGTATATTATAGAACAGTGATTTTCCACCTTTTTTGAGCCGCGGCACACTTTTTATACTTAGAAAATCCTGGGGCACACTACCAACCAAAATAGCACAAAATGACACTAAAACGGTCATATTATACATATAGTTAATAATATAGATTCTAAATTTATTTTACTCAGTGTGAAACCTGGGCCTGTTTCAATAAACACAAAAGGGATATCCTGGCAGGAATGGTGGAAAGACACACGAAGCTCTTCCTCAACAGTTCTCAGTTTCTCCCTGTTTTTAGTATATGGTGCTGATTATTATGTGGCTCATATACTGCAAAATAAAGGGGTACAATGAGAAGTACTATGGCCATGAGGCCAGAGTACAAGTGCCAGCTCATATACTCAGCATATGGGCTGGTACTTGTAGTACTCCAGCCTCATGACTATAGTATTTCTCATTTTACATTTCTCATTGTTATATGCAGTATACTGCTGGAGTACTAAAAGTCCCAGCTCATATGCTGAGTATTCTGCCAACAGTTTATATACTCAGGCAAAAGCTCATATAGTCAGCATTATTGGTGGGCATTACCTTGGCGGTGGGCAAATGCGAGAGTCTCTCCGCTCTCAGGATGATGCGCCGGCCTCGGTGATGTCATTTTGTTGCGCGAGGTTCAAAGCTTGCGCATGTGTTATTGTACACGTCTCCTACATTGTAAGAAGCCGTGACTGCGCATCGCTGCGCATTGCCGGGAAACAAAACACAGGAGGCACCATAGCTTGGGGAACTTTCCCCGCGGCACACCAGACCATGTGTCGCGGCACACTAGTGTGCCACGGCACATTGGTTGAAAATCACTGTTATAGAGAATACAAAACTTTAAAAGGTATATTTAACTATGTAAAGACTGCCATCAATGTAAAACATAACTCTGGCGCGGGTACAAGGGTAAAACATGATGTAATATACAGATCAGGTGACTAAAAGAATATATAGTAAACTGACAAACATAGAACAATACATCCTAACTTGTGGTTTAACATCAGGTGCAAGGATAATAAAACATCACTCAAAAGGACGACAGGTAAGGTGCAAAGATGAAGCGAACTACATATATATAGTCATCAACATAATAAAGTGAAAATGCTGCCAGAACTAATAAGAGATATGTTAAAGGTGTCAAGCCTGAATTGAAAAGTCAGCAAACATCTATCATAAAGAAGCCCCAAAAACAGGGTCAAAGTAGTGCAATATACTTCAAGAACATACAAATGCAGTGAAAAAAATGAAAATTTTACAAATATAATGAAAAACTTACACATGGTGAGGTCCTGATATAAAAGACCTACTCAGTGGAATATATACCCTAAAATACTACAGACAGGTATGAATGATGATAAAGTGCATAGTGCTATTAATTACTGCCTGATCTGATAAAAACATTAATTATTTGTATATAAAATTCAAAGGAATGGGGACGGGAGGGCGGAGCGTCGGCGAGAACGGGACCATACCCTGGCAGAGCAGACACAATAAATGATACCAAATAAATACATTATGTAATCACTAAAAAAGTAATTAATAATCGGAAAACATGATCCTATGGAATACTAGGTAATTTTACACAATAGCATATAATGGCACTATAGTTTATCAAACTGAAAGAACAGAGGACCAAAGCCAGGACAGGCAGCAAGGACTACATGTAATCAGAAAACACATCAGGGTTGACAGCAGGGACTACATAAAGTCCTGGTGAAGTACTGATGTACTGGTGAAGTACTGATGTAATAAGCAGAGGAACAGTGGGAATCTCCAGCTGGGTAAGTATCCATCTTCAAAAGAAAATTAGCCTAATAGTGCAACAGGTCAGATTGAATATCTCCTTCCTAGTGAAAAAGAAGATAAAAAGAATGTTATTCATTACATAGCTCAAAATGTTGAAGGGAAAAACCCAAAGTGTACCTGAAACCGATATTTTCAGGGAATCCAGGAGTGAGCCACCACAGAGTGAATTGAATAACACAGGGGAGGAGGGCCCAAGGCAAACAAAAATAAGTATAGGGGGTCCAATTGTGAACAATGATTATAAACCAGAAAATAAAACGTGAGTGAAGCGGGCCCAAAAATAGAAAAATATTTGGGGGTCCAAAAAATAGCCAAGTGAGAGCAGTGGTGTTCAGACAAATGTAAAGGGTGGAAACAACATATGGAGAGAAGCTAGCAGTAATAATAGGTGCATGGAGACGGAGGAGCCCAGGAAAAGGGAGATACGCCCATCCAAATATTAGAATTATTGTTTATTTTTGTAATGGCCTGTGAATAGTAGTTCTTCATTCAAGCCTTTGGGGGCTACCGTGTTTAGGGTGTAAATCCACCTTGATTCGTTCCTGAGTAGCCGGGGAGTCAAACTACCCCCTCGAGAATTTTGTGGGATCTTCTCCAAGCCGATAATGCAGAGATCCTGAGTTCGGCTTCGATGGTACTGGAGAAAATGAGAAGCCACTGAAGTGATTTTCTTGCCTTTGTGTAAATCAGAGGCAGCAGTGTTAATGGTAGAGAGGTGTTGTTGGCACCTTCTACCAAGCTCTTGGGTACTTTGACCCACATATAATCTAGGGAAGTGGCAGAGTAAGACATAGTTGTTTCCTTTTGCAATGAATCTCTGATCTCTGATCTTGAACTTACCATGTGACGTAGGGTCATCAAATTCTGTTGTCCGAATCATGTGTGGGCAAACCGAACAGTTGCCACAAGGAAAGGAGCCATTCTAGTTAATTCTCGACGGACAGTCCAGATCGGGGATTGCGCAGGGACTGGGTGCCTCATAGGGTAAAACATGTAGGGGAAGAGGAGGGGAAAATCAGAAGTTGTCCACTGCCTAATTTCTGCCCAGGTAGGCAGGGGACGGGAGGGGTCATCAACCTGTCAATCCAGGTGGCTTAAATCTGCCAAACTCTCTGTAGCTCTCCTCTCTTCTATCCTCATTATATGGTTCAGAGTTTCTACCCACTGAGCTCTGGTGGGGAATATAGTCGACTTCCAGAGTCGCGATTATCTGGCGGATAGCAGAGAGGCAGTACCTCAGAAAGTTGTATTGCCGTATACAATATTAGCGATGAGACCCCTGCAGGGGTAAAGTACCCTGGAGGGCCTGAGATAATGGTTAATAGAAAATTTTAAAAAATATATAAAAAAAATGTAAAAAAGGAAAACTTTAAACCACCCCCCTTTCCCTAGATCACATATAAAAATAAACAGTAAAAATCATAAACGTGATAGGTATCGCCATGTCCCAAAATGCCCGTTCTTTCAAAATATAAAAACATTTTTCCGAATTGCCACTTTTTCCCCATTTTTTCGTCCATGAATATTTGAATAATAAATGATCAAATGGTTATATAGGCCCCAAATTGATGTAAATGAAAATGCCAGCACATATCGCAAAAAATAGCACCTTACATAGGTCAGTATACAAAAGTGTGAAAAAGTTGTTGGCCTCAGCATTTGGCAAAAAGGAAAATATTTTTTATGTACAAAACATTTTAATTATTTTAAATCTATTAAAACCTAATAAAACCTATATAAATTTGATATCCCTGTGATCGTATATTGAGGAAAGTTTTAAATACAAAAGTGTATCAGTTACATCCACTTAAACAACACTTAAAGAGCAGACCATCCATAATAGGGTATGTTCACTATACAATGTTACAATTTTGAATAAGAACATTCTATTTGCTTACTCCACATTTCTATTTGCTTGCATTTCATTCTCTGAAAGAAAACCTACCATTTGCTAAGAATTTCTAAAAATTACCTGCGCTGGATGAAGGTCAAAGTACTGAATAAGTGTAGAAAATTACACTGAATGTGATGATGTTTACACTAACCTATGTTGAATACTGTTCTGGTGATGCTGCTTCCTCGTGGTTCAATGGCGTTGCCGTTGTATATTGAGGAGATCCTTCTGGTTAGGAATAAGACATCACTTCTACATCAGATGATGCTTAGGAACTTGGGTGAGTGTAGACTAAAATATATATATATATTTGCAAACACTGGGATATCTTAACCCAAGCTAAAATTGTTGGGGAACATCTCCCTAATAAGCCACAGTTTGTGTTTAGGAAGGCACAAAATTTGGGGAATATGGTAGCGCCCACAATTCAAAACAATAAGGACAATGTAACTAAACAACTCCAACAAAGAAATACCAACTTCTTAATGCAACCAGGTTTCCATCCTTGTAAACAATGCAAAATGTGCAAATTAAAGAGAACCCGTCATGCAAAATAACCCCCCTAAACTAAATATATTTTCATAAACTGCCATTAGAGAGCATTGCCTCTATCCCTTCATTGTCCCTCTACATGCCTGTAAACCTAAGCAATGAGGTCCTAAAGCTGTATGCAAATGACCTGTGAAATGTCCAATGAGTCATTAGCATATTCAAGCTGTCCAGCTTATTCATGAGTGGGAGGCACAGCCACACCCCCAGTGATTGACTGACAGGTGCTCCATGCAATGGCTGCTCCATGTGCTTGCTGGTGGCCACGCCCCCTGCAGCCTGTGTGTGTGTGTATAAGAGAGATACAACAGCTCCAGGATGCCATGTTATAGCAGAACATGTACTTGTGTAGCTGATGTCTGTGTCTCACACATGTGTATAGCAGGACATGTCAGGTACTTGTGTATCTGATGTCTGTGTCTCACATGAATATAGCAGAACATATCAGTTACTTGTGTAGCTGATGTCTGTCTCTGTGTATTAGGATGATGTAGCAGATACACTAACTATGCTTTACTATACATTACACACAGACATGAGCAGGGGGAGGAGAGGGGAGGGGTAACAGGGGTGACATCACTGCCTCTGACCATGTGACCAGCCTCATTTACATAATAAAGAAAATATGATTTTATAATGATTAATGTATGAATTGCCTAGATAAAGGCTGTAATGAGATCCTTGTGATCTGCTCCAACAGGTAGTGGTGAAAGAAATAGTGACACAGACCTGATGACAGTTGTCCTTTAACTAAGATACAAAGACAGGTACATACCTTTGGAGAAAATAATACCTTCACAATAAAACAACAAATCAATTGCAATACAAGGAGAGTAGTATATTATATACAATGCCCTTGCAACAAGAAATATATTAGACGAACGAAGAGGAAGCTAGTGACAAGGATCAATGAACACCTCAGGAATATCGATAAAAAATTTATGGGCCATCCGTTATCGAGACACTACAAAGAGAGGCAGGATTGATAGATGGAACCATATTTTATGGCATTGAAAAAGTCGAAAGGAACTGGAGAAAAATCATAAATCATAAACATAGTTTTTAACAATAAATAAAAATGTGGATATAGACAATAGCTAAAAAGAACAAAAATGAGGGAAGATCATTAAGGACCAATGTGAATAATCCTTTAGTCTCAGAGTTACCGCACTACGGGGTCTTTATATAGAACAGGAACAGGGTCATGTATCCAACCCTGAGGAAGAAAGCCGGAACTTTAGAAAACACGTTAGGTGGCAGTGTCTCTTGCTCCATCCAACCCTCCGTACTGAAAAAAGTGACGTCACAGGTACCTCTGTCAGTGCCAGCAGAGCCTCCGGCCGGGGTTTCTACACGGCAACTGATTCAACAAGAGAACATCGACTAACAAGGATATTCAAAAAAAAGAAAATTACAACTAGGTCTACACTCACCCAAGTTCCTGAGCATCATCTGATGTAGAAGCGATGTCTCATTCCTAACCAGAAGGATCTCCTCAATATACAACGGCAACGCCATTGAACCACAAGGAAGCAGCATTATCGGATCAGCATTCAATATAAGTTAGTGTAAACATCATCACATTCAGTGTAATTTTCTACACTTATTCAGTACTTTGACCTTCAGCCAGCGCAGGTAATTTGTAGAAATAGTTTAAACACTATAACCTTTGGTTATTATGTCAGTGTAAGGTCACACTGTCATTACCAGCGAAGGCATCCGAATGACCAGTTCACTCTTATACCATTTGCGCCAGTATAAGAGTGGATTCGGACAAAGCACTGATTTAACTTTAAAATTGTGTCGCAAGTCAAGCACGTACATGCACCGGGAAGTAGAAGGTGAACTCCGGCAGACCTGAGCGGGGAAGTGACAGGTGCCGGATATCTGGCGCCCGATGTAAGTGAATTGTGACAGAGTTCCTTCTCGTGGGACACTCTGGATTGGGGAATGCACAGTAAATGTGCCCCAATAACTTCATCTCTATAAAAATTAAAGGTCTTTGCCCATGAAAGAAAATTCTCAAATTCCAACCCCCTAGTGATGTTTACCAAAAAAACATCCCTAACTTTACAATGTTACTCTGTTTTATTGCTGTTTTAGGTCCTATAAATTAATGATGGTCAGTGTAAAATTCCAGGGTGTGGGTGGGGAATCTCTGAGCAGACACTTCATGATCCCTCTTGTGCTGTGAGTTTTTTTTTAGCTCAAAACTTGAGTTATGATTTTTTTTAGTAAATATATTCCATCAAAAAATAACTCCCTGACACACCCTTGTCAACCCTTTTATTAAAAAAAAAATTATCCAGGTCACTGATGTAGCCCACCAAATCAGGCGAAGTCTGCAGCATTTGCGCACACACATACATATACACTCACCAGCCACTTTATTAGGTACACCTGTCCAACTGCTCAGTAACACTTACTTTCTAATCAGCCAATCACATGGCGGCAACTCAGTGCATTTAGGCATGTAGACATGGTCAAGATAATCTCCTGCAGTTCAAACCAAGCATCAGTATGGGGAAGAAAGGTGATTTGAGTGCCTTTGAACGTGGCATGGTTGTTGGTGCCAGAAGGGCTGGTCTGAGTATTTCAGAAACTGCTGATCTACTGGGATTTTCACGCACAACCATCTCTAGGGTTTACAGAGAATGGTCCGAAAAAGAAAAAACATCCAGTGAGCGGCAGTTCTGTGGGTGTAAATGCCTTGTTGATGCCAGAGGTCAGAGGAGAATGGGCAGATTGGTTCGAGCTGATAGAAAGGCAACAGTGACTCAAATCGCCACCCGTTACAACCAAGATAGGCAGAAGAGCATCTCTGAACGCACAGTACGTCGAACTTTGAGGCAGATGGGCTACAGCAGCAGAAGACCACACCGGGTGCCACTCCTTTCAGCTAAGAACAGGAAACTGAGGCTACAATTTGCACAAGCTCATCGAAATTGGACAGTAGAAGATTGGAAAAACGTTGCCTGGTCTGATGAGTCTCGATTTCTGCTGTGACATTCGGATGGTAGGGTCAGAATTTGGCGTCAACAACATGAAAGCATGGATCCATCCTGCCTTGTATCAACGGTTCAGGCTGGTGGTGGTGGTGTCATGGTGTCGGGAATATTTTCTTGGCACTCTTTGGGCCCCTTGGTACCAATTAAGCATCGTTGCAATGCCACAGCCTACCTGAGTATTGTTGCTGACCATGTCCATCCCTTTATGACCACAATGTACCCAACATCTGATGGCTACTTTCAGCAGGATAATGCGCCATGTCATAAAGCTGGAATCATCTCAGACGGGTTTCTTGAACATGACAATGAGTTCACTGTACTTAAATGGCCTCCACAGTCATCAGATCTCAATCCAATAGAGCATCTTTGGGATGTGGTGGAACGGGAGATTCGCATCATGGATGTGCAGCCGACAAATCTGTGGCAACTGTGTGATGCCATCATGTCAATATGGACCAAAATCTCTGAGGAATGCTTCCAGCACCTTGTTGAATCTATGCCACGAAGAATTGAGGCAGTTCTGAAGGCAAAAGGGGGTCCAACCCGTTACTAGCATGGTGTACCTAATAAAGTGGCTGGTGAGTGTATATATACATATATATAAGGGAGGGGGACCCCAGACGGAAGTTTGCTATGGGGCCTGCTCATTCCTAGTTACGCCACTTAATGAGACAGATCAGAGATGAGATAATGAGATTCATGAGATACATTCTCAGCACTGCTACATCTCAGCTACACACACTGTCAGACCTGACGTGCCTCTTTCCGACTCCCCTGGATAAACATCTTATCTGCTTGTAGTTAGTAGAATTACTCTCCTCACGGTGTGTGTTGCATGCCGGCAGGAAGTCAGTGTGTGAGCTCGTCCTGGAATTCAAAAGTGGAGGCCGCTGCAAAGAGGAGCTCAGCATAGTGCATAGAACAATATGGCTGCCGAACCTAAAGTCGGAAGATCCAAAGTCAGGTCTAGGGGCAACCGAAATTGTGTACACCAGGACTCATAGAGACAGCTTGGAATAATATCTGTGAAATGCTGTATTTTGGTTAATAACATTGAATTAGAGGATGTGTACATTCCTTAGTACATTTAAGAATCTTGTCTTCATGGAAAAAACCCCTTTAGTGATTAATAATCAGGGATGTGACATTGCTTTGTAAAGTGCAGTCCTGTTACTGTGCCCACACACATCACTGGGATAAGGGTTGCTGTAATATTACCTGGTCAAAATATTTTCCTTAAATTAATTTTCTTTTAGAATAGAGATAATAGAAAAATTCCTTCTGGTCCTCAAGATAAAAAAGCTGCCCCTTCTATGGTTGCTTTCAGAGGTTATGGTGTCACCAAGTTCACTATAGATGCTGAAAAGTATGGAAATTTGCATTCACACTCCAACCACTAAATTATAGTTACTGGTAAATTTGTAAAGATGAACACATTATTTTATATTAAAAGTTACAGAAACATGATCATGTAGCACTAATTAATTTGCACTATGGGCAACTGGAAGGGGAATATAGAAAATTTGATTGGGCAAGATTTACCTGTAGCGCATTGGTTGAGGTTGTAATAATATGATCAGTGTTATGCCCTCAACAGCCAATCAGATCATCAGTTGATGATGTCATCATCATCAGCAGCCAATCAGATCATCAACTCATTTTCCCACCAGCCAATCAGATTTCAGCAGCCCCTATAAAAGGCCGGAACACAGGACAGACCATTCACTTTCTCTGAGCTCTCGGAGAAGGAGGAGCTTGTTACTGGCTGTCTGTGCGACATACAGTTTTCATTGCTTTGCTTAGCAAGTTTTATTCCCCTTACCCGTAAGGATGTGCCCAGGACTGGCAATTCTGCCGTGTCTATGGGCAGCATGGACCTTCATAGGTGTTATAACCAGCTACACCATTACCATTATTGAAGGTCATTATGAGACACCATTTATCAGCATCAGGTAAAAGATTCTAGATTTTATTAGGAATTTTACTTTTTATTTCATTTTTATTATAGTATTATTAAGTGCTAGAACCATATTGTACATATTTATGCACACAAATATATACAGTGACATATACACATAGATATGCACACATACATAATGACATGTATAAAGATACATATAAACCACAAATACACAGCGACATCCATAAGGGGACATGCGATACATAAATGAAATATGAACCAAAAGAGAAGATTATATGCAGCAATACCATGTAAAACAGACTGCAGGAGGCAATAGGGCAAATCTTTAGTAACACTTGTGCCCTTTCTTTAGCATTAGTGACTTTTTGTTAACCCCATAACCTGTATACTACAAACCAGGGTTGAGCACAGTGATGCGGAATGTGGAGCCTGTTGCATCACAGTAAGGCTGATGACATCATAAAGGGGAGTAAAGCCCATAGAACAGCAGTAATCCCTCATCCCTGTCCCACCCTCTTTATACATTTAATAACTTCCAATTCATTACCTGGTATAACAATACAATAACAAGAATCATTACTGGTCCCATTGACTATCATACAATATATAGAAATGGATGAGTCTGCTGAAATGACATTTTAATAATATAATGTATAATTATTGACTGTTCAAACATAATATTACATGTGTTGTGGCATAACAAAACTCCATTTTTGCCTGGTGCAAACTTTGGATTGTGCCCCATATAACTAAACTCTCACTACAACCCACACACCATGCTTTACACTTGATAATACACATATATGCTACACAGACATTGTTAGAGATTTTTATCAAGGGCTTAACTGCCCTTACTTCATGTTGTAAAGGTGACTTTCAAATTAATTCTTTTATGGCCAAAAATGGCTCCCTGGTACCAGGATAAGAACAAACCTAGACACATCAGTCTCTAGTGTATGTAAAAAATCTTCCTCGTTTATTATTACGCAGTTGCATATATAAAAGACAGAAACATCATCATCATCAAAGTGGCGTGACAAGGAGATAGAATACTGTAATGCTATTGGCCGTAATGAATTTACCAGGACATTCTCCAAAAAGGTTAATGAAGTGTAAACTATTCCCTGTTCTGGGAGACCTCCCTATTTCTTAGGCTAACTGGCCTTGTGTTAGCTCTGTTAAGTCATAACATGGCCTTCAAATAGAGAGGAAAAAGAAAACAGTGAACACTTTCACACTGGATGAAGTTTGAATAGTGACTTTAGCTGGACAGCGGTTAGCATGGCCCCTGGCATGACCCCCGGCTAATACTAAAATGGCGGCTGTTTGGTTTTCTTGGTCCAAGATGGCCCCTGTAGAGGAATATATCTCTAATAGACATATACACACAGCACAATACTGATACTTCCAGCAGCATCAATTCATCCTCACCTTTCTAATGAAAAGTCTGATAGCCTCCCGTTTTTAATGAAGTGCCCAAACACCTCCCTTCACTACTGAAATACTGTATTTAGAAAATGTCCAGTAGCCTGCCCTCACTATTGAAATGTCCAATCTGCCTTTAGTAAAGAAATACCCAAAAGCCTTCCCTCAGTAATGAAATGTCCAGCAGCTTCTGCTCAGGGATGAAATGTCCAGCAGCCTCCCCTTATTAATTAAATGCCCAGCAGCCTCCTCTCAGTTGGTGGCACTGCCTGATGACATCATACAGTGTGAACAGGCAAAGTCTCTGCCTGTGCATTTCTGTAATCAATTATATATGTGTGCTAGCTGTAGATCTTGGTGCTGCCCTGGATAGGAAATAACTGCTCTTAGCTATAACAAAAGACAATAGGGCACATTTAAGCCCCTTCTACGCTTGTGTTTTTCATTTTTCATGCATGTGTTATTCGGGTTCTTTTGAAGTGCAGAACTTGCATTGCACTCTGACCAATGGTAATCAATGACCTTTTTCAGACTTGCATTTTTTTTCATGCAAACACGCACATTTTTTTAACACACGTTTAAATCTCGGCATGCTCTACTTTTGCCAGTCACGTGCGTGAAAAACGCACCATACAAGTCTATGGAGATGCATTGCATCAAAAACGCATGAGACCCATGCAAGTCTACTGCAAGTGCAATGCGTTTTTCACGCACCATTTGCCATAGAAAAGATAGAGCTCAGTCCTGAGTCCTTTTCACATGCGTTATCTGCACATGAAAAACGCATTGAAATTGCATTGAAAAGGTGCGTGAAAAACTGAGACACTGAACAAACTCTGCCTGAAAACTGATTGAACTCTGATGCAAAATTTCAGTTTTGCATCAGACCACCAAACCCTAATCGCACCCTGATCAGACTCTGACGTGATCTGCAACGCGAGTGTGGAAGGGGCCTTACTTACCCGATCCCTCGGAATTCCCGAAAGTGCATTGCCCTACGACAATGCACTGTGCCGCGATTCACTAAGATCCTGCATCTGTCGCTTCCCCACTCAGGTCCGCCGGAGTTCACCATATTCTTCCCAGTGTATGTAAGTGCATTGGTTGAGACACAATTTTAATCTTAAATCCCACGCTCGGGCCCGCCACCTGATTTGTCGCATGAATGCCGACGCCGCTGCACCAAAATCCGATCGTGTGCGACACAATCCCCTGCTAAATCCCTGTCCCAGCTGTGCAAATCCCAAAAACCATGAACAGTCCGATGGAAATGCGATCTGCAGACTCTTAGTAAATAAGCCCCAATGGGTTAACAAAAAATATTCTATATGTATCTATCACTCTCTCTGACTGTCTGTCTCTCTCCGACTCTCTGTTTCTATTTTACCATCTCTTTCAGTGGTAGTCTCTGACCGTCCCATTCAGCGACATTGGGGCAGATTTACTTACTTATCCATTCGCGATCCAGCGGCACGTTCTCTGCGCTGGATTCGGGTCCGGCCGGGATTTAATAAGGTAGTTCCTCCGCCGTCCCCTGCGACTGCGGCTGCTGTGCTGAAAAGCATCTGAACGCGCTGGAGTTCACCGGCTCGGGCTGAGTGAAGGTAAGCGTGTCCCGAGCGACACATTTTCCGTTCTTAAATGCGTCGGTTTTTCCGAATACGGCGGGTTTTCGTTCGGCCACGCCCCCGATTTCCGTCGCGCGCATGCCGGCGCTGATGCGCCACAATCCGATCACGTGCGCCAAAATCCCGGGGCAATTCATGTACAATCGGTGCAAATCGGAAATATTCGGGTAACACATCGGGAAACCGCGAATTGGGCCCTTAGTAAATGACCCCCATTCTCTGTTTTGACCGTCTCTTTGAGTGACTGTTTCTGACTGTCTCTTTAAGTCACTGTCTCTGATCATCTCTTTGAGTGACTGTCTCTTTAAGTGACTGTCAATGGCCATCTTTGTCTTTGACCGTCTCTTTGAGTGACTGTTTCTGATCATCTCTTTGAGTGACTGTCTCTGACCGTCTCTTCCAGTAACTGTCTCTGACAGTCAAAGTTCAGAGCTCATATTAATGACCTGTGGCTCAGTTCAGCTTCTAAAAAGCTTCTAAATTTCAGCTCCAAACCTAGACTACAACGTTCCCTGAGTCACAGAGAACGGCTGTATAAAATTTGGTGATTGTAAATGCGACAGTGCAGATTCCTTTAGCGGACATACATACACACACATATACATTCATACCCTCAGATATATATATTAGATTATGTACATACAATTGACTATCTGCTCCCATCATAGAGGGGCCTGTGGATGGAGGGGGCCCTGCAAACCCTGTTTTGCTTGATCCCCTGCGACTGTAATTATTAAGCCCCTGGACCCTTGTAACTAGGAGTTTTAGTCCCCTGCATGGAGCTCTACTAATCTTATATATTTGTCTTATCTTCCCTCAGCGAGACTGGTGCGAAATTCCCAGAGTCCATCATTCTGGCTACAGTGTTCACCATTTCACATCTGCTAAGTAAGTGACTTATATCTATGTATAGATAGTATTCAATAGCGAAACTTGTGTCATTTTCTTCTGATAAATTATTAGCAATTCTATCCAACCCTCACCTAGTCACATCTATATTTGGAAAATATGGACAACTATCCATGTGGCTGCCATGACAGCTGCAGCAGAGATTGTTATTCAACTCTCCCAAACTGTAGAATTGCTCATATATCTGGTTATATAGTAATATATGGCTGTATATGTTATTTGTGCTCATACATGTATATAATATGGTATTACAATGCATGGTACATGTAATAGCTATAGACCAGTGGTGGCGAACCTATGGCACTGGTGCCAGAGGTGGCACTCAGAGCCCTTTCTGTGGGCACTCAGGCCATCGCCCCAATTTCACCAAACAGGACCAAATCCACCAAATCTTCCTGCAGTCCCAAGCAACTTAACAACAGTGCTATTTTAAAGCGACACTTCATTGGTTGTTTAAAACTGTGGGAAAAGTGAGAAGGTGTTGACACAACTGCATTGTCTTTGAAGGTCTTCCTGCTGGACCCAGGTAGCAATAAGTTTCTGCGTGAAATGCCATGTTGGCACTTCATGGTAAATAAGTGGATTTTGGTTGTAGTTTGAGCACTCGGTCTCTAAAAGGTTCGCCATCACTGCTATAGACTGATGTGTTATTTTGTATTTCAGAGGGTGTCATCATGTACATCGTGTTCTGCCTGATAGAGATCATAGCACCGGAGAAGAAACCGCATTTTAAATTCTTGCGAAAACTCCTGCTGGCCTTTGGCTTGATCTCCTGTGTGTTGAATATAGTAGCCACACATTTCCAGGTAGGTTTTTATAGTGTTAACTAGGAGTCATAGTAGCAGTGCCCCCCAGGGTGCTATCCCTCATCTATGAGCCCCCTGATCAAGCAAAACAAGGGCTGACTATAACCGGACAATAGGCCATGTCCTGGACGGTTATCACAATGGTGTATAATAATATGGGGAATGTGTGTTATATGATGATATCTTGTCATGTGTGATATATTATGTTTTTTTTTCTAGGATCCATGTACTGGCAACAACATCACCCTGGCAGCAGCATTTGGTGGAGGGATGTTTTGGGTCTGCGTGGCAGCACCTCTACAGAAAGCATCCAGAGACAAGCAATGGGTTCGTCACATCAGAACTGTGCTTGCTGTACTCAGGATCATCATCATCTTGACTTGTATCCTTTACTATATATCAAATTATAATGTGAAATCTACAGGGAAAGTAATACTATTTTATGTTCTTTTACCATCCACTGGCCAGAATTTGGTGACAATACTGGATCAGCCCATCCCTGTGTCTCCATCATAGTCACTTTCCAATCCTTACTAATGTTAGACTGAACTTCTACTGGGTACATGATCACCAGTCCCCAGAGCCAAAGTCACATATTACAGGGACATACTGATTATTCTTTATTTAGGGGCACTGAAGTAACACATAACATCTCATTGTTTCCATAAATTTCACTATAGTCAGTACAGATAGTTATCCTGATATCTTAGCCTATCCATAAAGTCAGGGTCAGCTTCAGGTGTTAGTAGGCCGCCAGGCAACTGTGGCTCAGTAGACCTCTTTGTAGTGAACTCTTGTGGTGGCATTAAAAATTGAGAAACTAAATCAGAGCCCTGTTCCCTAAAATGTTCCCTAGTTTATCAAACCAAACAGCCCCCTTATGGTAATTTTCCATAAATTATGTACAGCCTTAGGTGCCCCCCCCCCAGCAGCTTTGTGCCCCGACACTTGCCCAGGTATGCTTAGTGTGGCACCTGCATATAATAGACACATACAAACGCCTTGGACATAGTTTGTGGCTCATGTCTCAAAATTTCCTATAGGACTAATGATTTTTCCTATATCCCATCCTACATGTTGGAGATTAGGAATAGAGAAGCTCAGACGTCTAGTTCTATGTAGTAGTACATTAATGTAGTTGTTTCTGCTCTTCTATGTGATCCACGTTATTTTTCTATATAAGTTCTACTCGCAGTGGCTCTATTTAAAGTCACCTCCATGTCTATATGTTCCAGCGACTCCTGTAAGCAGGTATGTACGTTTTATCATTCTGGACAAAGTTCTTAAAGAAAAGTATTTTCTAAGACATCCACAGCGGCCATACTGAAGGCTTCTCAGCTTTTCAAAAAAATCAACCTATAAAGAGCCCAATATATACATTGCTCTGGTTCCTAGTGCCAGTAAATATTATTGGTTTATGGGAAACTAAGTTTTTTTTCTTGCTTTTCAGACTTGCATCACTGCAATAAAGATCCTGGAGTGGCTGGAATTTATCACTGCCTGTATAAGTTACATCATGATGAAAAGGGATTTCCAGGTCAGTATATAAGATTCAGTCTCTATCTATCTATAAAGAGACATCATTATCATGTGTTTGTATCTACATCTAGGCAGAGGGGGTGCTGTGGAGTCATCTGACTGGCTTTGTCTTCCTCTCCTGAGATGTTGTTCTATGAATGTACACTACAGATATATATAATGGATTTTATTCTTTCTCTTTTCAGTGCCTAACATTCCGCTTTAGCCTAAAGAACCACTGGATTATCCTTAGGGAAGAAATGGTGGAATAATCAACATCTACCATCAACGGACAAGTGGAACCTGACCCTGAAAAACTGGGTCCCTAGACTGAGCTACATCCTCAGGACACTTGTCCGACCTCCAGTCCCAAAACAGCTTTACAGGTTTATCAACTATATGGAGGAAACATCTACAACATCTATGGACATAAAATAAATAATGATTTTATATTTTTGTATCTAAAGATATTTAAAGAGACAAATATTTATTGTTGTACCCTTTTAACCCCTAATGATGTGTGACATACCGATAAGTACAGGAGGTATAGAGAGGGCTGTAACTTCTCCACACAAAATGGGTGTTTGCTGTATATTGCAGGAAACACCCACCAGCAACACCTGCAATCAGTGATAGCACCGATTTTGGATATACAATCACATGGCAGCAACATGCATTTAGGCATGTAGACATGGTCAAGACAATCTCCTGCAGTTCAAACCAAGCATCAGTATGGGGAAGAAAGGTGATTTGAGGGCCTTTGAACGTGTCATGGTTGTTGGTGCCAGAAGAGCTGGTCTGAGTATTTCAGAAACTGCTGATCTACTAGGATTCTCATGCACAACCATCTCTAGGGTTTACAGAGAATGGTCCGAAAAAGAAAAAACATCCAGTGAGCGGCAGTTCTGTGGGCGGAAATGCCTTGTTGATGCCAGAGGTCAGAGGAGAATGGGCAGACTGGTTCGAGCTAATAGAAAGGCAACAGTGACTCAAATTGCCACCCGTTACAACCAAGGTAGGCAGAAGAGCATCTCTGAACGCACAGTACGTTGAACTTTGAGGCAGATGGGCTACAGCAGCAGAAGACCACACCGGGTGCCACTCCTTTCAGCTAAGAACAGGAAACTGAGGCTACAATTTGCACAAGCTCATCGAAATTGGACAGTAGAAGATTGGAAAAACGTTGCCTGGTCTGATGAGTCTCGATTTCTGCTGCAACATTCGGATGGTAGGGTCAGAATTTGGCGTCAACAACATGAAAGCATGGATCCATCCTGCCTTGTATCAACGTTTCAGGCTGGTGGTGGTGGAGTCATGGTGTGGGGAATATTTTCTTGGCACTCTTTGGGCCCCTTGGTACCAATTGAGCATCGTTGCAACGCCACAGCCTACCTGAGTATTGTTGCTGACCATGTCCATCCCTTTATGACCACAATGTACCCAACATCTGATGGCTACTTTCAGCAGGATAATGCGCCATGTCATAAAGCTGGAATCATCTCAGACTGGTTTCTTGAACATGACAATGAGTTCACTGTACTCAAATGGCCTCCACAGTCACCAGATCTCAATCCAATAGAGCATCTTTGGGATGTGGTAGAACGGGATATTCGCATCATGGATGTGCAGCCGACAAATCTGCGGCAACTGTGTGATGCCATCATGTCAATGAATGCTTCCAGCACCTTCCTTGTTGAATCTATGCCACGAAGAATTGAGGCAATTCTGAAGGCAATAGGGGGTCCAACCCGTTACTAGTATGGTGTACCTAATAAAGTGGCCGGTGAGTGTTTACCCTTCTATTGCCACTGGTGGGCTGCAGGCACAGCCATATTGGAGGAGGAGTAGTGATCAGTTGCCATGATAGCCTTGGAGTCTTCATAGGACCTGTCATTGCTGCAGATTTGTGCACTTTTACACAGTAGTATCGATCAGACAATCTAGGGTAAAAACTAAATTAAAGGGGTCTGAAAAATATTAAATTAAAAAATAAGAGAGACCTAAAAGTTCAAATCACCCCCATTTTTCCAAGAAAACAGATATAAAAATAAGTAGTAGGAGGAAAGAAAAGTGGCACTCACCAGGTTAAAAGCAGAATTTTTAGATGTCAAAATATAAGTGAGGGAAAACCAACCCACCACGACTGCGTTTAGAAAACCGACAGCTACAAATGCCCTCTTGCACTACCACAGCTTCCATCAGCACCATGCAAAAGAAGGCTTACCCTTTAGCCAATTTCTCCGTCTTAAAAGACTCAATAGCGACATAGCTAACTTTGAAACACAGGCAGCGGAACTCAAACAAAGGTTACTACACCGTGGCTACCCTTTTCCACTCTTAGAAAAAGCCCTGACTAGAGCACGTGACACCCCTACTTACAGGCACACATTGAACCGACAAAACAGACACAATAGACACCAACAAAAGAAGAGTGGAGAACGCTTGGCTTTCTCCTTTGGGTTCAGCCCTCACAAGCTAGCCATCCGTAATGCCATTCATAGAAATTGGAAGATCTTAGAGCGGGACGACCAGTTGACTGATATTACAAAACACAGACCCCTCATTACCTTTAGACGTAGTCCTTCCATCCGTACACACTTAGTGTCCAGTAGCTTCTCCACCACCAATCCCAATCGGATCCAGAAATGCATCCCCATTGGGAATTTTAAATGCGGGTCTTGCAATTTATGCCGATTTAATCTACAGAAAGACCTTATTAAGCTGGGAGGAGTAAACCACAAGGTCCATTCATTTATCAACTGTTGAACCTCATTTGTAGTCTACACGATCCTTTGCCCATGCAGATTTTTTTACATCGGCAAAACCATTAGAACCCTTTTTACCAGGTTTCGGGAACACTACAACTCGATTAACACCGGTAAAGGGTGCCCTCGTCTCATTAACCACATTAGAGAAAGTCACGGGGGCAATCCCGAAGTACTAAGATTTGCAAGTTTGGCTAAAGTAGAGATCGATCACCGTGGGGGAGATCGTCCAAAAAATCTATTACGCCTCGAAGCAAGATTAATACTGAAATATAATGTTTTGGGAAATATGACAGAAATGATCTCAATGTGTTTATTTGAAGAGTGTTTGCTCCTATTATATTTACACTGTACGGTCCTTATTATATTTACACTATACTAGCGTTACCTGCCGTCTAATTGCTTATGATGTTGTGCTATTTTACTGATGTTTTTTGCCTTTGCTCACCTCTCCCTGTACATGCTGCATCGTGTTAACATGTGTTGTTTACCGCTGCCAAGGCAACGCATGCTCAGGGTGGATATATGACGTCACCCCCGAGTTCTCGCGTTGTTTGAGGCTTGCATCTACCCTGTCCTGGATTTAATGCCGCAATAAAGAGTTCTGCTTTTACCCCGGTGAGTGCCGCTTTGCTTTCCTCCTACTACTTACATTGTTTATGTGCTTTGATATCGAATGTGCACCCCGGGAAGGAACAGTATAGCATACCGGTGGAGTCGTGGAGCCGCAGGCGGTGTTACTGGAGAGTGTTACTGGAGCACTATTACACAATAAGGCTGGTGCCGGTCATCTTTGCTCTTTGATTATTCAGATATAAAAATAAACAATTAAAATCCTAAACATGGTATCACCATGTCTCAAAAGTTGCCAAGACCGCAACATCTTCTAGGTCCACAATCTCAGGCTCCTCTTAGGGCTCAGCAGGCAGACGTTCTCCGAGGATGTCAATAATGTTCTCCTTTAACTCTAGGAAGAAGCCTGGGAATGTTGGAGACAGCATTTTTTAATTGACATTTATGATGCTCATCCAGAAGCCCATTGATAAACTGCTCCCACAGGCTTTGATTGGAATTTGCAGCCTCTTTAGGGTTAAGGCAGATGATAGCCTTCCACATCTCCAGGCAAAGGGCAAAGTCTCCAAGGGATTCTTGGGGCTTCTGTCTTTTCCCAAAGAAATTATGTTTTAGCTCAGAGGCAGTACACTTCTCAGTACACTAGCCTATTGAGAATTTGGGTCACTTTTTGACGTTCCACTCGGGGCCAAGACTTGACTTCACGGAGAGGTCCCTATAACTGCCCAGTGAGGATGCCCACTTTCTGCTCTTCTGTGAGAGGGTATAGGGTGCATAGGGTTAGCTAGCATCTTTGCGCTAAATTCGGAGAGGGTGTGGCTTTCCTTCATAGTGGAGTAACCAGGGAGCTCCGAGGTAGTAGGGCATAGTCAGGGGCATAAACATGGTGACACTGGTTGTAGTAGGACTAGGCGGGCTACCTGGGGTGGCTGGCAGATTCCGACACCCTGATGAGGGCTTTGGCAACAGGAGTCGCTCCTGCACAGTGTCCTCTTCCTGATCTGACATGGTTGGGCTAATATACCTGAGGCTGAGGTGCTAGGAGGCGTCCATCTTTCCTCCCTTCAACTTCTCCAGCGGTACTCACTCAGGCTCAGCCGCGGTGACAGGATAGCTTCAGTGCACAATGTTCCCTTCTCCAGATGGTCGGCAAGCAGGAGAGGCTCAGTGAAGGTCAGCAGCTTTGAATCGGCACTCCGGTTGGTGCGCACGGGTCAGCAGCCTTCTGGCAGCATGCACTGAAATCCGAGATGGCCGATTAAGCCTCTTCCTCGCTGGATCGCTGTGACTTACGCTCCCCTTCCGATTTACTTTGCGCCACACGTGCAGGGGGTGAAGCTTTGTTTGTGCAGACTGTGGATTCCCACCAGTGATTAACGCTTTAGGCGCTGCAGCAGCGCTCTTACAGTAGATGTAGCAGGTTGGACAGAGCTCTTTGCAGCAATTAACCTTGTAGGTACTGAAGCAGCACTCTACAGCACAAAGCATCATACAAAAACAGTCTATCTTGTCGGGCCTTAACTTGTATGGCAGTAGGGTTAGGCAGCACAGTTAAATAAAACAACAGTTCAAAGTGCCAGCATAAGGCACAGAAGTAAATAATCCTTTTTGTGATACCACATGCAACATCTCCCACCGGGGCCTAGCCTTTCTTCGGTGGCTGTAGACAGCTGGGGCCCAGAATACCATTGTGGTTGGCTTGTGCGGCCTTGGGCACGCTATGGTCACGGTGCTTGGTATTGGGACCAGAGGACGGGCCTACAGCATGGCAGGTCTCCTCAGGTGGTGTGTGCAAGAAAAGTGGAGGTAGAGGCTGATGACAGAGGTTTTTCCCTGGGGCAACCCCTGAGATGTATATTGAATCCCTGTGATGGAGTTTGGAGAGCCCGTGATGGTGAAGCAGCCTGATCCAGGGATTACACGGAGGCACGTTGTGCGAATCAACTTACAGTTAGTTCTTTATTCAACTTCAAACAGCAGGCAACTGCCTTGAAGGAAACCTAGGAAACCTAGGCCCTTTTAAGGGCTAATCCTCACATCCCCGCAATCTTTTTATAACTTTTACTTCCCTAATATGCTAATTTTCTAAAGAGGCTACTAGGGCGTGGAGTAGCCGGCTACTCCACGCCCCAGTAGCCTATTTAGAAAATTAGCATATTGGGGAAATAAAAGTCATAAAAAGATTGCCGGGACGTGACTCTTTAAAAGGGCTATCCCCACGTCCAATAGAGCCACCTTAATAGGTAGATCCGTGGTGACGGGTGAATGGAAAGAAATTATGGAACTCCAGTCACACTGTTAAGTAGCAATTTTTAAATTTATTTTTACACAAACTCCAATTGTGACGTTTCGGTCTGTATTAGACCCTCATCAGACTCTGTGGGTACAATAAGTGCATATTATAGTGTGTACAAAGTTTCAAAATATACAAATATATACATATATACAAATTGTCTAAGCCCTCTCCATAGCTGGTAAGTCGTTGCTGCATATTGCAGCAAACAATTACCAGTAACACCCCCGATCACTGCGTTTAAACCCGTAATGGAAAATAGCACCCAAAGTCAAAAAAGGCACTTTTTTGCCATTTTGAAAAATACAAAAAATTCAATAAAAAGTGATTAAAAGGCCGTAGAGTCCTAAAAATAGAATCATTGAAAACGTCTCAGGGGAGTAGTCCCTTAGGACTAAGTAAGTGGACTCCCTGGACCACTGCGGGAGATAACAACCTTAGCCACACCCAGGAGCGGAGTCTAAGTGAACTCCTGGTCTTCGCCAGAGCCTGCCACAAAAACGGGATGGTCTTGCTGCGGTGGGGAGTCGCCAGGTCGCTCCGCGGGTGCGACTAGGCCCACGGTGGCAGCCAAGGTAGGGACACGGGGACCAGGGGAAGGCAGGCAGGACCACGGGAAGGAAGGCAGGCAGGACCACGGGAAGGAAGGCAGGCAGGACCACGGGAAGGCAGGCAGAACCACGGGAAGGCAGGCAGGACCACGGGAAGGCAGGCAGGACCACGGGAAGGCAGGAGCACGGGAAGGCAGGCAGGACCACGGGAAGGCAGGCAGGAAGGACCACGGGAAGGCAGGCAGGACCACGGGAAGGCAGGCAGGAAGGACCACGGGAAGGCAGGCAGGACCACGGGAAGGCAGGCAGGCCAACGGGAAGGCAGGCAGGCCAACGGGAAGGCAGGCAGGCAGGACCACGGGACACCAGGAAACAAGGGAACACCACGAAACACGGAAACTCAGAGGCGTCTGGAAACGCTCAGGAAGGCCTTCTCCTCAGAAGATTGAGCTGAAGATCCGGCAGTGGATGCTGGGAGTCGCCAGGCTATATAGCCGAGCCAGAAATGACAGAGCCAATAAGGAGGACGCTGGCCCTTTAAGGCTAAGAGAAGTCTGCGCGCGCCCCCCCCTAGTGGCAGGAGCGCACAACTGCAGGGAAGAAGCATGCGGCCTACATGCTGAAAGCCAGAGTGCAGGCCTGAGCCAGGAGAGGTAAGTGAGGGCTGGGGGAGACAGTACCCCTCGCCTTAGGGCCCCTCTTCTCTTCTTCTTCAGCCCGCTGCTTTTCTTTCTTCGCCTCCTCCAATTCTTGATGAGACACCTTAGGAGGAGAGAAGGCACCGGGAAGACTTGGGAAGCCGCAGGCTGGGTCGGCTCTAGGCACATTGAAGCGGCCTCAAGGGAGGCCAGTGGAGACTCTGGAGCGGCCTCAGGGGAGGCCGGAGCAGCCGTGGGAAGCTGCGGAGGCTGGGGCGCCGCTGGAGCAGCTCTGGAAAGCTGCGGAGGCTTGGGCACCGCTGGAGCAGCTCTGGGAAGCTGCGGAAGCTTGGGCGCTGCTGGTGCAGCTCTGGGAAGCTGCTGAGACACTGGAACCATGCAGGACACACGAGGTGGTCGAACCTGGACTGGATTTTTGCCAAGAAATTGGTATTGGAAACCATGTCCGGGTCACCACTATCCCAAAGAGGAGTAGCCCAGTTCAGCTCCTCTCCAGTGAGCAAAGAAAAAACACATACCAACTTAGTGCGTTCGGGGGTGGACTGGGAGGACGTCAGTTTGATTTACAACGAGCACTGGACAACAAAACTCCTGCAAAAATTGGGGTTGCCATGAAATTTGTTTGGCATCGAAAAATCTGATCCAGAGTTCGCTGCTGAAAAACATGGCTGGGGGACAGAAGCAACAGGGGGAGTCACAGGAGCCTGCTGCTGTGAGGCAATAATCCGCAGGGTGGCAGCGAGTTTTTCCAAGAGTTCTTTTTGCGCAGCAATCTCTTGGGACTGCTGGGCAATAGCTTGTCCATGGCTTTGGCAGAGATCATGACCTTGGCAGGGTCCATGGCCGGATCTTACTGTCACAGTCTCAGGGGAATAGTCCCTTAGGACTAATTAAGTGGACTCCCTGGACCACCGCGGGAGAAAACAACCTTAGCCACACCCGGGAGCGGAGTCTGAGTGAACTCCTGGTCTTCACTCAGTGCGACTAGGTGCGACTAGGCCAAGGTAGGGCAGCCAAGGTAGGGACACGGGGACCAGGGGAAGGCAGGCAGGCAGGACCACGGGAAGACAGGCAGGCAGGACCACGGGAAGGAAGGCAGGCAGGACCACGGGAAGGAAGGCAGGACCAAAGGAAGGCAGGCAGGCAGGTCCATGGGAAGGCAGGCAGGCAGGACCACGTGAAGGCAGGCAGGACCACGGGAAGGCAGGCAGGACCACGTGAAGGCAGGCAGGCAGGACCACGGGAAGGCAGGCTAACAGGACTACGGGAAGGAAGGCAGGGAGGACCACGGGAAGGCAGGCAAGCAGGACCACGGGAAGGCAGGCAGGACCATGGGAAGGCAGGCAGGACCACGGGCAGGCAGGCTGGCAGGACCACGGGAAGCCAGGCAGGCAGGACCGATTTAGCGGACGCTGAGCGTTAAACCACTGAGCTCAGCGTCCGATATATCTGATGCGGGGCGTGAACAGGCTATTTTGTGTGTGTGTTTTTACTTTTTTCTTTATTATTTTTTGTTTTTACAAGTTTTCCCCTGTAACTGAGGCATCTATCTTACAGGGGAAACGACCACCTGTCACTGGAGATTATGTTCAGAGCTGTACTGGGTCTAATTAGACCCAGCAACTCTCCTTAACCCCTTTAGACCCCGCGTTCACATGACCGCCGAGTCAATGGAGCCGGGGGCGTGCCGGCCCAGCTCCTCGCTGCATCACGCTCTTTCAGCACGATGCACGGAAGAGCGGAGAAGGGGGAAGCGGTAACAAACTCCATCTCCCTTCTCCTTAGGGTCCCCAGTGTGCCTCTGACACCCGGAGACTGGTTCCTGCTGCCGCGACTAGCGCGGGAGCAGGAGAAGACTGCATCGACGTCTAAAGCTGTTGCTGCAGACTCCAGAACTGCGCCCGCATTGTCTATACTAAAACATAGAGGTAAAGTAGTGGTACTCAGCGGTAGATGTTGTAAGTGACATAAGCAGGGAGGGTACAAGTTGCGGCAACAGGGCCATTTCGTGCTCATAGGCGCTTTCTCAAGCCGATGACGTCAGACCACCTGCAACGTGGCACATATAAGCAGTCACAGGTGGGCAGTGTCATAATCCCACTGCATTACAAAAGTTACCATAGAGAGAGAAGGCATCAGACGATTCTACTCCCCCTAGGGGTAAATTGGAAAAGCACATGCTCACAGAAATAGAAATGAATGTGAACAGGGAATAAAAACAGGTGTCAATCTCCTGAGAACATACCTGCACCTGATACATTAAAAACAAGGTAAATCAAGATGTATATGATACATACATATATACAGATACACATATGAACATATTTTTGGCCTATGACTGATCACAAGGAGGTAAATAACCTAGAAAAACATATATTGGAATATAGATTACAAAAAGAAAAGGGCATATTTGAAAACCAAGCCATTATATATTTTATAATTACTCAAATATACTTGCGATTGCGATTGTTCATGCCTAGGGGACCTTGATCCATTTAATCTCATATTGTAACAGTAAAAGGGAACGGTCTCTTCCTATCGGACTCTTTCTATCCCTGAGAATCTTGTATTCTCTGGATTTCCATTATGGCATTGGCGTACTATTAGGCGTGGGCACCCACGCCCTGTGGTAATGGACTTCTGATGCTCTATGAAGCAGGTAAATGGCTTCCTAATAGTTTTGCCTATACAGACCTGCCACAAGGGCAGTACATAATCTAGACCATAAAGTATACCTCAGTACCACATGTAATAAGTGTCGTACTTCTGTAGAAGGTCATTAGGGTTAATTTTTTAAACCTGAAGCTGCCAGATCAGGATCTTGTTTTAGGATATGCCAGTTTCATTGAATAGCAGCACAATCCCCTCACAGGGATTAAAGTCAAAAGAAAAGGCAAGTCTGCCAGTGTTACTCCCCTCCTTGTCTTTTTTTCTTTCTACCTGCAGATCTAAGTAACTCATTGCATGGTATATTCATGGCGTTTTGGAAGCTTTATCCAAAAGTGGAGATCCATGAGTTTCCCTCTAAGTTCTTCTTAGAAAACTTAAAAAATTGTTGTTCATCACCATTAATTATGCTAATACGTAAGAACTTATTGAAGGGGAGACTCTCTTTAGTGTGTGTAGGATGAAAACTCTCCATGTGAAGTAGGGAGTTAGTTGCAGTCTGTTTACGGAAGGTGGAAATACATACACTACCCCCACTTCCCTTATTACTAAATCCAAAAATTCTTGTCTTTTGTCACCAAATACGGCTGTAAACCGCATATTCATCTGGTTAGTGCCATTCAAATACTGTAACAAATGCTAGAAATTCGGCTTGAGAAAGCGCCCGTGAGCGCAAAATGGCCCTGTTGCCGCAGCTTGTAACCGTCCTGCTTGTGTCACTTACAATAAAGAAAATACTTTAATGCACATCTACCGGTGCGTGCCTGCTTTAGTACCTCCACTATTTTTCCTCACTTTACTTAATGGTTGGTGTCTCTAGCCTAAGGGTCCACTAATTAGTGTTTTGACCCTTAGTACTTGCTAGTATGATTTTTGTGTATAATTGTCATTGGTCTTTTTCTGATATGGCAGCTGTTTTTTAACTATTGGTTTAGGCACTCAGTTATGGTTACACAAGGCAACGGCAATCTTTCCAGTTAGGGAATTCATACAAAAAAGATACATTCCTACATTTTCTGGGGCATTTTAACCGATTATCGCTCTGCATCTGATATATCGGGCACAGAGCTGATGCCGGTTCAGCTCACGATCTGAGCCGAACCGTCATCGGGATACACGCGACCGTAGCATTTAACCTGCCTTTGGGGGGGTCTTTCCCCCACAATCGCACCCCCGCACGCCGATCGTTACTATGGCAGCCTGTAGGCACTGCCTGAAAGATGGCGTCTGTGCATAGGCTGACACTGCTTATACCCTGCAATACTGAAGTATTATCATGAACAAGCAATTGGATGATTGCTTGTTCATGTCCAATGGGGGAAATAGTAAAAAAGTTAAAAAAAAAATGTTATTCAATAAAAAATAAAGTAATAAATCAATAAAAATGCCCATAAGCCCCACAACATATAAAGAGACATATAACCCAAAAAAAGGTCTAAACCATAACAAAAACCCCACATATATAGTATCGAGTCCGTAACAATCCGTAGAATAAAAGTAAATAATTATCGAACCTGTTCGATGAACGCCGTTAAAAAAACTGTTAAAAATCGGCCAAAAATTATGATTTTTACCTATACAATCCCACAAAAAATGCAATAAAAAGTGATCAAAAACCCATATGTACTCCAGAATGATACTGGTGCAAAGTACAACATGTCCCGCAAAAAAATAAGCCATCAATCAGCAACATAGCCAATAAATTAAAAATGTTATGCCACTTGGAAGACGGCAGTACAAAAATTAAATTTTTCCCACATTAGGGTTTTATTTGACAAATTTAGTAAAATGTAAGAAAAAATATTCATGTTTGGTATCCCCGTAATCGTATCGAACCATAGAATAAAGATAACATGGTTATTAGTCTATATGGTGAACACCAAAAAAAAAGGGTAAAAAATCCAGTACAGAATTGATGCTTTTCTACTTCTGCCCTCAAAAAGAAGTTCCTACATTTTCAACAATAGGGGATACCAACCCCAAAATGGAAAAACACTGGAA
The DNA here is from genome assembly GCF_040894005.1 of Engystomops pustulosus. NCBI lineage: Eukaryota > Metazoa > Chordata > Amphibia > Anura > Leptodactylidae > Engystomops > Engystomops pustulosus. The sequence goes on along the minus strand of NC_092412.1, from coordinate 216,545,664 downwards.
AAAGCATCTTGTCCCGCAAAATAAATGCCGTCACATGGCCCAAATAACGAATGGGACCAATGGGAAAACTAAAATCCTGGCAACTGCAGGGCGCTCCTTCCCTTCTGCGCCTCACTGTGCGCCCAAAACACATGTAACGGCCACATGTGGGGGGTCTATGTACTCAGGAGAAATTGCAGAACAAATTGTATGGTGGGTTTTCTCTTTTTATCTTTTGGATATGTGTAAATGTTATAGCTAAATGATCGTATAACCGGCACAATTTGACCATTCTAAATTTCACCTCCATTTTGATTTGATTACTATGAAGACCTCAAGGAGTTAACAATCTTCCTAAAAACTGTTTCTGATAGTTTGAGGGGTGCAGATTTGAAAATGGGTTGATTATATAGGGGGTTTTGATGCTAAATATGTAAAATGTCATTCAAAAAGGTATTTATCCCCAAAATAGTCGATTCTAAAAATACGGAAAATCGATATTTGATTTGTAAGCCGAGCGACATCAATATATATTATCCAGACATTTAAAAAATTATGAAAACGTACAGTAGACATATGGGAAATGTAATTCAGCAAGTTATTTAGGTGGTAAATTTATCTGCCTGAAAACGCAATGATTTAGAATTTTGGAAATGGCAAACTTTTCAAAAAATTCATCATTTTTTCTTTTTTTCTTTAAATAAACACAAAACTTATCTGCCAAAATTTACCATTAAAATGAAGTACAACATGTAGGGAAAAAACTATCTCAGAATCGCTTTGCTAAGTAACAGTTATAAACCATATAATGCAACGCAAGTCAGAATACAAAAAATTGGGCTGAGCCTTAAGCTATAAAAAGGCTGCGTCCTTAAGGGGTTAAATATACAATGAGCACACAACCTCATGGTGGTAGGTACAGAGTTCAGAAAATGAATGGGATTGTACCGAGAGGTACTGAAGCTAGGTGCCGTTGTCCCCCCTGATGGTCAAGTGGGAAGTGGAGGCCACAGCAAGTTCTCTCAGATTGACCTTTGGAGGAGGAGAAAGTGATGCTCCCTAAACTTGACGTCAAACTGAGAGAACAATTTGACATTACTAAGATGTTTGTCTAAAGCAGATTTCAAAACTAAGGAATCCCAGTTACAGGCTTCAATAGAAAGATTAGAGTTTCATCTGAAAGACAAGAACAACAATTTTTACATGACCTTCAAGACTTTGGGGAGAATAGGGAAGAATAGGGTTCCTCCATGAAGACAGATACTAACTCAAGGGTAAAAGGTAGAGGTAGGGACCGAGCTGCAGAAGGTGGAATCGCAGGCCCAGTTAAAACTTTTTTTTAGAACAAAATGAACATGTGAAAACACGGAGTGCACATCAGAACAACTCCGTGCCTCCTCCACTCAGTGTCCCAAATAGTAAACTTGTTTGTGAGACCCCTTTCAAATTCTGATGCAAAATGAGTACAGATTTGGGGATAACATAACATCTACTTATGGATGTTAGACTCCTTTTTAGCCTTCAGAATGATCCAGTGGAGGCAGGCAAAAGTTCATTTTAAAAACAAAAAATAGTCAGTTGCCTCTGATACTTTAACCATTGATGTGTTTTTGAAAGAGGAGGTAAGGCATATGGAGTTCAACAAGAGGGACCATAATCTTGATGTCTCTAAAAGGTCGGCTGAAGGATCTTGAACAAGACATCTCCATAACAATTAAGCCCTCCGACAAGGGGGGAAATGTTGTTATTATGGATAAGTCTGATTATAAGCATGTGTGAAGACCTTATTTGTGAAAAATGAGACCTATGAGGTACTTACTTCCAATCCCACCTTTACATACAGGATAGAATTGAAAGAAGTTCTTCAGGATGTTTTAGGAATGGAACTGATTAGCAAAGCAGAGTATGACTTTGACTGGTCATTGCTATATTCTACTCACTCCCTAAAATACATAAGGGGGTAGTTCCCCTAAATGAGAGGCCTATGTTTTTGGGTATAGGGAGTTTAGTGTAGAAAGTCAGTATCTAGCTTGACAATGTACTGTGTGACTTTGTACATCTCTCACCTCTTATACACGCAATACCCTTAATCTACTTAAAAGGATGGAAGGTATCTCCATTGAAGGTAATTGGTTCTCTATCCTCAACCATACATGAATCAGGCATCCACAATGACCTCTTCCTACAACTACTACGGTTCTCTATCACTCAAAATGATTTTTTGTTTGACAGAAAAGTGTAGCACCAGCTCAGGGGCACAGCAATCGGTTGGCCATGTGCACCAATGTATGTCGACCTGCTTATTTAAGTTTGGTATCCTTTTTGGGGCTTTTGTGTTGCTCTTTCCTATTTTTTAAGAATTGTGTCCTTCCATTTATGAGTTCTTTTTTGCATACACAGTATTCCCTATTTTGCTATTCAAATAAGGTATGAAAGAGAAGACTATGTGCGGATTTTATGTGTTTGAGGTAAAGTATTTATTGTTTTTAAGTATTTGTATTGGTGAAGTTTCCCTCGCATTTTGGGTTTTGTTATTGAGCTGGGTAGCACCACAGGGGTTGATCCTGTCTTTGTGGATGTTATTATATTTGGTATAATTATTCTGGTATGTGTCCAAGTCTATCAGTGAGGCTTTATAGGTTTTCCTGAGTAGACTGGGAAACGGATTACTGTCCTTTAGATAAGAATTCTTAGGTTAGGTGCTTGGGTATAGTGTAAAAACTTATGAAGTCACTTCTGAGCAACGGGAGCAGTCGGAACTGCCATCAGAAATTTTTGGACCCCACATATCCAAACCATCTACAACCTCACACTCCTCCCCTGCCACGTCCATTATCAGAAGTTTATATGACAATTAGTTCATCCTAGCCAGGAGAGTGGTGATCTGTTATTTTTGGGCAGCACATAGAGACGCATCCTCAGACAAAATAAAGGATACCATGCCATTGACGAACATTAGGTAATTCCTAGTTCATATCATATCTAGGCTCATATCTTCTACTATATATGTTATCAGGTTCGTATTTAGTGTTGGTGCTGCCTGAGGGTGATGCCACACATGGCGTTTTGAAACCGTTTTTGGTCAGTTTTTAAGCACTCCTTTAAAAAACACATGCGTTAAAAAAAGCATCTTTTTTAAAAATGCATGCGTTTTTTGAAAACACATCTGTTTTTGCCTGTTTTTTATTGCGCAAATTCGGAAAACCTGTAAAAAACGGATGCATTTTCAAAAAATTAACGGATTGCTTAAAAACGGACCAAAAACAGTTTCAAAACGCCATGTATGGCATCACCCCTAGGAACTCTGTTCTTACTTTACCCTTGATGGTGCAATCAAGCTAACATCTCTGCCCATAACTCACAGTATGTTACTAAAAAGAGGAGGGTTGGACCCAGGATGAGTCTCTCCAATGTTCACTGCTAGCATTAGAATTGAAAACGGATTTATATTGCGTTCACACACTGCGTTTGCCTTGTGTTTTAAAAAGCATGATAAAATGCTTTATCATATGTACAGTAATGGCCAAAAGTTTTGAGAATGATACAAATGTTAATTTTTACAAAGTCTACTGCATCAGGTTTTATAATGGCAATTTGCATACACTCCAGAATGTTATAAAGAGTGATCAGCTTAACAGCAATTAATTGCAAAGTCAATATTTGCCTAGAAAATGAACTTTTTCCCCCAAAACACATTTCAACTTCATTGCAGGCCTGCCTTAAAAGGAGCAGCTAACATTGTTTCAGGGATCGCTCCAGCAACACAGGTGGGGGTATTGATGAGGACAGGGCTGGAGATCAATCTGTCATGATTAAGTAAGAATCACACCACTGGACACTTTAAAAGGAGGCTGGTGCTTGGCTTGCTCAGGAATGGCAGCAGGCAGGTGTGAGTGCATCTGCACGCACTGTGGAGGTTGAGACTCTTGGAGCAAGGCCTGGTGTCAAGGAGGGCAGCAAAGAAGCCGCTTCTCTCCAGAAAATACATCAGGGACAGACTGATAATCTGCAAAAGGTACAGGGAGTGGACTGCTGAGGACTGGGGTAAAGTCATTTTCTCTGATGAATCCCCTTTCCTATTGTTTGTAACATCTGGAAAACAGCTTGTTCGGAGAAGACGAGGTGAGCAATACCACCAGTCTTGTCTCATGCCAACTGTAAAGCCTCCTGCAACCATTCATGTGTGGGGCGGCTTCTCAGCCAAGGGAATCGGCTCTCTCACAGTCTTGATTAAAAACACATCCATGAATAAAGAATGGTACCAGAATGGTGATGGAGCACCTGGCCATAAAGCAAAGGTGATGACTAAATGGCTCAGGGAACAAAACATAGAGATTTTGGGTCCACGGCATGGAAACTCCTCAGATCTTAATCCCATTGAGAACTTGTGGTCAATCATCAAAAGACGGGTGGACAAACAAAAAAAAAAAGACTGCTATCAGTCAGGATTTGGTCCAGAAGTCGATTGAGAGCTGCCAGGGAGAATTGCAGAGGTCCTGAAGAAGAAGGGGCAACACTGCAAATATTGACTTGCTGCAGTAACTCATTCTAACTGTCAGTAAAAGCTTTTGTTACTCATAATATCATTGCACTTGTATTTCTGTACGTGATAAAAACATCTGACAAACTCACATAAAAACCAGAGGGCAACAGATCATGTGAAAATATAATATTTGTGTCATTCTCAAAACTTATGGCCATGACTGTAAGCACATTGTGCCACCCCATACAGCTTAACACCATATATACTACTCACACCACAACTATCCACACTGTGCCAGGTATACGTTATATTCCCTGAATAAGCTGTATCCACATGTGAAATAAAGACACCTTTTTCCACGGAGTGCTGCCCGCCTGCCTTTTCCCTGAATAAATATTAATTGTAGCCACTAAATTATAGCACAGTTCCCCATTATTTCATTTTTTTCTATTTTAAATGCATAAAACCCCCATTAAATTACATAAAGTGCCCCTCTAATTATATTATATACATTTTCCCTCAGAATTATACAGATTACCAGCCAATAATTTTTAATAAAAGTACTGACATCCCTAAATTAAGGTACATTCCTAGCACCCCACATTCATATATATTACTTGTTAATAAAAAATTACAGCCCTCCCCTCACTTCAAAATGTAACAAACAGCCCCCCTAAGTCATTAATTCATGTAATATACAGATCTCCCCTCAGTCAATAATCCTTGTAAAAGGCAGGGTCCCCGCTTAGTAAATATCCATGCAATACACAGGGACAGGCAAGGGATCACACTTGGAAACCCGAAAGCTTGAACAAAAACTTACCCGGTCACCGGAGTTCATCGAAAGTGCATTGTCTGTCTACAATGCACTGTGCCGCGATTGAGCGCCCAATATCGTACATGTGTCGCTTCCCCACTCAGGTCCGACAGAGATCACTGTCTTTTTAGTGGTGCATGTAAGTGCTTGGGCTTGCGACCCAATTTGAAAGTTAAATCCCGGGCTCAGTCCGAATCAGTCGCAGATGGTACGCCCTCTAATTTGTGTAGCACGGAGGCAGCGCAGCTGCGCCACAGAAAGGGTCGCATGTGCCACAATCCCAGTGCACACACTTATTAAATACCTGCGCAAACTGTTTTAGCCCCGAAAAAGTTGCACAGTCCAACAAAAGTGAACGTCCGACCCTTTGTAAGTGAGCCACAGTCTGTTCAATGGCACACAGTCCATAGCAACAGTATGTAACAGGCTGTAACTTTCCTTCTTTTGTCCCCTCAAAAACACAAAGTCCTGAAATGTGCCTTCATGCATATGACACAGGGTAAATATAAATAAGATAGATTATAGGGGGAGATTTCTGAGAGCAGAACTGTTCTGGTTGCCCATTGCAACCAATGAGAGCTCATCTTTCATTTTCTACTAGCTGATTATAAAGTTAAAGTTGAGCTCTGATTGGTTGCCATGGGCAACTAGAACAGTTTTATCTCAGACACTTCTGCATGGCATGGCTCACACTCACACAGCCTATCTAGCTTACTGGTAGGATGATTGTTTTGTAGCAAAACTTGATCTTGGTCTGACCATGACTAATGACAACATACCAAGTTATATCCGAAAAGCATAGGTCTTCCGCACACACATTTTAACAGTGAGCATGTCAGCTCTATACCTGTGATGTACTTGAATTTTTTCTTTTTTGTTTCTTATTACCATGAATTAAAATAAAGAATATGAAGCGTTTTAATTCATTGCTACGAGTTTTGGATCAAATTCAAAGTTTTGCTTCAGCCAGGGGATGCTGATATTCCTGAACCCTCTCAGTCCGAGTCCGGTGCTTCAATGTCCAGTGGCATATCGGCTGGCAGATGGCTTTGTCTCCCAAACATCATATAGTGGGGGGTATACACAGTGGTGCAATAGGTGGTGTTATATATAGGTATACCAGTTTGGGTAGAGGTCTAGGCCAGTCATCCTTTTTCAGAGGCAGCAAAGTTTTCAGCACATTGATAAGAGTCTGGCGATTTTTTTTATTTTTACAAAGCCCGGTTCCCTGCCGGTAGTAAGCGGTGGTCCTCAGTTTCTTACAGTTGTATAAGGCACACAACTCCTGTAATAACTAGGATTGAAACGTAGACCCTTGTGTCTGGACACCCATGGGGAAGAATAAAGCTTTTCCACAGGGCTGCAGTTTTAGTTGGTAGGAATGGTAGTCTGTGAGCTACCACAAATTTGGTGCAATGGTCTATGATTGTCATCACATCAACATGACCTGACTGACTAGCCTCAAGCTTTACACGACCGAGGGGCACAATTTCCAGAGGATGATGTCTCACCAAGGGGTTTATAGCAACCTTCTGGTTATGTTGCTCCCCTTGAGCAATGGCACAGGAAGGGCAATCTCGGCACTTGGTTTCGATGTCGTTTTTCATGACAGGGCAAAGTTTAAAATTAGCAATCATCTGGCCCAAAATTCAGTGAAGGTGGTTCCCCTCATAGCGGCGTAGCCAAGGGGTCCTGAAGTAATATGATGAGAGGCATGACTGCAGTGGCATTGGTAGTAGTAGATCTATTAAGACTGCTTGGGTTTGGTTAGGTAACTTTTCTCTAAGACATGTATGTTCACTTTAGGCTATCTAGGTTAATATTCTAGGTTGGTAAGTTTTTTTAAATCCACTAGACCAGGTTTTCATCCTATGTCTGTTAACATATATTTCTAAAATAAAAAAAAAATTAATGAAAAAACGTTCCCCAGAGGTACTCACTCAGGATCAGCTCTGGTGTACAAACAAACTCCCTCCCAGCATGCATCCGCAAGTGCTCCTTGCAAGTCATGCAACACTGGTATCAGCATTCCAGCTGGTGTACAGGCTTCTGGCAGGTTAGGAAGCAGTGTGCGGCGAAATCTAAGATGGCCAATACAGGCTATGGAGTGTTTGGCCATCCACTTGGCAATTGAGGTTCATTGTGAATAAATGAAAGGTTGCACCCGGGGGCTAATAATCCACAGGCAACATACACTCACCGGCCACTTTATTAGGTACACCATGCTAGTAACGGGTTGGACCCCCTTTTGCCTTCAGAACTGCCTCAATTCTTCGTGGCATAGATTCAACAAGGTGCTGGAAGCATTCCTCAGAGATTTTGGTCCATATTGACAGGATGGCATCACACAGTTGCCGCAGATTTGTCGGCTGCACATCCATGATGCGAATCTCCCGTTCCACCACATCCCAAAGATGCTCTATTGGATTGAGATCTGGTGACTGTGGAGGCCATTTGAGTACAGTGACCTCATTGTCATGTTCAAGAAACCAGTCTGAGATGATTCCAGCTTTATGACATGGCGCATTATCCTGCTGAAAGTAGCCATCAGATGTTGGGTACATTGTGGTCATATAGGGATGGACATGGTCAGCAACAATACTCAGGTAGGCTGTGGCGTTGCAACGATGCTCAATTGGTACCAAGGGGCCCAAAGAGTGCCAAGAAAATATACCCCACACCATGACACCACCACCACCAGCCTGAACCGTTGATACAAGGCAGGATGGATCCATGCTTTCATGTTGTTGACGCCAAATTCTGACCTTACCATCCGAATGTCGCAGCAGAAATCGAGACCCATCAGACCAGGCAACGTTTTTCCAATCTTCTACTGTCCAATTTTGATGAGCTTGTGCAAATTGTAGCCTCAGTTTCCTGTTCTTAGCTGAAAGGAGTGGCACCCAGTGTGGTCTTCTGCTGCTGTAGCCCATCTGCCTCAAAGTTCGACATACTGTGCGTTCAGAGATGCTCTTCTGCCTACCTTGGTTGTAACGGGTGGCGATTTGAGTCACTGTTGCCTTTCTATCAGCTCGAACCAGTCTGCCCATTCTCCTCTGACCTCTGGCATCAACAAGGCATTTCCGCCCACAGAACTGCCGCTCACTGGATGTTTTTTCTTTTTTGGACCATTCTCTGTAAACCCTAGAGATGGTTGTGCGTGAAAATCCCAGTAGATCAGCAGTTTCTGAAATACTCAGACCAGCCCTTCTGGCACCAACAACCATGCCACGTTCAAAGGCACTCAAATCACCTTTCTTCCCCATACTGATGCTCGGTTTGAACTGCAGGAGAATGTCTTGACCATGTCTACATGCCTAAATGCACTGAGTTGCCGCCATGTAATTGGCTGATTAGAAATTAAGTGTTAACGAGCAATTGGACAGGTGTACCTAATAAAGTGGCCGGTGAGTGTATGTTCAAAGTGGAGTAAATCTGGGAGAGTCCCTTGTGGAAAAGGACCTGGGTGTAATAGTATATCACAGATTAAATAACATCATACAATGCCTCTAAAGCCAGCAGGCTCTTGTCTTGTATCAAAAGAGGTATGGACTCTTAGGATAAAGCTGCAGTCACGCGAATGTATGCCTGCCGGGCGGCCATACAATCGCCGCAATGAAGGAGGCCTCCCCTCTCCATAGAGAAGCATGGCGCTCGGCGCCTTAACACAGGGAAAGATAGGACATGTCCTTTCCCGGTGTACGGAGCCGCACGTGTGCTGCACGGTATTGCTCCATGCGCCCATTGCAAGCTTGCGACCGTACATACGTGCCCTCGACGGTCGTGTGAATGCAGCCTTAAGATGTAATATTACCACAATCAGTGGGTAACATGGAGATAAAGGGGTACAGGAGGTGGTCTGGGCAGCCATCACTAATGACAGCCGGTCTCCGCTAGCAGTGAGTGTAAGGGGACCCCAACAGCTTATAATATGTGCAGGGCATCCCGCAACCACATGGATAGCCTCTCACCGCGAGGCTTTTAGCTGGCAATTTTCAGCAGGATAATGTTTGCCCAAACATAGACGGCTTCCAAGGAATGTCTCCGACAGATCGCAATACTTACTTAATTATTAACCACGCATGTGTGGAAACAGCTTCAGATGGATGCACAGATCAAGCCGCAACTTATGTAAATGTGCTGCTGGATACAGTATGAAACCCGTATCACTATATACCCAACAAAATTTCAACCAATCCTATGGACAGACTATTGTAATAACTTATGCATTTGTATGGAATACGAACCGTATAGAAACAGAAAACAATAACAAATCAAAGGTCTTCTAGAATATTTATTTCCAATATACCTGCATTGGAATATTAGACAAAAAAAGGCACAAACTCACATAAAAGAAACAACAATAATAGTCTAGACAAATCTACAAATAGTACTTATTTCAAAAGGAAGAATGGTATCAAACAATCAGAATCTGTCTGAAGATCAGCTGAGGTTTTACTCAAAGTATAACAGGGCAAGAAAGCAGCAGTCTCCATTGAGAACATCAAGTGTAAGGTTTTCATCCGTTTCTATTGTCAGAAGAAGTAGGATCTGTCCTTGTAAAGCAAAAGCAGCAGCCAACAATTGCAAATCCTAAGGCAAGACCAGCAAATAATCTAATTAACATGGTAGATGGTAAAATCTGCTGTCCGATGTGCCAAAAAGTCGGCCATGTTGTTTATCTATAAGCAATTAACTTTTTATGTTTGAACTTTGGTTCAAGTCACAAAGTGGTCGTATGAACTTGAACCAATGTGATTTGTATAACCTGTGTGTGAATCAGATCATACAAAAAAGAAACAATTGCATTTGCTGCTATTATCTACACAGGAATCAGTCCATTTATATGTAGGTAACAAGAAGTGTACGTTTTATAGGACAAAGTATGAACATTACCTTTGCAGTGTCAAGCAGCCAGTCACCTAAATACCAGCATCCCCACCCTGCTCCAAACTCGCCCTGAAGATATCACCAAAGTTATAGTTTTTGGAAAGCCATATATGTGTGTGTAATGCTTCAATAGACCACATATGGAGAAGAAACCAGATATAGCTACAGATAATTTATTGAAGGGTCTTGTTAGGCACTGAATACATTGGTTACTCCTCTGCTATAAAACCCTCAAATTGTTCGCTTATTTCCCAAGAACACATTGCAGGGGTCATACAGTATGGATCCCGGGAACAACAATGGAGATTTATCACAAGTGTCTGAGAAAAAACTGTTCTAGTTGCTCTTGGCAGCAAATTACAGCTCAGCTTTCATTTTACAGAAGTCTATCAAATAAAAGTTGATTGGTTGCCAAAAGCAACTAAAATAGTTTTACCTTACCCAATGGCTATATCTATATGATGACATCTACTTGCATATTTATGGTCATCTTATCTGACAGCTATACACCTGTAGATGCTGCTGTAGAAATAGATGACATCATTTGTGACATTCTCATATAGTACAATGAACTTTGTTCTCCTCTTGGATTATCTATCCAAGGCAGCGATAATATCAATACAAGACAGAAAATACAAAGGGCCTGCTTGGAAGAACATATTTTAGAGCAACTCCTAAAAATAGTGCTACAAAAACACAGAGAGATATAGTGCAATAGTATCAGCAGCCTGAAAAATGTATGTGGAAGCCATCGAACACGTGTAACCAAGTCACTATGTCCACAGGTAACATCAATGGTAATGTAAAGATATTCTGGACCGCAAAAATGATAATAAAACCCTAAAAAATTAAAAAACTGCATCAAAATTGAATGTGTGATCATAGCCTCAAGGAATGACTGGCCAACTATCCAATGTGTATTGGGGCCTTTTAAGTTTAACAGGCAGATGATGTCAGGCAGTATATTAAATTTCCACACTGAGCCAAAAGTGTAGGGTATAAGGAAGTTGGGAGGGAAGCTGGTGCCCAAGAGCCATAAGACCTTTAGTGGTAGTGGCCAACCCCTTCAAACCTGACCAGAGCAAGTACAAGACCCATACAGTAATTACCCTGGTAAAGTTTGTGTAAAGCGTCAGGACCAGCGGCCCGGAAGTCCCGAGTCCTGCTGCCCTGTCTTGTGTGAAGTCCTGGCTGATTTACACAAACTTTACCGGGGCAACTACTATATGGGTGACACTATTAGGGTCTTGCATTTTATCCATTTACCCCGGTAAAGTTTACTGATAGTGGTCCACCATCTTTAAGGGATTTTGACAATAACAACTATATTCAAACATTCACTTTAGGTAGAAGTCCAGGTCAACTTCCTCTGTACGTTCCAAAGTATTTATATAAGAGTCTTTGACTGATATTTGGAACAGGGATAAAGGAGCCAGTAGGTGAAATATTTTATATGACTGCAACAAAATGCCCTTCATTTTTTTTTATATTGATCCGCTTTAGTTACCCATACACAATACAAAAGCAGCTGCTTTCTCGTCTACTCAAAATAAAGCAAATCAAAAAGACGGGCGTGCAATGAGAAATGCTGTCTGAGGTAAACGTTGAATTTATTTTAATGGCTAATGGGATATCGATGCTTATAAATTATAACATTTCACAAAAATATATCCTTCTATTTGGTGAGGAGTGATATTACATCAGATGAACGCATGCGCTGGGTAGTGAATAAATAAGGGGCAGTTTCTCCTCTTCTGCATGGACCCACCTACAGATTTTCTTTCACATCTCCTTGAGAACCTTATAATATCTACACATATGGAGAACATGTTTCACTATTTACAGTTATTAAAACCAACTTTATTATTAAATATATATATCCTACAACCACAGTCTGAGCAGGCATCTTGATATCGGAGGACTAAGTAGTGGATAAGCTATGGCTAGTGGGGCCCTTCCTTTTTCCGAGATAAAACAGCTTAAATGACCCCAAAATCTCAAAAATAAAATGTTTCCATTAACCTTTCCAACTAATTTTCTTCTATTCTTGTTCTCCTATTTTTTGGTCACCCAGCTGTCCCCTGCTGTGATATGTTGTCCATTAACACATGATGTGAATATGGAGGTCTATTGGTAGCCTTCCTTGTGAGAAGTCATGTATAATAACAAACTGAAGTTCTGAGCATGTGAAATCATGTCTTTATGACAAACATCAACAATAACAGAATACCACTGGACCACTGGAGATACCAAAAAACAGGAAAAGTGGAATATTTCTTGATATTGGGACAAGTAAGAACAATTGTGGCCTCAAGGAAAATCCCTTTAAAAGGGAACCTGTCATCAGATTTTAAACTAATAAACCTAATTACAGGTTTCCATAGCACTATGCTAACTATTTCCCACAATGGTTTTCGTTAAAAAACAATGCAAAGTTTGCCCAGAAAATTATTGTGGTAAGCCGACCTCGCACCCTGCCATAAGGAGCAGCGAGTCACAAGGGGCGTGTGTTATTCATTTAAGGCAGTGTGTGACTCAGCCCACAACCCCGGCATCTCCCTCATTCTTCCTTCTTTTTGGATGACGTCATCCACTGTTCTGCTCTGCAAAAAGGAGGGGTGGGGGGACGAGGGAGATGCTGGAGACATGGGTTAAGTCAGACAGCGGCTCGCACGAATAACACACGCCCCTGGTGACTCACTGTTCCTTCTGGAAGGGCCCCAGGTAGACTTCAAAGTTTATCTTCTGGGGATAGGAACTATGCCTTTTTTTAATCTAAAAAAAGTGTGGGCGATATTTAGCCTAGAGTTATGGGAACCTCTCATTAAATTTAATAGTGAAAATCTGGTGACAGGTTCCCTTTAGGGCCCTGTTCACACCTGTGCATTGGAAAATAAAAAGAAGGTGTTCTGTTCACCTTCAATTAACCATGGACTTTAATGGACTGTCTGTTAAGCATCCAATTTTGTGCCAATTTGTAATACCTTATTTTACCCAACACTGGAAGTGAATCCAATAGGAAGGAGAAGGATAAGTCCTTTCATTATATTTCCCATGAAGCTGTACTTTGGTTATTATGAGTAATATAACATTTGGGTCGTTCAAATCTGTAGTACTGCTCTGTGATAGGATAGCAATTTCAGACGCCTGACTGTTGTCAGTACATGTATAGTCACAGAATCCATAAAATTACAAAATAAAATGGTAAAATATTTTCAACAGAGAAACCAACACAGACAGGAACACAGCCAGTTTGCAAGTTTTATGAAAAAAGTTACCCTTATCAACCAATCCTAGCACAGCTTTCATCCCTTACATCTTAAGGAAAAATAATATCTGTGTTGCTAGTGGTTGTTATGAGCAATAAAAGGCAGTTCCCCATGAATTTCCAAAAAAGCCTTGTTCAAATGACACAATTGATATACAACCTTAATAAATCTACATTACTGGGGGCAGATTTATGAAAACTGCCTAAAATTGTGGTGCATCCAATCACAGGACATCTTTTATTTTACCAGAGCAGTTTAGGAAATGCTAGCTCATCTCTGATTGGTGGCTATGACCATCAAAGACAGTTTTTCTTTCGAAGTCCGCGTTTTGGAATTTACTCAATTTTCATTATAAAAGGAATGTTTCGAAGATACCTGTTATGCATCTGATATATCTCCATATATAGGTAATAAATTATCTGTACTTTATTGTCACTTCTTCTCTATTACGGTTCTACTTTTTATGTAGCTACTTGACTCTTACGGATCTGTTCTGCACCTCATCTAACATTTACCTGAAGAAGAAACATATTATGGAACATAATAAAAATTTGTAAAAATCGGGGTTATTGCACAACTGTTGGTTGCTCAAGAAATATTTAACCCTAAACCCTGTCCAACTACAAATCTCAGCATGCTCTACTAGCTTCATGAAGCTGTGGCTGAACTGTATATACATGTTTACATTACTTTGTGAACGTATATCTGAAGAAAACAGAATCCACATTATTCTTGTGGGAGCATGATGGGAGATTTTTTTTTTTTTTTTTTTTTGGGGGGGGGGCGATGCGCTTACAACACAGGAACAACTGGAATGTCAGAGCAAAGTGGGAAATCGGATTGTCTTACCATAACATAAACCATCAGGTTTTCAGTTATTTACATCATTGTGACAAAAAAACAACACAGAATCTTGGACTACAAAGCAAAAAAAACAAAAACAAAACTATACTTCTGCTATGGAGGTCTCCATATCATACAGAAATTTAGGCGTCCTGCTAGAAGAATAGGATTGTGGTACATCCCAAAAAATTACATCAGGGCTTTAGATAGCACTTCATGTCTCAAAGTAGTAACAGAACTATTTGCATTTCACAATTATCACAAGACATTAGTTTTAGGGTATTTTTTTTTTGTTTCTCTTTCTAAATGTGACATTTAAATTAAAGAGAAGCTCGATAGACTGTCTGGGGGCAATGAAAATAAAAGAGCTTAGGGCTTTGTTAATACAGTATATACACAATGCACCTGAGGAGTGAGCTCCTTCATCACGCAGGTAGGAGAATCATAGCGTTTGCTTGTTATAGGACTACCAGCTCACAATATTATGGGGTGCCTAGAGTAAACTACAGGAGGGGTTCAAATCTTTTGCAAAAACAGGTAGTGGACTTGATCTAGAAGTGAGCTATTCTTCAGGACCGGACTACAGGATATTCCTGTCCATCACTTCGGTTCAAAGCTGAAAAAGATTAAAAAAAAAAAAATTCTTATTCAGATCACAATGAATAATATTTTGTATGCAGTGTAACAAAAAAATTATTCTAATCTAAATATAAATATAAGATAATGTGAATGAAAAATGATCATATAGCGTTTAGAAGTTAAAGGAAACCTACCACTTGAAATGCCAGGTGTAAGCTGCAGATACCGAGCACCAGCTCAGGGTGAGCTGGTGTCGGAGCTTACTTTCGTTATTGTCCTAAACCGCTGTATCGCGGTTTAAACACTTTTTAATGTTTATATCTGAAGCACCTTCGGCGCACCAAGCGCGCAACTGCTTGGTGCGCCGAAGCTGCTTCAGATATAAACATTAAAAAGGACAATAACTAAAGGAAGCTCCGACACCAGTTCACCCTGAGCTGGTGCTCGGTATTTGCAGCTTACACCTACCACTTCAAGTGGTAGGTTTCCTTTAAATACAACAAGTAATATGGCCAACATTACAGCACCTACAGGGGTTGTCTCCCTACTTAAAGAGGACCTGTCACCCAGAAATTTGGCACTAGGAGCTCTCTCCATAGCTCGGCGTGACTGCCACGCATCATATGGCATTCACCGCCCCCAATCCCGCCCCCTCATGAATATGCCAGACCGCTTTGAGAACAGTCCGGAGTTTCTACTGTACTAAGCAGCGGTGTTAGATAGTGTTATTGGAGGTTTACGATAAGCCTAGCCGTGTTACACTGCTGCGTTTGTTTTAGCACTAGGAGCTGCTTACTTTAGTGCCGAATTTCTGGGTGACATGTCCTCTTTGAACAAGGGTTATACAAAGTATTATCTCCTGTCTACAGAATATGGGATAACAATCTAATCAGGGGGATCCAACCGCTGGGACCTTCATGATCACAATGCCTGTAGTCATAGGTCCTCTCCCACACCATTAAATACCGAGGGAACGTTGGAAATTGCCAAGCGCTGCGCTTGGCTGATCCCGGCGATACTATTACCTGTCTATGACAGAGTCGGTGATACCAGAGTGCTGTGTTCAGCAATTTCCGATGCGGTCATTGGATTAATGACTCAGCCACAGCTACCGCTTCAGTCAACTAGTAAGAACAGACCTCCTTTGCTTGTGAGAAGGCATCCCAGGAATTAGATCTCATTGATCAGGGGTTATCCCTTATACCAGTGATAGTGAATCTTTAAGTGGCCTAGTGCCTAAACTATAACCATTACAGTGCTGGAGCAGGAGCTCCAATGATAGACTAATAAATGTGTAGTTCAGCCAACTACTGGAAGTGGGTCAGAGGAACCCTTGTTCCCAAGATAGATGCAGGTTCCAGAGGTAAAATCCACATCTTTTATTGCAAACCTCATTAAGACATAACCACATAAAAAATAAATTTATTCATATCATTTTTTTTTTCTTTTTATACTAAGATTTCAAAAAAACCAAAATCAGGGTGGAAACAATGCATTGAAAATATTGTACTTACTGAACTCAATACTTCAATGCTAGTCATCTGCTGCCACCATGCCTTTTACTGGATCTTTCTCTCTCATCTGAAATTAGAATACAAGTCTTAAACATAGAATAGTCTTAAAACAGAATAAATAAAAAGAAAACTAAAAAACACAAAATATTTTAGACAAAATGGGGCCCTGGGCAAAACTAAAAGTGGGACCCCAAAATAAAACTAATTCATGACCAGTCACATTCAGTAAGAGGCTCCTTTATCCCTGCACAGTAATAGGACTTTACAAGCAGTAGTAAGGTAAGTATCTGTAATATGGGACTGTGGGAGAATTTTATAGGATATAGATAGATGATGGATAGATCGATGATAGAGGATAAATATGAAAGATTATATAGATTTATAGATGCAGAAATATAAAGTAGATTATATACAGATAGCTAGATAAATGATATATATTCTAATATATATATATATATATATATATATATATATATATATATATATATATATACATACATATACACACACACATATTCATATATATATATACACATACATACACACACACACACATTCTATATATATACATTCTCTCTCTCTATATATATATATATATATATATATATATATATATATATATATATATATACACACACACTCACCGGCCATTTTATTAGGTACACCATGCTAGTAACGGGTTGGACCCCCTTTTGCCTTCAGAACTGCCTCAATTCTTCGTGGCATAGATTCAACAAGGTGCTGGAAGCATTCCTCAGAGATTTTGGTCCATATTGACATGATGGCATCACACAGTTGCCGCAGATTTGTCGGCTGCACATCCATGATGCGAATCTCCCATTCCACCACATCCCAAAGATGCTCTATTGGATTGAGATCTGGTGACTGTGGAGGCCATTTGAGTACAGTGAACTCATTGTCATGTTCAAGAAACCAGTCTGAGATGATTCCAGCTTTATGACATGGCGCATTATCCTGCTGAAAGTAGCCGTCAGATGTTGGGTACATTATGGTCATAAAGGGATGGACATAGTCAGCAACAATACTCAGGTAGGCTGTGGTGTTGCAACGATGCTCAATTGGTACCAAGGGGCCCAAAGAGTGCCAAGAAAATATTCCCCAAACCATGACACCACCACCACTAGCCTGAACCGTTGATACAAGGCAGGATGGATCCATGCTTTCATGTTGTTGACGCCAAATTCTGACCCTACCATCCGAATGTTGCAGCAGAAATCGAGACTCATCAGACCAGGCAACGTTTTTCCAATCTTCTACTGTCCAATTTCGATGAGCTTGTGCAAATTGTAGCCTCAGTTTCCTGTTCTTAGCTGAAAGGAGTGGCACCCGGTGTGGTCTTCTGCTGCTGTAGCCCATCTGCCTCAAAGTTCGACGTACTGTGCGTTCAGAGATGCTCTTCTGCCTACCTTGGTTGTAACGGGTGGCGATTTGAGTCACTGTTGCCTTTCTATCAGCTCGCACCAGTCTGTCCATTCTCCTCTGACCTCTGGCATCAACAAGGAATTTCTGCCCACAGAACTGCCGCTCACTGGATGTTTTTTCTTTTTCGGACCATTCTCTTTAAACCCTAGAGATGGTTGTGCGTGAAAATCCCAGTAGATCAGCAGTTTTTGAAATACTCAGACCAGCCCTTCTGGCACCAACAACCATGCCATGTTCAAAGGCACTCAAATCACCTTTTTTCCCCATACTGATGCTCGGTTTGAACTGCAGGAGATTGTCTTGACCATGTCTACATGCCTAAATGCACTGAGTTGCCGCCATGTGATTGGCTGATTAGAAATGAAGTGTTAATGAGCAGTTGGACAGGTGTACCTAATAAAGTGGCCGGTGAGTGTATATATGAGATAAATGTAGAGTAGAAGAAAGAGAGAAGATCTATTGATAGATGGATAGATAATAGATAGAAGATAGATAGGTGTATAGAAGATATATAGATAAATAAATAGACAAAACGCTAGATAGATCAAGGATTAGACAGATATATAGATATGCAGCAGACAAATTATAGGAGATAGATAACGGATATATACACAGGAGATAGATGATAAATATCTTCACCCGGACATTCAACCAAGGGGTTTTAAAAGAGCATTACATCCACTGCACACAAACGTTCACATGCAGGGGGCCCTAGGCAAATGCCCAGTTTGCCGCAGACTAACGCCGGCCCTACTGGCAAGAGCCCCACACGTATTAAAACTAGCTCAGGATTCCTCAGAATTTTTTGGTGCCAATTTAAACATGTTGTTTTTCGGTGATATTACATATAATTTTCATGTTCTTAGCTAAATGTTTCCTTGCCATAGGTGGTGCTAGTCTTGTTCTTTTATAAGCCTGTTACAGTCATCTCCATTTGTAAAGCACTAAAGTGCAAATGTCAGCAGGATTTCACATAACCTGTTAGTAACATGCTGCTACAAGTCTAATTTTTGACAACACATACATGTTTTTGCCGCTTTGTTTTTGAGAAATCGTTTTAGAAAGTGTATCTAACTCTATTCAACTTCTGTAAGCCTTGACTCGAGCTCAAGAAATTGAATAGAGATGGGTAACTTTACTTAATGTGATTTCTCAAAAAAGAACCATGTTTGTATATGGTTAATGTCATTCTGCTGCAGGTCCCATTATAAATGATATGTGAAATCCTGTTGACAGGTTCCATTTAAGCCACTCAGTTTGGTGATATAGGAACCTCTATTAGAGACTCTTTTCCCAATAAACACATGCTCTCTTAAGGTAGATAAAAAAGAATCACAGACTATCCAGATCTATATTTAACCCATTTGGATTACAATTTGCTACTATTTTTAACTACGTTTTAAGTTGCAATAATAAAGCTAAATTTCTGGTAGAAAAACACCAAACCGTTAAAACGAATGGTAATGGTAAGTAATTCTAACTTTTACATATCATCAAAGCAAGATCTGAGATACCAACCTCATCAAGCTCTTTCTTGGTTTCTTCCTCCATCCTGCGAATGTCATCCATTGTTAACTCCACCCACTTGTCCAGCCAACAGAAAAGCTGCCGATGGAAATTTGTAAACAACCGCCTCTCTTGCTAAAAAAAAAGAAAAGGATAATATGAATTATTTTTTTTCTATGAAGTAGGGAAGACCAATGCAGTTTATCCTAACAGGGAACCTCCACTGTTCCCAAAATATAATAAATCAGACACTACTGCCTAAAAATGTCACCAAATAAACTCTCCTACACAACACAAGAAATAAGAGGACATCCTGCCTTAGGATTACGTTATAACACATCTGTGTAATAGAAAAGCAAAGTGCAGAGCACACGGGAAATCTGCATTCCGGAAGAATAGAGGGGCACTCACTTCCCGTCCCTTCACCATCGGGTGGGGGCTTCGACCGGAATCCACCCTGGGTGAACCAGGGTGTTAATGAGGCCCAGGGGTGTATTCACATAAATATAGTTTTCTGACACAGACAAATGTCTTGTAAACTTTTTGCTGCAGTTTTTTTCAGGAGTTTTGGCATAGAAAATACTCTTAAGTTCCTTGTGTAGAAACTGTATGAACAGAACACAAATGAGGTTGTCCGTTTCAAGCAATTCCGCAAGCCTTCCCCCATACAAAGATTTATAGAGATCACATTCAGTAACTCAGCATAAGAGACCCGACTAGTCAGCTATCAGCAGGCAGAACTGTGGCGGGCAAACTGGGTCCAGCAACAGCACCAGTTTTTGGTGACAAGGAGCATGGACAAGATAGATAGATCAGTGTTCACACATTGAGGATTTGTTGTGCAATTTTAGTGCTTTGCACAAGTGAGTAGACTAAAATGGTTTTATACTTCTTTTAATTTTTTTTTTTTTCATCATTATTATTTTTACGCACAATGGCATGAAGGCAAAGCAAACTTGCATATATATTTTGCTTTATATATACATAAATAATAATTGGATCAAAACGTTGCTGTTCACACATTACAACAATACAGTAGCTTTTACTGTTCCTCCAGTCACTAATGCCTGGCACACCGTTCCCGATAATCTAAAGAGGATTGTACTACACAGACAGAATGTTTCATTCTAAAACTGGAATCTTAAAAGGGGGCCCACAAGGTCTGCAGTATTTAAAAACCTGAATCAGCTTTCAGATGTAGCACCAAAACACCCAGGTCATAACCTGTGCATAGCACACGGCAGGGTGGAGAAGGAGGGTTCGTGAGCGCTCCTTGCCCCTTCCTTTTACATTGAAAGCCGAGCCGTAAAAACGGCAATATATAGGATATGTCGTATATTTTGCAGTGCAGCCTTCTGGCTAGGTCATGGCGAGACACCTTGACAGGGTGCCATACACCTCTATGGGGGCCGTAACAACTCCCCGATACTGTTGTATGCAAGGGGCCTTTTAAAGGCAACCATTGGGCTAATATGGCCCTCAGTGTAATTGAGTTTGACACCTCTGCCCTAGACCAGACATTTGTCTTTTGATAAGTTCAGGTACTGGACCAGCGGTGACCTGTCCACAGAACATGCAATGTGTTGGGAATGTTTTCAGCCTATATCAGGTATAGAACAATGTCCAAACCACCAGCTCACCCCCTCCTCCACGTGGCTCCTCCGATCATGAGCACTGATCCCTTTGCTGCAAAGTATACTAGCACCATTCCTTCAAAATTCAGATCCAGCCAGATGAAAGGATAAAACAGCCTTTATTGCAAGTTAGTGTGGCATCCAAATGTGGGTAAGAGGTATCAAGATAATCTGTTAACCTGTTAATACCTGTTACCTATGTTTGGATGCCACAATAACTTGCAATAAAGACCGTTTTATCCTTTTATCGGGCTGGATCTAAATTTTGAACAAATGCTTCTATATCAGGCATATGTCTATGATAAAAATGTATTATGAGGCAAACTGTTACACACCCATAACCTTCAATTTGCAGACATGTCAGGTCTACAAACTGATGCTATACATTTTGGAACTGCATACGTAGATAAGTATATGTTGGCATCCATTTCCTTTTTTTTGGAAAAACTTTTTAGAGACTTACAATGTATGCAAAGCCCCAATAATATGATACACTATTTAATAATCTTATGCTGCACAGACAAAGCAATGCTAATCCCTTCTCATTTAGGTCTAAAAATAAATGATTGAACTTGAGATACATGATATACACAGGAACTGTGGCAGTCCATTTTTTATACATATATTCCTATGGCACTGTATAATTTTTTTCCCATTTTTAACGATTTTACAGCCCCACCATTTCTATTGAAGGGTTATCCCATGGAGTGATCCTCCCATTAGTTGAAAAAAATTGCCTGGCGTTAACTGAACAAAAGGAGGGGCACAAAAAGGAAAGGACCTTTAGAAAACTTGAATGCAAACATGAAGGTGAATACTGTAATCTACGAAACGTGAGCTTCCAAAATATATTTGTACTACGCCCCTTAGACTGACACTGCACCATCACTTACCTTTTGGATGAAGTTTTCCACCTTGTTCTGCAAGCCCCACCACTTGAACTTGACAGTCACTAGCTTGTATGCACACATATGGGGCATGTCTGTTCGTTGTGCCAGGGTTTTCTATAAGAAGTAATGTATATAACATTAGACAAGCACAATTTATACAAGCGTTATGGCAGTATGAAAACCCTAACTGATAATCAGACATATTGCAGCATGGCAGATAATTATGGTGTTTATTAATTCATGGGTGTGAGAGAGACCTTGTATGTGATGGAAAGACAGATTTGTGCAAATAAACACTTTTGGGAAGATGTATCAAAATGGTCTGAATATGGGACAGTTCTAGTTGCCCGTGGCAACGAATCAGAGCTCAGATTTCATTTCCCCATACCTAATAAATTAATAAAATTGAAGCGGAGCTATGATTGGTTGCCCAAGGCAACTAAAACAGTTTTACCTCAGACACTTCTAATAAATGTCCCCCTTTCTGAAGTTTTTCCTTATTGTCATCTTGTTATGTTGGATTACAGAAAGGCTTTTGATTTTTTTGGGGCCTATTGGCCATTTATAAGTTGCTCTGACTACTTTTGTGATAATTATGCTTGAATAGCAGTAAGGGCATGGCCAACCATATCACTCAGGTTGTGTTCACATGTTCAGTCTTTCAAATGCAGTTTTTGATGTCCAAACCAGGATTGGAGTGAAAAGGAGAAACAGCTTTCTTAATGATATTATCTCACACATTATAATCCCCACCTGCTTTTGTCTTCATAAACTGCATCTGAAAAGCTGAACGTGTGAACTTGTCACAATAAATCCAACATCTTTGTTTCAGTTTATGAAGCCAACATAATGAGAACAAGACACTCATCACCTGTTTTGGCAAATACATCAGTGCACCCAAATCCATGAACATTTTGGGAAACTTTTGCATATTCCTGATCCACATACAGACAAATATTTACCTTCCAATCAGGAGCTAGGGGTCCACGTCCAGTCTTGATAGACTTAAATTTTGCTGGGTCCTCCTCTGGTTTATAATCCTATATTGAAAAAAAAAAAATAAGAATGAATAAAATCTACCAGTTTTTTGGGCCAAAGCACATTTTTTCATGTTCCATGGCAAAACTACAGTAATTTCTTTATCCAAATATGGATCATTTGAACATGTTTTACTTAGTTTTTACGTAAACTCATTAGGGGGAATTTATCATACGGTGGCGCTCTATGCATCACTATATGATGGAACTCCCCCCCCCACTTTGCCTTGGTGGATACATCAAAAGACTTACAGATGTGCAATAACATACAAAGGTTCAACGATGCAGGCTATATTTCAGAGCTTGTACACCACAAAAATGGCATACAAATCCTGACAAATGTCACCCATTAAGGGGGATTTATTGATGCGCGTCTTTGTGTACAAGCCTCGATAAATTTGCAATTCTATCGCAACTATAATCCTCCTTACTACATCTCCAACTGGGCGTAGAGTTGGGCTGTGGCATTTACCTTAGCAACTTGTGCAGATACCCCTATCCTATTCTGTAGATATATGTGAAATGTATCAACATGTATTATGTATTTTAGGCATTTTTTTTTTTCAAACAAAGTGACTGTAAATGTATTAACCCGAAAAAAGCAAAAGTCTATCCAAAACCCCCCAAAAAGCACCTGTAAGCGCTATAATTGCGCAAAGTAAACCATATAAGCAACTGTGAAACAGCTGGTACATTTCATACTGTCTTTGTAAAAGATTAATTCTCTCTCCATGAAGATGATCCGTTCAACAATCCGATCCCACCAAACCAATATGAATATGTGATCCTCAATCTATGAATTGAATAGTTTTATCAGTATTTGCACAAATAATTTACCCTGGTCACACAAGCGTAATAGGAGTATCTGTACGCCAGTATTACTGCCACGCGATACAGTTTTAGGCTACATGCACACTGCCGTGAGCCCGCCGCACCGTAGCATGGCGGGCACGCGGCAGCGCGCGGGGAGAGGAGGAGGAGGTGAGCGCAGCTCACCCCTGCCCCTCTCCATAGCGATATATGGCCATGGCGCCGTAATACGGGCTACGGAGCGGTACGGTGCCGCACGTGTGTTGCACCGTACCGCTCCCGTATGATGCTGTCAGCCCATAGAAGTGTATGGGGGACATATATCGGCCGCATATACATCCCCCATACTGTAGTGTGAATGTAGCCTTACTGACCTGATAACTTGCAGGGCATGGAGTGACTTACAGTAGTAATAGGGGCACACCAATGTTTCCGTATTACGTTGAATTGAAACTGGCCTTGAGATGTGACAAAACATAGGTCTCACCGTGACTGCAATGGCAACTCTACTGCCTACAGCACCATTGTTATTACAGAATGATGTCCAACATGACTAAACATGTTCACTATTTTCCAAATTAAAATGATATAATTAATATAATTTTAGGCCAATATCAGACAAGGCTTTTTTGTGTCGAACTTCCACAGCAATCTACAGTGCATATACAGCACAATCCCCATGTAGTACATGCAGCTCATGCTGTGTAATAACTTCAGATTTGCAGATACATTCCATTGCATCTGGATTTACACAAGTTAATCTACTACGTAATAGAAAAATATAGGAGAGATAAGTTAATAATGTATACTGGCCATTCCTAGACGTTTGTGAATCTCTCATACCAACCTTAGAGAGAACCTGATGTCTATCTCCGATATCAATTTGCACTACTTCCACATTCTTCCAGACGTCTGGTTCTAATTTATGTACCTAAAGAAAAAGGCATCAGGTCATGAGTAAAGTGAAGCTTCTGAGAGCGAAAAGAAACATGGAACTAATTTTGACAATGAGCAATTATAAAAATTATGAAAGCAATGCCATTTCCTTACATAGTTAGGCGCCACCTGGTGTTCACAGTCTATCACTAGGTTAAAGTCCACTTAAAGTGTAACGTAACTTTTAACAATAGTGCACAAAATAAATAATAATGCAGATAATAGTGAACTTTGTGAAAAAGCTTATTAAAAGAAAAAAGTCTCCTTTTTCCCCTGCCTTTCATCCTGTATTAAGCAGTTTGTATAAATCAGATTTCTGTCTTGTGCCCCCTGACAGCTGAGAGATGAAGAAGCCTGATAAAGTGTCTAGCGATTTCAATCTTTACACCCCCTGGAGAGCCCAATCTCCTTAGCTTGGAAAAAGTTAAGCCTCATGCACACAAGCGTTTTAATGGCACGGTCATGGTGCAGTGAGCAGAGAGTGTCTCACCATACTGTGAACGTGCTGGGCCGCACCACAAGAGATAGCGCAGGTCCAATTCCCGCAAGGATTACGGCATGGCCGTCTGGCTCCTCCCATCTCCACACGGCTGAAATGGGCCACAAACATTAAATTACTTGCATACTGTACATACTGGTTACTCGTGATCGAGTTTGATCAGTCAAACTCATCATGTGTGCTGGCTGGATTGTCGGGTTCCGATCACTGAGCTGCCAGAATTGAATTTACATGCGGTGTTCAGCATTCATGCCAGCACAAACAATGGGGCAGATTTATAAAAAAGTGTCCAAAGGTTAGACAGTGCAGAGTTCACCTAGACGGTTTTATTCTGCACCAGATATACCATATAAGTCTCTAGAGCTGGATGATAAATCTGTACTTGTACTTGTACTCTGCACCTTCTATTAGTTGGCTTACTTTACACCAGAAAATTAGGACACAATTCTGTCGGTTCAGCATAATTTCTGACTCCAGGGACCTTTGGCATGAGGCCACACCCCTTTTGTCAAGCTAGTCGTAGGAGAGCCAGGAAACCATCTACAACCCTTTATAATTGTGGTGCAGTTTTTTAAACTACAACAGAATTCTGTCATAGACAGATTAATAAATCTCCCCCAATGAGTTTGAACGACCAAACTCGCTCTTATAGTACCGGCCTTACTCTTTAACCTCCTTTCATTACCTCCATATTGCTCACTACAGGAGAAAAAAGGAGCAAAAAAAAAAGGCACAGGGTAGCTTCTTTACTTAATAAAGTATATTACAAAGTTTACTATTATCCACTGCTCTATTCATTTCTGAAAGAAACAAAAATAGCTTCAAAGGTTTAGTAACAGATTGAGTCACTCTACCCACTACCCAGTCTCAGCATGGTAATCCTCCTCACTGCAGAAATCTACTTCTATGTGTATTTATCTAGATGTTACATTTAAAATATTGTATCTAAAATTGTCTCTATTCTACATCATGTCCATCTGGTGGAACCAATCTTCGTCAACACCTGCAACATATTGACACACTTTTCATTCTTCAGCATATTAATGCCATCATGTTTTGAAAAAATAACTCCCAAAGTCCATGTGCTTGGTCACCACATTGATATACACTGTAAACAACAAATCACCAGTACAGATAGGTGGACTTGAACTTTAAGTTCGGCGTTCGGGTTGCTCCACTTTACCCGTACATGTTGCATGATATGCTGTTGAGCCGCCAATACCTATCTCAGCAAACTTACCCCACTAGCAACTAGGCATGGCTGTAGGCACCCCTGCCAAACACAACCATGCCTAGTTGCTAAGGGTGTAAATCTTAGCAGCATATCACGTGTGTATCACATGTCTGGGTTAGGGTCTGCTCAAAGTTTGGGTCCACTCAACTCTAGTCACCAGAGACCCCCTGGGCAATGGCTGCATAAGCAATAACACACTGCCAGAGCACTTGCAGCTCAGCAAATTTTCAGCAAAAGCAGACCTTAAAAAAAGTATTACAGGGCCAGATCCTGCATCAAAGTGGTGCAAGGTAGGTTCAATCAGTAATGCAGCTTTACAGGATACAAATCACACAGTAGACTTCCTTTTATCAGAATGGAATACCCCACAGAGATAAGGGATTTATATTTCTTGCTCTTGTTTTCTTCTTTCCTAATTTTAGAAAACGGGATACCCAAGCGCTTTCTTATGTCAATACACAAACCTCACTGGTAGCTGCCAAAATACCTTGTTTTCTAATAATAGAGCATACTAAAGATAACAGCCAGGAAATAACTGGAAAATAAATTCCTGGGAAATATTTTAAAAGCATAAAACTGCAGGCTATGCCTCCGGTGTTCAGAGAAGCTGAAAATGTATCTAGTACAGAATAAACGAGATGATTCCCATGGCAATAGAGAGGAGAATAAAAGGCTCTGTGTATGCCACTTACATTGTCTTGTGTACCCAGATCCGGCTTGTGCCACGTCTCAATCTTAATCAAAAAGTCATCCTTCATGTATTCATTCTGCAATGTAAGCACAAGTCCCTGAGTGTCCACCGCCTCTAAAAATAGGATAATACTCCTTAAATGTGCCAAGATTATTAGCGACTTAAGATGTTCTAGTAAAATATTAAATTCTGCCGGGGAGCGAGGAATGGATGTGACGTGACCAGGAGAAATTGTTATTAATGATATCAAATTCTTAGTGAATGATTATTATTTGCACATCTTTGTAACATTATAATTTCTGCTCTGGTTTACAGCACAAGCCCCGGAGTAAATGATTTTTAATAGCGCAGACAGCGATTCATGGGGATAATTACTACAGGCTGTAAAGCTATTAATACACATTCCCCAATGAGCATCCAAGTTAATGGCCCCAGGGACACTTTTCTCTGTCTGAAAACAAAGGAAAAGCACTAAAATGTAAGAATGAACCCGTTCTGGATTCCCTGCATAAACAGCTCATTGCATTGTGTTGTAGAGCAGCTGGAAAAGGTCACAGAACTGGCCGAGGCGCTACTGGAATCTGCAGAACGGCAAATACCATCTTCAGAATTTCACAATATCATCTAAAAGTCCATAGATGTGAAATTCAGACATAAAGGTGTTGGCCACTAAACTTCATGTAATGTTTTGGGGGCAGGATATGAGGTAATTTACCAATATACATCTATAAATAGTTCTGCACGGATTTCTTGAAAGTAAAGATATGTGATCCTAACTGTCCATTATCAATCTACCTTCCCGGACCTTAAGATTGTATTCATTAATGCCATCATAAGGTCCTGGAAGATAGTTGGTCATGAACAGTTACAAATCACATTCCAAGAAAGCGGTGCAGAACTTTTTATAGATGTATATTGATAAATTAACCAATATCCTGTCTAATATGCATTACAGAAAACTTAAAGTAAGGAGTCTGTCAACATGCAGACTCTTCAGTAACATTACGCTCCACAAACCTTCATCAATTTGCACTACAGCTCATTCAGAATTTAGATGCTGTCACTCAGAGCAGAGAGAAGAGGTGGTGCAGCAGCTGTCTGTAGAATGCTTGTGAGTTCTTTGATGATAGAGATAGTGACACTTACAAAAGTAGTAAAAGAATATGCAAAAACATTTTCGAGGGAAAAGGAAAACTCTGCCTCTAATGCTACCTTAAATGAGGCTGCTGCCTCTACATAAATGTCTGACTTTCAAGAAAACTAGTGACAGTAGGTTGAATAATACTCAAATAGTAATAGACACCCCGCTGTGGACAGTGCTGTTTAGTTGTTATCACAGTAGAGAGAACAGGTTTTGGTAGGTGAGTGGGATTAGATGTAGGTCTCCTTATGGAAATTGCCTTAGGCCGGCGGCACACGTGGCGTTTTGAACCCGTTTTTGGACCGTTTTTAAGCAGTCCGTTAAAAAACCGCATGCGTTTTTGACCGGTTTTAATTAAGATAATTGGTAAAACCAGTCAAAAATGGATGAAATTTCAAAAAACGCATGCGGTTTTTAACGGACTGCTTAAAAACCGCCCAAACACAGGTTCAAAACGCCACGTGTGCCGCCGGCCTTACAGGTGTACAGGAGTGTTGAAGGCCGAGCATGCTCCACTGGAGAGTCTAACAAAAGAAGTCTTTGCCTCCATATCAACTTCAAGAAGGCAGCTTCCTCTGCATCAATATCTGACTTTCAAGAAGCCTAAAGATATGGAATAACGGTCAAAAGGTTGTAAAAGGTTGTTTAGGTTAAGATGCTACACCAGGGTACGTTAAAGGGGTATTCCCATTTCAATAAGTAACTGATATTGTTTGAATAATGAAGAGTTATACAAATTTCCAATATACTTTCTGTAGCAATTCCTCACGGTTTTCTAGATCTCTGCTTGCTGTCATTCTACAGGAAGCTTCATTGTTTACTTCAATTGGACAGAAATCTGACCATGGTCACACAGGTGCACGACTCGTTATATCACACGGCTTTGATTACTCTGTGTTATAACGAGCCGTACACCTGTGTGACCATGAGCAGATTTCTGTCCAATGGAAGTAAACAATGAAGCTTTCTATAGAATGAAGACCATGAGGAATTGATACAGAAAGTATATAGAAAAATTTTTATTATTTCACCAGGTCTCTGATAACAGACTCTCTTTGCAGGGTTATATCAGTTTCATGGCATTTATTTACCATTTGGAGGTCCAAAACTAAATAACTTGTTCCCTACTGTAGAACAAGCATCTTCGTGCAGTACATATAAAAATTAGATAAAAGTACTACCTGCATATTCCATCCAAATGATACTGATCTATAAATAACATGTCAAAATGTTTGCAGCTACACGTTCATATTATATCTGCTGTGACATCGCCCAGCAATGTAGTATTCTAGCAAAACCATGTACTTACTGTAATTACTGCTCGGTGATGCATGGAAAGAAAATGAAGGGGAAAAAAAATTAATAGAGGTCATGTAAACAAACAAATATAGATTCCTATATTTCTATAAATCCACTCTAAAGTACTATACAACAATCATTTCAAAATGTCATCAAATATTTCATGTTAGCAAAGTAATAGGGAATGAAAGGAGGAGGTTATGGGTAATAATTGCCTTAGGGAAAGCAAGGTGAGTGGTTAAAACAATGGTAACAGCATTAGGCCTCATGTAACATTATGGCTCCTTAAAAGAGGAACTTACCATTCAAATTAACCCACCAAAAATAAATACTGATACTTCTTATGCAAAAATGATTAAAATTGCCCCCATCCCTAAATGGTTCCTTCTTTCTATATCTGAATTTTTAAACAGAGCAGCCATGGAAAGAGATAATTATTAGCCTCCTTATCTGTCTGAAGTGGATAGATCTAAGAAAGCTTTCAGAAATACTGTTCACGAAAGAAGGAAAAGGCAGAATAAAAAGGTACAGAGAAGCTGCATCACTTAAAGGACACCTGTCATCAGGTCTGTGTCACTAGTCCTGTCACTACTACCTGTTGGAGCAGCTCACAAGGATCCCATCCCAGCCTTTATCTAGTTATTTCATACATTAATCATTGTAAAATCATCTATTCTTTATTATGTAAATTAGGCAGGTCACAAGGTCAGAGGCAGTGATGTCACACCTGTTCCCCCTCCCCTCTCCTCCCCCTGCTCATGTCTGTGTGTAATGTATAGTAAAGCATTGCTGATGTGTGTGTTGCATCTGCTGACATGCTGCATCCTCCTAATACACATGTGAGAGACACAGACATCAGCTACACATGAATCTGACATGTTCTGCTGTAACATGGCTGCAGCCTGGAGCTGCTGTATCTCTCCTAAACACACACACATGCACACACAGGCTGCAGGGGGCGTGGCCACCAGCACTAGGAAGCACATCATTATACAGCCTCACATCATTATACAGGCTGTCAGTCATGCACTGGGGGTGTGGCTGTGCCTCCCACTCATGAATAAGGTGGACAGCTTGAATATGCTAATGCTTCATTGGACATCTCACAGGTCATTTGCATACAGCTTTAGGACCTCATTGCTTAGGTTTACAGGCATGTAGAGGGACAACGAAGGGATAGAGGCAATGCTCTCTAATGGCAGTTTATGAAAATATATTTAGTTTAGGGGGTTATTTTGCATGACGGGTTCTCTTTAAAGGATATCTACCATTTAAATTAAAAAAATAAACAAACAAAAAAAAACACCTACACATACCTCCCGGCGGTGTTCTTTGCTAATCTTGACACGCTGGGATCACCTAGAAAAGAAACCTATAATTGCCAGCCCAGTGCGCAGGGACAAGATGTCGGGCGCTCTGATATGCCAATTAGGCACGCCCTTACCAGCTCCCCAGCATGGGAAAGGGAGGTGACATCACATGAGAGGCATGAATTCACACCTCCTGCGTGATAGATGCCTCCCTCTCCCATGTTGGAGAGGGAGTTCACGTCACAAAAGGGGCGTGCATAATTAGCAGCTCGGAGCGCAGGACATCTTGTCCCCCCGCACACGGTTGGTAATTATAAGTTTCTTTTGTAGGTGATCCCGGCAGATAAAGCTTAGTGAAGAAGACAAAGAGGAACGGAGGTGAGTATCTGAACATATTTTTTACTTTTTTTAATGGTAGACTTCCTTTAATGAATATATTACTATTATCAAGCATTTACCATTATCACCTTTTCCATTCAATTTTGAAATGGAAGTCTACCATTAAAATCAAACATGATAAACCAGGGGCACTTACAGTTCATTCACACGGTCGTCTGGGGGGGGATGTATATGCGGCCGCATAGACGGCAATGGCAGCCCTTTGATGGTACGGTGCCACACGTGTGGCACCATTCCGCGCCGAACATAAGGAAAACATAGATATACAAGTTTCCAATATACTTTCTGTATCAATTCTTCACGGTTTTCTAGATCTCTGCTTGCTGTCCTTCTATAGAGATCTTCTGTTACATCCAGTGGACAGAAATCTGACCAAGGCCACACCGGTGCTGCGTGACCATGGCCAGATTCTGTTTACTGGTAGTGAACATAGAAGCTTTGTATAGAATGACAGCAAGAAGAGGTCTAGAAAACAGTGAGGAATTGAAACAGAAAGTAAATTGAACAATAACATTAATTTGCTGAAATGGGAATACCCCTTTAAGTGTCTCTGGTTTATCTTGCTGAATTTTGATGGTAGATTTCCTTTAGAGGATTAGTTACACTTCAAGTTATTGAATAAAGATACCATGCCAGCAATTTTGCAAATTAGAGAAATGTGAAGTAGAATGGTGCTTTAATTAAACAATGTAACAAATACTCTGCGAGGCCCTATAAACATTACATTAGATAATTGAATTTCTAAGTTCCTAAGTATATCTATTACTGGAATCACACCCTTTAGGAGTGGGAGTTAACCTTATACTATAATACAACTTGGCAATGGCAGGGCAATCAAATTATGAGCCGCCTGTGGGCATCATTGGCTTAATGACGGGAAGAGCAGGGAGACATTCACAATGTACACATGGGTAGATCGTCGATCTCTTTGCTCTTCATCCAGAGAATATAGGCAATGTTAATGGCCCACTGATTTTTTGGTTAATATTTTATAAAAAATTATTTTTACTACAGGCAGCCCCCGGGTTACATACAAGATAGGTTCCATAGGTTTGTTCTTAAAGGAAACCTACCACTTGTAGTGTCAGGTTTCCGATGGCAATACCGGGCACCAGCTCAGGGTGAGCTGGTGCCGGAGCTTATTTTAGTTAGTGTTTTAAACCGTGGTATCGCGGTTTAAAACACTTTTTAAACTTTATAGCCGGCGCAGGCTGGTACGCGCTCGGCGCTTACTGTGCGCGCGGCTACATAGGAAGTGAATGAGAGCCGCGCGCATGGTAAGCGCCGAGCGCGTACCTCCATGCGCCGGCTATAAAGTTTAAAAAGTGTTTTAAACCGCGATACCGCGGTTTAAAACACTAACTAAAATAAGCTCCGGCACCAGCTCACCCTGAGCTGGTGCTCGGTATTGCCATCGGAAACCTGCCACTTCAAGTGGTAGGTTTCCTTTAAGTTAATTTGTATGTAAGTCAAAATTGTATATTTTTGGGCAAATTGGACAATTGGAGTTTCAAAATTGTTCGCTGTAATGGGACCAAGGATTATCAATAAAGCTTCATTACAGACACCTCACAGCTGATCATTACAGCCTGGGACTATAGTAACATCCAGAGAGCTTCACCAGATGTCTCAGTGGGCAGAGAGGTCCGTCTTTAACTATGGGTCATCTGTAAGTTGGGTGTCCTTAAGTAGGGGACTGCCTGTACCTTAAAATAAAAAAAATATAGGGTCTTTATATGCCAGTCTCATAAGGTCATTGTCCTTGCCTTTAAATCTAGTTTCCACAAAAATTTGTCCTGCAAACTGTTCCATTTTAAAGTGAACAGGTCAGGAGATACCAACATGCAAGGAGATATCCTCCGAGAGACAAATACAGAAAACCGGTGCCAACTTAGCATCTCTTTAGCTCGCATGCCTTCCCCCAAAGCTAGGTAACAAGATGCTTGTCAGAATGGCCTGCATTATTCATGTAGAAGGCCAGAGCGAGTGAGAAGCGCACGCAGATTAGGTAACAATGTCACAACTAGAGCAGTGAGCCTGGACAGTAAAGAGACGCTCTGCAGGCTTCTAACAAACTGAGCGACTCCACAGTATATTGTTAGTAAGAGACAGGACGGCCATTCATCAGCCCCAGTCTCAATACTCACTGGTCCTGCAGTAGGGGTAGGCATTCCAGGCCTTCTCGTGCATGTTTAGTGCTCCTTCAGGCGCCAACATCCTCACAAACGTTGGTACTTTGCTGTAGACAAGACAGACAGTGAAAAAGTTTTGTTGACAGACTACAAAAAGAATACTTATTCAAACTTAGAGACAAAAATGAAACAAGAGTTTCCAAAACTTGTTCCAGGGAACGTCCAATGGGACAGAACTTTTCCTACGCATCAGTCCACCAAAGAAAAAATGTGATAGAAATTTATACAAAAACATGTAACAACCGCAATTATGGAAAATGTTAATAAACATTGGAGCTTTACATTACAGATCAAAGTGTCCTTTTGGTCTTTTAAGATCCTTAGATGTTTGGCTCGGCTGTAACCCAGAATAGGTATTGTTCTTATCATATTAAGGCTGCATTCACATGAATGTATGAAAACGGCAGTACATACGGGTAGCATACAGCCCAATTCACTTTAGAGGGCAACATGGCCACCTATTTACATGGCGTATTGTCCACTGTACTGTAAGAGAGCCGTATAAAAATATAGAACATGTCCTATTTCCGTGTATTTCTGTTCCTTATGCCCTAAAAAGGTCAATGGGAACGTATAAAATATGGGTTGCATACAGGCTGCATACCGTATGCTGCCATCTATACGGACAGTATCCGGAACCAGTGGGAGGGGCATTCTGTCAGCCAGCCAATAGTCAGCCATCCATCATTTGCCAGCCCACCATATTTTATATGGATACAGTACGGATCCAGTGCCATACAGATGAAAATCGGCATATATATATATGGATTCATACAGCACAGAAATACAGGACTGGAGAAATCACACGTTCTTCACACGCTGATTTGTAGACCCCCTAATATTGCCCCCTTTTCTGTAGTCTCTCCTTAAAGATTATCTGCTGCTCCTTATGATTCCCTCCTTATTGCTGCCCCTTCCTTATAAGGCAACAGAGAAGATCCTCAGAAAAGGGGGTATAAGAACAACCCCTCTTCCATAACCCCCATATACTGGTCTCCAGGTCGAGGGTGCCTGTTTCTATTGTCACTCTATCAAAAACATGTCCCTGAAAGCCTATAAAGGCCCCGGTACAACCTACTGTTAATCAATGGTCCCAGTCAGGTTGTTTAGGTGGATAGTAGGAGTGATAAGAATTCCCAATTTGATAGGGTGACAATAGGGATAGGCACCCTCATCCTGGGGTCCCTTAATCCATTCTCTGCAATACTACATACTCTAACCCCTTCCTCGTGCAACTCCTATTACACCGACTGTATACTTACCTAAGGCCTCATTTACAGGACCGTCTGGGGGGTTTATCTGGCTGCAAATTGCAACCACATATATTTCCCTATAGACGGCAATGGATGGCCTGGCGGTGATCCGGTGCCACACACGTGAGGCAACGATCTGCACCATCCACGGGGAAAAGATAGAGCATCCCTCTTCTCCAGTGCACCGCCGTATGCCCGCCTGGCTATGGTCGGCCATATGTCTATGTGAATGTACCCTAAGGTGAATTTTCTGACTACATATTTACTAGAGGTCAACATATTTGACCTCTAGTAATCAGGACATCAGGACATAATCAAGGAAAAAATCTGCAAAACCCAATCTCCATCTATACACCATTGTGCATTTGACAGGGTTTGCACCCAATATTTGGGGTACATTATTTTTAGTTCTATATCCTTCGGTTATAGTCTGATCACCAAACTGATGGCGATAAATTATTAGACTTGATAACCGTTTTAACTGTGAAGGATCTAGTTAGGGAAGCAAGAGTTCTCCCTATGGAGACTTCGCCTTGTAGGCGTGTGGAGACTTATAGCCATGGACGTTCCACTAGGGGATTCTGGGAAACCATACAAATAAGTTTTCCAGAATGGAATAAGGAAAACCACGCCTTTTGGTTGGTTTTATATAATTATTCAGGAAAAGTTATTTTTTAATCTCACTTCACACACCATTTTATATGTATATTGAGGTGGTAAAATAATTGGGGGGGGGGGACGGACGGACGGACGACTCTTCTCTATTCTCATTGTACTTTAAAGTAATAAATTAGGTAACATAACGCAGAAATTACCTCTGTAAATGGTAAATCTTGTGTGTGTATTGTCCTTTCTCCCCATCCTTCTCGTAGGGCTCATTTACAAGTACTTCCACACCTTCTCCTCCGCCTGTTTCATTCTTACTCGCTTCTGCAACTGAGTAGAGCTGGCCCACTTGGTACTAGAAAAGAGGAAGAACTAGTTAGTGTGGCAGCACAGGGTTAGAACACACTATGAATGGTAAGAGCCTAGTAAAGATCTGGGTGCAGGGATAATAAATAATAATAATAATATATAACCTTGGAGGATTGTAAAAACAAAATGAAGAAAGAAAAAAAAAAAAGTAGGAGGTGAGGATAATTTTTTTTTTTTAGTTTTGTTTTTAACAACCTTTTTACAGCCTGGACAACCTCTGGAAAACTGCTGTCTATATGTTTTTTTTAATTTGATCTATAAAACAAACTTACATTTTCTATGACTAAATTTCCTTTGTTTTTCTGTTAGAGAATATGAGCATAACAGAAAACACGGTGGTTTCTAAAAAGCTGCAAACTTGAAATAACGAACCATACACAATCTTTTATGAAGAAATCCTGTGATTTAAAGGGCACCTACCACCACAAATCTACCTATAAAGGTAGATCGGGTGGTAGGTGGATCAATGGGACGTGAGGATAGTCCTTTTAAGGGCTAATCCTCACGTCCCCGCAATTTTTTGGTAACTTTTATCAATCGTTTATGCTAATTTTATTATGCGGCTACTGGGGCGTGGAGTAGCCGCCTCTGAGGTTACACGAGGCGGCTACTCCACGCCCCAGTAGCCTCTTTTCTCCTCCTACTCACCATCTTCGGCGCGCAGCTGCTCGTAGCTGCGCACCCTTGTCCGACGATCCGGCAGTCTGCGCATGCGCAGAACAGCAGGCCCGCGCCTGCGCGGTCACTGTTCCAAAGCCGGGGCTGCACAGGCACGGGCCTGCTGTTCTGCGCATGCGCAGACTGCCGGATCGTCGGACGAGGGCGTGCAGCTACGAGCAGCTGCGCACCAAAGATGGTGAGTAGGAGGAGAAAATAGGCTACCGGGGCGTGGAGTAGCCGCCTCGTGTAACCTCAGAGGCGGCTACTCCACGCCCCAGTAGCCGCATAATAAAATTAGCATAAACGATTGATAAAAGTTACCAAAAAATTGCGGGGACGTGAGGATTAGCCCTTAAAAGGGCTATCCTCACGTCCCATTGATCCACCTACCACCCGATCTACCTTTATAGGTAGATTTGTGGTGGTAGGTTCCCTTTAAAGAAAACTGAAGCATTGTTACCGGTACTTACTTCTAGTACAATTATAGTAAAAAATGACTAACGCTCAGAAACCTGTTAGGCAGGACAGTGACCGTATGATCTTCTATTCTGGGAGATTCATAAGGTCTTTGAACACTGAAAAAACACGACCTAAGGAGTCGGGGGCAGAGATCTGTCACACTGGGATGTCCCCTCCTGTTCTGACAAACATCCTATAGGACAAGTACAATATTATAAGCTACTGTAATATTGTAGGGGTGTGACTCTTCTCCGCCCCTTTGACTCTTTACTGCTCATTTTGTAAAGCAATCAAAGATCTTGTTTTCTGTGCAATGCAGAATGTCCCAGAATAGAGACATGAGTGTGAAGACATATTGGAAGAAAGCTGCAATGTTTTTCATACTCGGACAACCCCCTTTAAAGAGAACCCGTCATGCAAAATAACCCCCCTAAACTAAATATATTTTCATAAACTGCCATTAGAGAGCATTGCCTCTATCCCTTCATTGTCCCTCTACAGACCTGTAGACCTAAGCAATGAGGTCCTAAAGCTGTATGCAAATGACCTGTGAAATGTCCAATGAGTCATTAGCATATTCAAGCTGTCCACCTTATTCATGAGTGGGAGGCACGGACACACCCCCAGTGCTTGACTGACAGCTGCTGAAATGTAATGGCTGCTCCATGTGCTGGTGGCCACACCCCCTGCAGCCTGTGTGTGTGTATAGGAGAGATACAACAGCTCCAGGCAGCCATGTTATAGCAGAACATGTCAGGTACTTGTGTATTAGGAGGATGCAGCATGTCAGCAGATGCAGCACACACACCAGCAATGTTTTACTATATATTACACACAGACATGAGCAGGGGAAGGAGAGGGGAGGGGTAACAGGAGTGACATCACTGCCTCTGATCATGTGACCAGCCTCATTTACATGATAAAGAAAAGATGATTTTATAATGATTAATGTATGAAATGACTAGATAAAGGCTGGGATGGATCCTTGTGAGCTGCTCTAACAGGTAGAGGTGACCGGACTAGTGACACAGACATGATGACAGGTGTCCTTTAAGAGCCCAGTACATGGGCAAATTAAGGTCCAAACTTCTTTGCACAAAAGATAGCTATGAATAGCTTAGAGGGACAGCCCACTGGATTCCTATGCCAAAAATGATCAGAAATTTAAAATACTGAACAAATAAAATATTGATCCCGATAACCCCCCACTACAATTATTCCCAATTTAGGAAAACCCAATAATAAATATAATGTTTAAAAAGAGAAATAGCCTGAAGAGATCATTTAAATTTACTGAAAAAAAATACACATCTTCTGTGGCTGACCTTTGCAATATACATTGACTTGAATAGTATATATAGTGACAGTGAACAAACCTGAATATCTTCTCTGCTGTCACTGGTACTGCCCTATAGCTACTGTATAGGTGCTGATCTGTGCTCTAAGGGTCACATAACAAGTTTTAAGAGGATCAGATGGTCCCTGCAGCATTTGCATGGTCCATTTAATCCTTCCTGTTATTTCTGATCCTTTAATCTCATTTAGAATAAAAAAAAGATGAAATAGATGAGAAACAACTCAGAGGATCCAACAAGAGTCACTGTCAGAAAGACACATAGGTAAACACGTATCTGCTTCTCAAATATTGAGAAAATACTGGATTCTAGTGTAGTTCTAGAGTATCCTCGTAATTAATGACACAATAATAAAGTCATAGGCCAGCGGTGGCACTCGGAGCCCTTTCTGTGGGCACCCAGGCCTTTACCCCAATACATAGTTTTCCAGGTTGGGACTTAAGGCTTTCTCCTGAGATCCAATACACCATTCTTAGAACTATTTTAAAGCAACATCCTAGGCTGCCAGGAGCGGGAAGGGTTGGATAGAGATGGATTGTCATTTGAGCTTCTGCTCTTGGTCCCCTGATTATTCCTTTTCAGGGGACCCTGGAGGGAAGCTACAATCCATATTTCTCCATCTTTCTATTGTCTTGGTGAACTCAGTACACCAATACGATTAAAACCTGTGGTACAGTAGGGATCAATAAGTTACTGCTTAAATTGTCATGTTGGCACTTTGCGACTTACAAGTAGATTTTGGTTGTAGGTTGGGCACTCTGTCTCCAAAAGGTTCGCCATCACTGTCATAGGCAATTATCATAATAACAGGTAATATAAGGCATCCTCTAGTTGGACGCAATCCCAGATGATCACAGGGAGCCCCACTGCATAGACCCTCCAGGATCATTTGGGATCTGTAAGGGAACGGGGATATGAAGCGGCATGTCATAGCCAAAAATGCCCCCGGCTTTGTACACCAGCATTAGTTTTACATTTTAGGATTTTATGACTTATTGGGGTGTAAGTAGTTATCCCCTTTCCACAGGATAGGAATTCACTTGTTATTCTATGGGGGTCCTAGCGGTGGGAGCTCTATGGGTCTAGAGAATGGGGGTACGATGTACCTCAAATGAATAAAACACTAGATCAAGCACGCACACTTTTGCTTCATTCACGGTCTATGGTGCTGACAGAAGTAGCGGAGTACTGCACTCTGCCATCTCTATCAGTGCCAGGAGTCTGTGCAACCATATGGGGGTACAAGGATTCCCATTCCTGTGATCCA
Source organism: Engystomops pustulosus (assembly GCF_040894005.1). Taxonomy (NCBI): domain Eukaryota; kingdom Metazoa; phylum Chordata; class Amphibia; order Anura; family Leptodactylidae; genus Engystomops; species Engystomops pustulosus. Next base: position 216,506,300 of record NC_092412.1, on the reverse strand, counting down.
TGGGGGTCAGTGCCATACTGCTTCATGCTCCATCCACTATGTAACATGGCTGCGTTCTTCTGAAAATAGCGCCACCTGTCTTAAGGTTGTGCATGGTACTGCAGCTTCACTTCATTGAAGTGAATTGGCTTAAGTTGCAATACTACCCATATCCTTCTGACAAGTGTAGAGGTATTTTTGAAAGGAAGCAGCCATGTTTTTCAGATGTTCAACAATTACTTTACATTTCACTAAACACGAGCAACACCTATTCTGTCAGATATGAGATCTCTATATATCAGGGTGCCTTCTAGTGTTTGCATTTTGTAAACAAGCTTTCAAAAATTCTTGCCGCTTTTAAGCAGGAGATAGGATTTTCCTAGGAGGACGAGTCTTAAAAATAAATCCAGACATTGGATTACCTAAAATATGGGAATGATTACCCAGCACTATGTATAGCCATGTTCACAGCACCACACTTCCATCTGATCGCGACGTTCACCGGAATGTGTTATGTTCTTGGAAATACTGAATGTTTAAGTTAACACTAAGCAAATATGTGCCTGGTTAAGACTGCTTATAATATCTCATCCACATCCGTGGTGTACTCTCTACCTGGAAACATGTGAGAAGAGGAGCAAAACCGAACTTTGCACCCATTCAATGCCCACGTTGAGGAAGTTCCTTGTTTTAGGAGTCAATACCACTAAGAACTTTGCTACGTGACTACAATGTGATGTGTCATAAAGAGAGCAGGCGTTTCCTTCAAGCCTACGGATCACAAAAAAGGTGGCCGCACCTAATGACAAAGATGAAGCAAAACCACAGTTCAGCTGGATATTCCAGATACAGAGGATTTCCCACTGACACACATTCACGTCCTCCTATTCAACAGCTTTTAGCTCCTCAAATCACACGAGTCACTGAGCAGTGGTCTTATGTTTTAACTTATTAAAGGGAACCAGTCACCACATTTTTCCAAATACAGCTAGTGACAGGTTCCCATAGAGCCCTATAACATAACTGACGCTCTTCTTCTTTCTAAAAATTGTTTTTCTCTTACCTCCACATAAATCAATGTTAACTTATATTACCTGGCATCAGAGAGGGCATGTCCTGCTTGGCTGAACCCTCCCATCTCCTCCTCCCAATGTCCTATGCCTCTTCTCAGCATGTGATGTGACCAGGGGGATCTAAGGTCCTTTACCTAGTTACGATTGCAATGTCTTCCCCATGTATGTATCTGATCACATGGCAGTACAGGCAGTCCCCGGGTTACATACAAGATAGGGTCTGTAGGTTTGTTCTTAAGTTGAGTTTGTATGCAAGTCGTAACTGTATATTTTATCATTGTAATCCCAGCCAGAACTTTTTTGGTCTCTGTGACAATTGGATTTTAAAAATGTTGGGTTGTCATAAGAATCAGGATTAACACTAAAGCTTCATTACAGACGCCTCTGATAACTGTTACAGCTAATCATTGTAGCCTAGGACTAAAGTAAAATAAATTACCAATACTCCTCCCCATCCTCCATGGGCATCTTACTCCTCCCCATCCTCCATGGGCATCTTACTCCTCCCCATCCTCCATGGGCATCTTACTCCTCCCCATCCTCCATGGACATCTACTCCTTCCTCCCCATGCTCCATGGACTCACATCACGTGAGTTGTATATAAGTTTACAAACTGTTTTGTAACATTGCAAAACCATGGAAGATTTTAATTATTTGGGGTGGGTTCATTTGCATGGCAGGCTCTCTTTAAGGTCACAATTTGTTTCTTTTTGTTTTTAAACCCACCATCAAACACTAGATGTAAAATTGTGTTCTGAGCAACACCTAAATGAAACCTGGCATCACACAGGGGCCACGCCCCAAAACGTCAAATGACAGACGTGACGCCGCTCTGTTCAATGGCATAGCTGCATGTGTGTGTTCCAGGTTGCACGCCCCGAATATCTGCATTAGAGGAAGTGGATTTTGAGGCTGAATTTAGACGAAAATATGCCCGCATGGCTATGGCCGGGTGGGCATACGTCCCGTGGACTGGAGAAATGCATGGCATTCGTGCCGTGCACAAATGGAGAGATAGGACATGTTCTATCTTTTCCCCGTGTGCGGCACCGTATCGCTCTGTGTGGCCATTGCAGTCTATGGGGGAAACATGTACGGCCGCAAGCTTGCGTTCGTCTGAATGCAGCCTTAATCCTCACAAAAGGGTGAATATGTGTAGTTGTTATCCCATTGAAAACACCTGCATTTTTTTGATGTGTATATCATCCCTGTGTGAATAGCACTTTATTTGCTTGTGAAGATTTCTTTGGAGGGTCGCACAGCCCTCCATGTACTCGCCAGAGGTAGCCCGACTGCCATTAGGTACAAAGATGAGCTCCTCTGACCTCTTGTGAGACCATATGCTGGTCCCGTTGGCCCTGGGTTTCCTCTAATGCAGGACAATGCTAGACCTCGTGACTGGAGTGTGTCAGCAGTTCCTGCAAGATGAAGGCATTGAAGCTCGTTCCCTAGGCTTGAATTTGATTGAGCACATCTGAGACATCATATCTCGCTGCATCCACCAATGTCACGTTGCACCACAGACTGGTGGGAGTGGTTGGTGGGGTCCTAGGTTGAGTATCTATATATGTATATATACTATTGGAAATATTTTCACGGTGTGACTTTGTGTGGGTATCTAAAAAGGTTGATAATAGGGAGGGGGGATTAGGGGAGGGGGTGGTTGAGTATTTATAGATAATGCATATGCACCAGCGGAAATATTTTATGTTTGCGATCCTCTGTGGCTGGAGTACCTGCATGCAACATAGATATAATACTTGTATTAACAAAATATTTTTTGAAAAAGGAGGGGGCAGGGGAATGGGGGGGGGAGGTTTAAGGTGGGGTATTCATATATGCTGTTAGATATGTATTTACACGCAATGTATATGTATTAATGGAGTTGCTGTATTACGTAATTTTGTGTACAAATAAAAAATTTTCAAAAAAAAAAAAAAAGAAATCCAGGCCTCCATTAGTTAATAAAATTGATTTCCATTGATTTTTTTGTGATTTTGTTGTCAGCACATTCAACAAAGTATTTAAAGAGAATATTTCATTCATTCAGATCTAGGATGTGCTATTTGAGTGTTCCCTTTTCTTTTGAGCAGTGTATATACAGTTTCAAAAAGCAATGGCCCTTACATGTAGTGTTATTTTTCTTAGCTACAGTTGCAGTAGACCCACCCGCGTTAAGTGTGTCATCCAGATAATGAAAATACAAAGGTTCTACGTAGCCAAGTAGGGCACAGATTGACGTGTGACCTTGCAGAGTAACTGTATTCTGCTTCTCATGGTAAATAGGTTGGGATTGTTTTGTAACTATGCGTTGTTCTTGTTCAAAAACAAGTGAGCCAAGACAATGAGGCAAGGGAATTACAGCAACGCCGGTCTCCAGGCCTAGTGCAGAGCTATTATTACAGAACAACCGTAACTCCTTATTCCTGTTCTGCAAGTGCTGATTCAGAACACGACATCTGTGGAGCCTTCAGTATTACTGGTGGCGTGAGTCATGTTCTTCCTTATTAGAACTTAGACGCTGCAGTATTTCACTCTGAACAGAAGATATATACAAGCCCTTCCTGGGTTACTAACTGGAAAAATGTCAATATTAAGATTGGGATTTAAAGGAATAAAAAATACATTTATTTTAAAACCTAATTTTTTTGTTTAAAGAGGACTTTAGATTTAGAATTTTCTGTCTAGCCCTCATGGTTGCCAAGATCTTAGACCCAAGTATCTGACCATTATAATCCTCTCCACTGTCATAGAAGTGGAGGAGGACGTTAGGATAATCTTCTCAGCGTAAGGCTCCTTTCAGACAAATGTTGTGGGGACCTATATACGGCCGCACAATGTATGCCCAATATTGATCCCCATAGACTTTTATGGGGCTCGGCCATGCTATAGTGTGTCACCTTACCCTCCATAGGAAAGGATAGAGCATGCTCTATCTTCTCCCATACATTCAGCCAGGCACTATGCCTCATATGCTTGCCCGTGTTAGCGCCCGAGTGAGCATATGTTTGAATGAAAAAGGTTATGAGAAGATTATCACAACACAAATCCCCTCCTCCTCTCTGACAGCACAGAGGATTAGAATTGTCAGATACTGAGACTGATATCTCAGCAACTGTGGGGGCTTGAAACAAAATTGTGACACAGAACCACCATTATAGTATTTATGTTTATCTCTACATCTTGGAGGTGGCCTGAGGGTGTTTTTAAAAAAAACAGGGGCACCGCAGTGACAAATGGTGGCATGGTACACCAAGATGGTAAGTACAAGTTTTATTTAATTTTATTTTTTTACAGGACCTGCTTTATAATCTGCAATTCGGGCAGAATGCAATGGGGGAAATGAGGGGCTAATATATGGGGGCATGGAGACCACGGCTGTGTGTATGACCCTATAGAAGTTTATGGAAACGTTTGGTAGCAACAATGGCCAAAAACAATGTCTGCATGCAGCCTTACATAGGGAAAATCCTCTGAAAATCCTGATTGTTAAAATTAGTGAAATAACAATACACACTTTACCATGTTCTCTATGGCACTTCAACACTCCCCCAAATTTGGTGTCGCCAACGTCAGAATGATTAGTTACAGTGGTCACACTGGACCAGGAAGAACTGGAGGGCAGAGAGTGTCTGCAGTAGAAAATAAAATTCAGGAATGCTCCTTTTATTTACTACTGGTGTAAGCAGTTTGGAAAACTATACATATTTTTGGTTGGCCACGCCCTTTAAATACTTATCCATTGTTTGCCAGTATGTGTACTACCTTCAACGCAAGTTTTATATTTGTTGTTTGGTTGCTATGGAAGACATGGAAAGACCAGAGTGTAGAATACAGATGAAAATACAGTGGCTATAAATAAGAGCCATTTACTTCTACTGTTCTGATATAAAACAGCTAAACTAAGAGGACAAGATCCAGGACAAAGCACAGAGCAATATCTGAACCATGCAATGATAAAATGCCAGAGATGCGGACACAGCCCCTGGAGAAGAGCAAAGTTATCTTGAGATACAATTAAAAATAAAAGATGAGCATTACTTTTCAATCTCGGTCAACAGCACGTTGCATTTGCACTGCTTTAACACGGCTGGTACTCCATGTTTACAGAAACGCAATGTTAACAGCACGTAAACATAATGTAACAACGTGTGATCCCAACCACACTATGAGAACCCTTTCCTATGGCTGCATGGTAGATTACATAGGAGTTTCTCTATGCAGTTGGCAATTTGAGAGTCTTCTCCGACAACCTGGATCCAATCCTTCTTTTCCTCTCATAACCACCTCGATGGTCTTAGTTTCTACACCCAGTTCATGAACTAGGGCACCACCCACCTGATAAATGGAGGCCCTGATATGCTAATTGGTCTCTATATTTAACATAATTTATTACTTGGGAATATTGGGAACTACATATTAAAAGGTTCTGTGCCTGTAATTATTGCACAGCTGGATTTAAGGCCTATTTAAACCTATCAAAAGCTGGGGGTTGGTGGAGGTGATGAAATCTCCTTTTTAAAGCGAACCTGACAGCAGGAATGTCATTCTTAGCTGGTGACAGGTTCCAATGTCCTTTGATATGTCATTCCAAATACAGCCACTACTTTACAAAACTTTATTTCACATTACCTGGCAGCATACCAGCAGTGTGTGGAAAGTCCTGGGGGGAAGGGGCACAGCTGCCATGTCTCAGTCTCCTCCACACCATCCCCTCCCTTGACTGCTCAATGCACATGACAGGAAGAGGGTAGGGGTGGAGGGAGCTACATAAATGAGGAGTAGAGGAACATTGCATTAAGGAGACAGACAAAGGCTGCTGCAGCTGAACACCCAATTGCCCTCATAACTCCCCACACACTGCTGGCAGGGAGCTGGGTAAAGTGAAATACACTTTTATAAAGTAGTGGCAGCACTCCGAATGCTTACAGAGGCATTTTGGAAACTGTCACCAGCTGAAAAAAACATTTCTGTTGACAGGTTGGCTTAAAGGGGGTTGTCTAGAGTTTAAAAAACATGGCAACTTCACTCCTGCACATGGTTTGGGCCAGTATTGCAGATCAGCTGTATAAAATTACTGAATCTCAACTGCAATAACAGGCTGCAGCCATGGTCAGGAGTGGAACGGTTTCTGGAAGAAAGCGGCCATGTTTTTCCAACATGTGGCAACCCTTTGAAACTTGAGAAACACGTTAGGAAACACTATCCTGGTACAGAATTCACTCTGGGTGTTACAATAATTTTCCTGCAGGTAAGCCTAAGAATATATGTGCAGTTACAATTTAAGCAATGTATGGGAGGCTATATTTGGATTGAAAGGGCAAAGATAGAGCGCAATGCACTTTCACATGTGTAGTGCAGAATAGTCAATGGTCAAAGTAATTACAGGATCTTATGCAACAGTTCAGGGCTGGGATTGCAACACGTTTTTTGCATACACTAGGCAATAGAAGGCTATGGGGAGCGGATGCAGCATATTGCATCTCTCCCCAGAGCCCTGCCGAGCCCATACGTCGCCCAGCAGGAGGGAGGACCTGGTGGTGTCACTGTCCATATTATGACAGTGATGACTGGGGAAACACCCTGGTAATCGTCAGCAGCCAATAGCCAGGTCAACGTATCCCACTGTATAAGGATACAATCGGATACGTCTGCGTCATACGTTGTAAGGACACGTCAGAATCCTCCTGACATATCCTTACAACATATGACAAATAACGAAGTGTGAACCCAGCCTTAGGTATTCAGTTGTTTGCATCAGATTTTTGTGAACCAAAACTAAGCGAGGTCAAGCACACAGAACACATATCTTTCCAAAATCCATATACGGTACATAGTTGCTCTTCTGATTTTGGCTCACAATAACCGGTTCAAATAACTGGAGAGGAAATGTGAACTGGGCCTTTGTATGCCAATGGATGGTAGCACAGATTATTACTGTAGTACATAAGACTGTGAGTGAAACATCATGTTATCAAAATATAATTCCACTAATTTCTATATAGACAGAAATACGCTTTAATAGAGTAGTCATTTAGGATAATATTTAGCCTAATTGGTTGATGACACAGAGTACATGAGACTGGACTGTGATAGACAATCTATTCATTCTGTAAAATGACTGTAGTCTGAATACTTAGTCTGTGGCTGGATGTTGATACCAGACATGGAGTCCAGCATAGCCACACGGTACTGATCCATCTACAACAGCACTGTAAAGTGAACGGCATTTCCTACTGTGACAGGCAGTAATATCACAGTGTTATGGCATAACCACTAATCCACCAAGACTCAGTATCTAGTGGACATCCACTAAGGGACATCATGACAGCCCTTGCTTACCAGTGATGATGCCGGGGTGTAAAGGAGATCAAGCCTCTGACATTAAAGCTACTGTATCCACAATCATAAAACAAATATAAAATACAGTTACAAGTCATAATTGTGATTTTTCAGTCCAATATAAGGATCAAAAACCTTGGTGTTATGTATATTCATGAAAAAGAAGTATGACTTTGGTCTTTAAAAGAAGGATTAGTCGCCCTGGAGTCTTACACAAATCAAGTCATAAGTTGTATTTTGGAACAATGATACACTAGATGTCTCTTTCTATTGTGCAAAGCAAGTTTGGGCAGTTCAGCATGTAAGGTAAAGAGTAAAATATACAACAGTATGTAGAAACACAGGACTTGGCTGAATCTCATCTAATAAAACCTCACAGGAATTATCCTCTGATGATTGCCAGGGCACCAGTCTTCCTGCAGCCCCTTTAAGTTTGATGCAAGTTCTGGGATACCACCCACACGCTTGGTTACATTACACACTTGATGTCTCAGAATTTAGGACCTGGTTAAAGGGGTTGTCCATGATCGAGAGTTTTTAAAGAGTTACTGTAAAGATACTTGACAAACAAATTGCTTTATCTGGAGATAGCCTTTGACAACAATTCTAACAATGCCTACAGCATGCTCCTGGTTTCTTCCTATCCTGAGATCCAGCCTCATATATCTATCAGCCCTATCTGTAAAATCCTCTCAGCATCCCTTGAAGTGGGCGGGACTTCCTGGTTGTGACATCGGCTATGGGCAGTGAGGCCACAGCACTGATGGCATTCACATGAACGTACACAGGCACATGAATGTTCAGAGAATTAGTGTTACTGAACAGTGTGACATCACTCAAGGTCCTGGAGATATCTTTTTACTGCCTGTAATATTTAGGACTAAAATCCTCCTCCACCTAGCAGCTACTGGTTGGGAGTGTACATTTCTCCTAGAACCCCTCCCAACAAGATCCACCCCACTCATCTACAGCTACGGATTCCCATGGAAACTAAGGAAGCCATGAAAAAGGAGAGCAGCCAGGGTGACAAGGTTAAACCCCTTCTTACAGCAGAAGTAATGAGGGTAGATTAAAGAATTACATATTTTAGCTAAGTGCAGAAGTTTTTATACTTTACAGTTATTTCTTTAAATATAGGGCTGTGAGCTCCAGTATACAGAAGCTCAACAGTGATGTGGTGTCGATGACAGCACACCAGTTACAGCAGCAGTTGCAGGCCCACAACAGCATTACAACATTACTCTACAGATATAGTAAAGCATCAAATAATTGTGGTCAAATGACTCCTTAGGAAAAGGAAGGATATAATGGAGTTTTTGTTTGGTGAAATATAACAAAATGTTACATTATCCCCACCCCTCCACTGCATCACCTGTGCCTTTAAAAGAAAAAAAATAAAAACAAACAAATGAGATCACCATGCTGCTATAAATACACATAGAAAGTTACAAGTGGAGCTAAATAAGGAAAATAAATTGCATAAGATTTTAGACATCCGCCCCAAGCAACCAGTCCTCATTTATTTCAACTATGAAATATTTTGCCAGTAAAAAGTGAACAAATTACATTACAAGGTTTTTCTTGTGTTGATATTGGCTCTTAACTCTTAAAAATGTGCTGAAAAAACCTAACATGGCTTATACTCAAGTCTATAAAAAAAATTCTGTACCCAAACTGTACCCACCTTTCTGAGGCCTACCCCCCAGGTCCTCTTCTTGCTTAATTCCAGCTCTGTCTTCGGGTCCCTGCGAGATGTTGGAACCCACACAAGCGACGCACAAACAATGACGTCTACAAGCGGCTGATGTCATAGTGTGTGTGTCTCAGCCACACGTGGAAACCAAAAGACAAAGCCGGAGCAATGGAAGCAAGAAAAGGACCAGTGGGGGCGTCAGAAAAATGAGTATAGTGTTAATTATTTTTATAGACTTGAGTATAAGTTGAGCTAGGTTTTTTAGCACATTTTTTTGGGCTGAAAAACTCGTCTTATACGCGATCGCCTAGGGCGCCACTCTTGTCTCTCACCCGGGGGTGCTGTCCTGAACTTTAATAGTAATCAACCGTATGTGTGTCTTTAAGACGCAAAAAACACTGCTTATTAGATGCGAGGTTACCACTGCCTACGCCCTCTTAGTGACCTAGGCGGTGCCAACGACAAGTCAGTGACACCATTGGTGCCTCTAGTGTCATTGAGAGAGGATGCCTGCAGCAGTATCATCATGCTGCCGGCGTCCGGGGATAGAAAAGGTGCAGTGAGGCTGCAAGGAGCACGGCCAAGTGAGTGTATATATATATATATATATTTTTTTTTTTTCTGTGCTATCCATATACTGACCTGTGCTACCTATATACTGGGGGCATGTGCTGACCTGAGCTACCTATATACTGGAGGCATGTGACTATATGCTTAAGGGTAGGGGCTGTGCTGTGTGCAGAAAAAAGCCGTTACACATCATTGCCCCAGAGTGCTCAGAATCTTGCGACAATCCAGGAATATAAATGTATTTTTCAAAGTTGTGTAACTACTAATAACACACACAAAAGGTGCAGCACAGCCCCATCTACCTTAAGTCATTGCTGTAGTATTCAAATAGAACCTTACTACAGCAGTGACTCGGAGCAAAAGGAAAGGGGCTGTAAAGAGATCTCACATACAAGTGCATCAGAATACTCCAGCTTCAATTCTGGAATATCAAAGCATTTCTCACAGTCCTGCTGCTACTCACAAGACACACAAAGATATGGTTACACAGTTCTTTAGGGCTGCCACTGAACACTGTCTACAACTTTTTATGGTCAAAACTACTGATAAATTCCCTTTAACAAAGTATATAGTGCATTTTTCCCCACTAGAGGCATTTAAAAAAGTAAATTAAAAATTTAACTACATTCTGAAAAAAAACATATCCAGTTGGCTGGTTTTACCATCTAGAAAATAAACATTCCACTAAATAAAAGAACCTTTTAGAGAGGTAAATTCACAGCTTAACACAACATTAATCAGCTTCAGGCGGAGAGAAGGACTTAAAGTGTTAAATAACACTCATGGTGAATAACCATTCTGTACTCTTGGACTTTGCAGCTTTGTATTAGTCACTGGGTATGAGCTCTGAGATACCGAGGAGGATAATTATGGAGAACTATTACATGTGGATTCAGGAACGTGTCATACACAGGCAGCGCCTATTTACAAGGCTCCTCCGCAGAACAATGAGGAGTCAGTAGTATAAACTTATAAAATAAACACAAATGCTCTTTATAGAATAAACTAAAAACCAGGATGCCGAAAATAGTCAGCTGTAACGGACAAGTATTGTAGTGCTGACCACAGGACATTCAACTCACCTCTGAGACCAAATCAACCCACTGGCATCAGGCTGTACATGATTTTTGCTTGACAAGGGGGTGTAGCTTAGTATGAATCAATGTGTGCCAAAATTTTATAACCAGTATAGCAACCAAAAGCGGGTATAAAATTAGAAAAAAGCATCTAAAGAGGCACAAAATGTATCATTCCACAAGAGGCACCTTGATAAATTTGGTGCAACTGTCTAGTTTAGGCTTAAATTGTGAAATTAACGTTTCAGTTAGAAAATGCAAAACTTTAAATTTAAGGCTGCACCTATACATAAGATCCATGTTGGTCAAATACCACCTACTATGGAAAACAAAGATTTAAAGGAAATCTAACATCAAATCTAATCATAAACCAGGGATACTAACTCAAAGATTCTTATATTTGTCATACATGGCCTCCTTCCTTCTAAAATCAACTGTTATAATTGTGCTAATGAGCCCGAAGGGATCTGAGGAGTGTTTCCAGAACTCCTCAGTGCATCCAGTTACACAGGCTGTTACAATGAGCAGAACAAGTCTCACCTCTCCCTGAACTTCCTGGTACAGGATCACATAGATGTACTTCTATATACTGGAAAATTCATCATAACACAGAAAAATTACTTTAAAGGTTCAAATGACTGTAGGAGTCAGAGGTACAGAAGAGTCATGTCGGGCTGACCCCTCATAGCTTAGATCAGTGGTGGCGAACCTATGGCACGGGTGCCAGAGGTGACACTCAGAGCCATTTCTGTGGGCACTCAGACCATCGCTCCAGGACAGAGTTCACCAAATTGGACCAAATCCACCTGCAGTCCCAGGCAACTTAAGAGATGCGGTTTTAAAAGCGACATTTCATTTGCTGTTTGGAACTGCGGGAAAAGCGAGAAGTGCAATGTCTTTGGACCCACTATTCTTTCTCTACAGAGGTACCCTGGAGAGAAGCTACAATGGGGGTCTGCATCTGTGTTCCTTCTTTCAACTGTATTGGTGGCCTCAGGGGGTCAATACGATTGACGAGGAACAACAGGGAGCAATAAGTTACTGCTTAAAATGTCGTGTTGGCACTTCACGGTAATTAAGTGGATTTTGGTTGTAGTTTGGGCACTCGGCCTCTAGAAGGTTCGCCATCACTGGCTTAGATTATGCCCTATAGCAGTGATGGCGAACGTTTTGGGGACAGAGTGCCCAAGCTTCAACCAAAACCCACTTGTATCCCGCAAAGTGCCAACATGACAATTAAAGCAGTAACTTATTGATCCCTGCTGTATCACAGGTTTTAAACGTATCGGTGTCTTGAGTTCACCAATACAATATAAAGATGGAGAAATTTGGATTGTAGCTTCCCCCCCCCAGGATCCCCAGAATCAGGGGATGCAGAGCAGGAGCTGAAATGACAATCCATCTCTATCCACATCTTCTGGCTCCTCCTGTAGTCCTGGCAGCCAAGGATTTCGCTTTAAAATAGCGCTGAGTATGGCACGTCCTGGACCACGGGAGAATGCCTTGAGTCGTATCTGGCAAACTTTGTGTTGGGGTGATGGCCAGGGTGCCCACAGAAAGGGCTCTGAGTGCCATCTCTGGCACCAGTGCCATAGGTTCGCCACCACTGCCCTATAGGAAGATCATCACAAGCTTCCTGATGATCATGAATTAAGCCAGAAGAAGACATCCCAGCGTGACTTTTCAGCAGCCCTTTAACTCCTTACAGTTCATTTGAATACAGTGTTCTATGTAATATTTCAGGCGAATGCTTAATTTCCCAGAATATAATAGGGCATAACTGATCCGTCCTGTATAACAGGTTAGTTATTTCCTCATGACAGATTCCCTTTCACCTTTTCAGTCACCCAATGACCTCAGTAATTAAAGGGACATCATGAATCCTTGTAGGATATGACAGATATGCTATCCCTCGGGATCATTTTATCTTCCCTGCTGACTTTTAATAGGACAAACAGGTTTTCCCTATTTTTTACTTCACTGTCAGACTATTAGATGTACAGGCGGTCCCCTACTTAAGGACACCCGACTTACAGACAACCCATAGTTACAGACAGACCCCTCTGACCTCTGAAGAAGCTTTCTGAATGCTTTACTGTAGTCCCAAGCTGCAATGATCAGCTGTAAGGTGTATGTAATGAAGATTTATTGATAATCCTTGGTCCCATTGCAGCAAAAAATGTTTAAACTCCAATTGTCACTGGGGCCAACTTTTTTTGTCTGGATCTACAATTATAAAATACAGTTTCAACTTACATACAAATTCAACTTAAAAACAAACCTCCGGACCCAATCTTTTATGTAATCCGGGGACTGCCTGTATTAGTAAATCTGCCCCATTTTCTGCCAGTAATAGGACCATGTACTAGATACATGATGGCTTGAGGCTTCCTCTCATTGTAAACTTGATGATGAATGGTCATTCGAGGAATGAAGACTTTCTCGACACAGTTGACCGCAGCGACGCCTTTAACAAACAGTATCCATGGCAATGGGCAGCTGATCAATGATTTACAATTACACTGTACACTTCATGCTTCACTTCTCTGAACCTTTGTTATGGGAGTCAATGTCTTCCTAAATGAAGCGCACAGGTCCCTAAGTGATAGACAACTGTATCCTCATTTAAAGCGCTTGTGTTTACAGGAAACAACACAGCAATAAATGTAAGGGCCGGGTGAGATTACAGGTAAGCAAGGCCTAAGTCACACTGTACAAAATGTCACACCAGAAATTCTATAGTTAGCACATATTCTAGGGAAGGACTGCACAGCATTGCACCTTGTTCTTATAGCCTTAAAGGGAACCTGTCAACACAATGCCCATTTTTCACCACGCACATGTTCCAAAAGCCCATAACATGGCAATTGCATAGTCGCTTTTTTCACGTTTGTGAGTTTTATAGGTCCGCTATAATCATATAGTGCATTTTACCTGGCTACCTGCCAAGCTCCCAAGCCGAGTCCCATGGGCAGGAATTCAAAAATCACACAGTCTCTTTTCCTCAGCCCACATGCTCCAGTCCCTGACGTCACAGATGGGCAATAGCTAGGAAGCAGGGGAGGGACATCTGGAGCATGTGGGCTGCTCCAGAAGAGATAAGGTGTCATTTGAAGTTCCTGTTTCCAGAACTCAGTGTGGGTGCTTGGCAAGGAGCAAGGTAAAATACACTATATGATTATAGCGAACCTATAATACTCACAAACGTGACAAAAGCAACTATGAAATTGTCATGTTATGAGCATTTGGAACATGTGCATGGTGAAAAATGGGCATTGTGTTGACAGGTTCCCATTAAGGCTATAAAAACAAGGTGACATCCTGTGTAGTCCTTGCCATGGTGAAAAATGGGGGTTGTGGTGACAGGTTCCCTTTAAGGGACAATACCATAAATAATTTGGTATATATACACGCCCCTCCTTCCACTGATACGGCCTCCTCCATTCCCCACAGTCCGGCAGGACACAGGACTTCTGGAGTCACGTTATCCCCAGCTCCTGGTAAACTTTAACCAGAACGACGTATTAGAGTTTATTAATTACCCTGTCAAAGCTTAGTATAAGTGCCCAACCCCTTTATAAGGAGTCTGACAAAAGGATAGGAGATACTTATGTGTACTACATCGTAGCAACCAGTGGGAGCATCAGAAATCTCAAGCAATGAAGTTCCCTGAAGTGCCAAACACAAAGACTCGAACAGCACTTCTTTCACTTCCATGGGACCAATAGTGAACAGAGCACTGGTTGGACATCGTTGTCATGTAGTAATGAATAGTTGTCATTAGGGAAAACCCCTTTAAATCACATTCTTTTCATTGCACCTGGACAAAAACAAGGCGACCAAGCCTTCCTATTTCCCATAAGATTACTGTTCACATGTACTAAATGGTAAAAGTAGGGGAGAGGGAAGTTTTATCACATTTCTTTAATTATATGTAAAGTTTAGAGATGTTTCTTACCTCCTCCACAGACAGAGGCAACACAACTCGGCTGAAAACGAAAAGAAAAAACAAGTGAGAAATGAACATATGAAAATGTGCACAGGCAGCGCAAGTTTATTTTTGTCGACTATCTTCAAGGAAATCCCATTGAAATCTATTTTCAGATTATTTTAAGGTTAAAGAACGTTCCGTCCTAACCCCTTCCCTGCAGCAGTAGTGGCGAAGTGATGGAATGAGGTAACGCACATACTGAAACTTTGTCTCAGGAAAATTAAATCTCATGTGTTGTATATTTCAGAAAAACTTTTACCTGGGAGCTGTCACCAACTTTATTCCCCATAACATCAGTAACAAGTCAATGTGCCGCTTCTCTATTAGTCCTATTACTAATCCTAATGCCAGACAACAACTGCTTGTTACGTTTGCCAAAAAAACAAACAAAAAACAATTCAACATAAACATAAAACGGGCATCCTGCTGCACATGTCATGGGGAAATTGTGGATCATTCGTCTAATGGTTGGACATTTGGCATCAGCTAATTGTGGGGGTTCCCCAGTATGGACCCCCACTTATCTCATATTAACAGGTGAAAAGTCTATTTAACCCCCAATACGTCCTCATAACTATTCAATCTGATAGTTCTACAAATGAATGTAACTTAAAACAAAGTTAAAGTGGTTGTCCCAAGTTGCCCAGATTTGACCTGCTGCTCCATTCTCATGGTTTGAAACCCTCACCTATCAGTAAATTATTTCCTATCCTATGGACAAAGAACAACCTTACAACTTAGAACAACTTCTTTAAATAAAAAAGACAGAAGAGAGCAAGTTAAACAGTATTTAACCCTTTGTACCAAACTATTGCACTGGAAGCCGGCAGGACACGTGACAGTACAAGAAGTCTTGAATCCTGCTTCCCGAGAGTCACGTGACCCATGGCTCCCTGTAAACTTTAAACAGGCCAAGTGTAATATGGGAGACCTCTGCTCTATCACCCAACCACTGACCCCTCTATTTACTTCTGTGGAATCTGATGCTTCTGTGAGCTGTAGTCCATATTTCACTAACAAGGCAAATTCTGCTTAGTTTCTATTACATGTCAGTTTAGGAGGAAGTATGTGGAGAAAAAGGTAACTTTATCCAGTAAACTATACTACAATGTTTCTTATATGCAACTGTAATTTTCATGTATGCCAAGTTTGTCAAAGAGGTATTGTATGTTTATTTATGTTTTAGTTTCATTTTTCCACAACCAATTTAAAGATGAATAATGACCAAAAATACAATCAACTTAAAAGGGAACCTGTCACCACCCTTTTTTTTACATTAACAGCTTGTGGTAGGCTCACATAGAGCCCTAGTAACTAACTGACACCCTACTCTTAGCTAAAAATTGCTGTAGCTAGTCCAGGGGGCGTGGCATTTAGGGGATGAATCCTGTAGCTCCTCTCCATGCATGCAGCAGTAATGTGACATGGGTGACATCCTCCTAACATTAGCAAACCGTACACCAAGCATAGATCTCATGAACTCACAGCAGCCTACATTGACAGGGGTAGAAGTCCATGTAGGCATGCTGTGATTTTATGGTCAGATATGTGCACAGGGTACAGTTTGCTAATGTTAAGAGGCTTAAGGACCTGTGATGATGTCCCCCTGGTCACATGACATTAGGCCACCCTTCCCACTCGCCCCTCGACTCGTTTTATAGATTCCAAGTTAATAACTCAGATTTTATGGGGATGCAAGGGAAACAATTTTTAGCTAAAAGAAGGGGGTGGGAACGTTACTAGGGCTCTATAGGAACCTGCCACTAGCTGTATTTGTGAAAAAATTGTGAAAAAACTGGTTCCCTTTAAACAAACTTCAACAAATAATAAGGAAATAAATGGAAATTGTAGCCTGTTTCATACGATATGAATATTATATATATTTTCTGTGCCTGATAGCAGATAATATAAACCTAACATTAAACAATGTGTCTTATTGATTTGATGACTGGACCAACGACACAGATGTTGGTGTGGACACTGCACCGAGATATGCAATACCTTCCTCTGATCAATAAAGAATTCTCTGGAAACTCAAGGTAACCTTGATCCCCAGCTATTCTTACAAAAGTCCTACAACACAAGGCCAGCAACCAGATTTCATATTAAAGGGGTGCTCTATGACACTACCTGTAAGAAAAACGAGGGTGGCTAGTGAGGTCAACATAGGGGGGTTAGGTGTGGCTTAGAACCCGGTCCAGCACAGATAAAAAGGACTATGTTTCCAGCGACAAATAGTATTTAAGCTGCCATTTGCCCAAATCCAGGGGTTCACAGCAAGGGGAACCCACACAGTATAACCAGATGCCAGACAATCCATTAACATAACTGCAGTGGATAAGAGATCACCTTTTACCACCAGTCCTGAGGCACTGACTACTCCATAAGCCTATTATTTTTGGCACAGAAAACAAAGGGAGGAATCTCTAGTGATAGTACGGTAATTATTCCAAAGGTTAATACATGAAGGGGAAATCACAGCACATTTGACAAAATGTAATCTTGGTCCCTGGTAACTCGATATAATATCAAATCACTACCAATGGCACAAATGCTTTTAGTAAGAATCATAGAAACAAGACCAAAATAAATCCGTCTTACTCCTGCTTAGCCCCAACGACGGGAACAGGCAGACGGCTCTCAGATCATGTGAGGACAAAGCCAAAAAAGCTTTCGAAATCTGTAGCCTCATCGCACATCACGTCAGCATGTAAAGCGGTCTTATCTTCTACAGATACTGGGTTGGGGTACCTGGTGCTGAACGAACTGGTTGAGGACCAGTTCTGAATGCGCAGATTTCTATTTTAGTGTAGAGGGGCTGATTTTATGTAAAAGTTATGTATGGTCTTTGTAAACAGAAAAATCAAAGAGCTTTGTGCTACTGTACATTTCAATTTATAGGATGATACATTGTAGCAAACGGGACAAAATAAATAACTTATGTAGCTCACATGTTATTGTATAAACTGGATACAACTGTAGCAGATGTACGGTAACACATTACTGTTCTCCTATGGAAATAAACATTGTATCTTTACCTAATAAAGGAACCGATACAAAATATATACCGCATGTACTGACATAGAACAGGAAATCTCTCTTAAATTTACATCCCAAGTAGTTGAAATAATAGCACCACTATTATACATGATATACATTGCAGTCACACACAACTAAAAGTCACCTTTAAAGAGAACCTGTCATCAGTCGCACCCACTAAACTACTGAAGTAGGGTTAAAAAGTATTTTCTAGAATTTCTCTTTTATGTGAAATCTCACACAATCTCCTACAAAGTCATATGCAAATAAGACTCTTCTCACCTCATTTTAACATGATATGAGTCACGTGGTGGCAGGGGTAGTGTTACTATAGAAGACCCTATTTTCGGTTCTAAAATAGCTAGAAGCATGCTTTTAGATATTTGGAGATCACATCAGGCTTATGCCTTTGTGAACTACAGAGCCAGAAGAACAGGCAGTTAAACACAAAGCCGAAAAAGTATGCAGATAAAGATCCAGTTTCAGCCCATTTCTTAACCGCCTGTCCAGTTCTGTAGCTCACAGAACCATAAGCTTGATGGGATCTAAAAGATGAGATTTTGATCTTTAATATATGACACAAAAAGTATGTTTCTTGGTGCTACAAAATCAAAGATAGGGGCTTCTGAAATCATGACTCTTCTGATGTTAAAATGGGGCACACTAAAAGTCAGAAACTGCACTAAAAGTGCTCTGCCCGTGTATAAAGCTGGGTGCGGAGAATCACTAAGAACATGCACCAGAAATCATGAATCTGTCGCTTCTCCGCACTGGCCCGACAGAGTTCACCATCTTTTTTGTGGTGCACCTTTAACACACGGTGTGCGACACAATTTGCAAGTTGAATACGGCGCTCCGTCTGAAACAGTTGGACCAACTAACGGCACGCCCCCTTATTTGTGTCACATGGAGGCCAGGGCAGCTGCGCCAGAAAAGGGTCACGTGCGACACAATAGCAGCACAGACACTTCTTAAATACCTGTGCAAGCTGTTTTAGCCTAGAAAATGTGCACAATCCGACTTAAGTGAGTTGCAAAGCCCTTAGCAAATGTGCCCCATTGTGGTTTTTTTTTTTTTTTTTACTAAGCATATGGATAGGATTTGGATTATCCCATTCACTCCCAATGTGTTCCCCTTGGACAAATCAGCATGTAATGCCCTTTGAGTGCAGAAACATTGAGGGAGATTTATCAGTTTATACATTTAGAATTTGAACCAAAAAAACTGTCTGCGCCCCATCAATCAAGCGTTACTGACAGTTTCCTACAATTTTATGACTAGAATGGCAAAAGGGGTGTGACTTTTGGTGGAAAAGTCTGTGTGCCAAAAACTAGGCTAATGTGCCAGAATTTTGCTACAGTTTTCTTGTATAAACTAATAAGAGGTGCCAAGAACGACTCCACAGTCTTTAACTACGTCAGATTTATCTTCCTGGACCAGTGATAAATCTGGTGCTGCTTACGCCACTTTGGGTGAATCACCTACACCAGTGATGGCGAACCTTTTAGAGCCTGAGTGCCCAAACTTTAACCAAAAGCCACTTATTTATTGCAAAGTGCCAGCACAGCAATTTAAGCAGTAGTTTATTTCTCATTGTTCTTTGACAACTTTCAATCCTTCAGCCTCCTAAAGACACCAATGCAGTTGAAAGGAGGAGGGCAAATTCCCCTATCATTGTAGGAAGGTTCTGTAGGAAGATTCTTTGAGTCCTGTCTGGTGAACTTCATGCTGGGGTGATGGCCTGGGTGCCCACAGAGAGGGCTCCGAGTGCCGCCTCTGGCACCAGTGCCATAGGTTCGCCACCGCTGACCTACACTATAGTTTCTGTAACACGTTGTCCATACCTATATAGTCAGGTCCAGATTATAGGGTGGGCTCATGGGGCGCATGACCCGGGCCCCCAATGTTTTGTCCTTAAATAGGCCCCCACCAAGTGTGGGGGATTCGGGCGGTCTCATGGCCACCCAAATCGCCTACTATGTGCCCCAGAACAAGTTCGGCACACTTGTGTCTATGGGAGAGCCAGTAGCACAGTGACGGCATCTTTGTGCAGGCAGTGAGGAGTGTAACAACATCCCAGAAGAAAAGGAGGAGGTTACCGTGCATCATGGGAACGGGAGAAAGGGAGTACAGATTTATTATTTCACTGGGGGGCTGTGTATTACTGGGGGCTGTATATATAAAATAGTGGGGACTATATATAAAATAGTGGGGACTATAAATAAAATAGTGGGGAGCTGTATATTAATCACTGGGGAGCTGCACTTTTATTAATTACTGGGGGCTGTATATTTATTAATTACTAAAGAGGCAGTATATTTAAGGGGTATGCCCATATGAGCGAATAAATGTTATTGTTTGTATAATGAATAGTTATACAATTTTCCAATATCCTTTCTGTATCAATTCTTCAATATTTTCTAGATCTCTGCTTGCTGTCATTCTATAGAAAGCTTCTGTATTTTCAACACAAATGAGGAATTGATACATAAAGTATATTGGTATTTTAATTTGCCTAAATGGGAATACCCCTTTAATTACTGGGGCTGTGTATATATTAATTACTGGGGCACTGTAGACATCTATGGGGACAGTGATCGAGCCAAAAATTGTGCAGCTAGATCATAGTCCCCTTTATGTTTTTGTGCAAGAGGCCTAAGAGGGGAACCTGTCTTACATGGATTTCTGACTAAGGGGGGGTCCTAACTATTACATGGATACTAAATGTGTACCCTGTCTAGGCTACATTCTGTGGGGGTCTAGGCTACCAGATTTTGCATCCAGGGGCCCACAATATATATATAGTCCCCAGAATTGCTAAACTTAGAAGTAATAAGACATATATCAGAACCCCACTATCCCATCAGAACCAGGAAAATCTTGCTTAGTCCCACAGAGGTGTAACCAGAAGGCAACAACAAGACGCTCTTCCTTGGCCAAAGTATTCTGCTATTCACTTTTGGTTATAAACTGTAGCTAAGATTCTGATACTATTCTGTCCGGTTTATATTATAACCAGATAATCATTGTATTTTATTTATTTTTTACAATGGAAATGGGTTAGGACAAGTGATATTTGTACAAGCTCCAAGACTAATAAGTAGTGCTCAGTAGGGTGTGCCCAAAAGTATCAAGAGCAATGCCAAGTTATACCTCTGTTAATCATACAGTGGCACAGACAGTACACAATGAATGGGCCATGTTCTCTCCCATCACATATAGGCTACCTCCAGGGCTGGGCCCCGTACCCAGACCATCCCTTATTCATTTTCTGTGGACAGGGGATAAATGCTATCTATGATTTTACCAGTCTCTGACATAAAAGACAGTAGAAATGTTGTACTGGCACGGTACACAGAATATAGGACAGGCACGGTACACCCAATACAGGCAGTTCGGGCCCAAAACAGTACACACAATACAGGGCAGTACACATAATATAGGACAGTACAAATAATACATGTCCCCATGTTACAGATCAGTGTACATGTATCTCCTCTAGCTGTATGTATGAGTATGGATGTCCCCATGCTATAGATCAGTGTACATGTATCTCCTGTAGCTGTATGTATGAGTATGGATGTCCCCATGTTACAGATCAGTGTACATGTACCTCCTGTAGCTGTATGTATGAGTATGGATGTCCCCATGTAATAGATCAGTGTACATGTATCTCCTGTAGCTGTATGTATGAGTATGGATGTCCCCATGTTATAGATCAGTGTACATGTACCTCCTGTAGCTGTATGTATGAGTATGGATGTCCCCATGTTATAGATCAGTGTACATGTACCTCCTGTAGCTGTATGTATGAGTATAGATGTCCCCATGTTATAGATCAGTGTACATGTATCTCCTGTAGCTGTATGTATGAGTATGGATGTCCCCATGTTATAGATCAGTGTACATGTACCTCCTGTAGCTGTATGTATGAGTATGGATGTCCCCATGTTATAGATCAGTGTACATGTACCTCCTGTAGCTGTATGTATGAGTATGGATGTCCCTATGTTATAGATCAGTGTACATGTACCTCCTGTAGCTGTATGTATGAGTATGGATGTCCCCATGTTATAGATCAGTGTACATGTACCTCCTGTAGCTGTATGTACGAGTATGGATGTCCCCATGCTATAGCTCAGTGTACATGTATCTCCTGTAGCTGTATGTATGAGTATGGATGTCCCCATGTTATAGATCAGTGTACATGTACCTCCTGTAGCTGTATGTACGAGTATGGATGTCCCCATGTTACAGATCAGTGTACATGTACCTCCTGTAGCTGTATGTATGAGTATGGATGTCCCCATGTTATAGATCAGTGTACATGTACCTCCTGTAGCTGTATGTATGAGTATGGATGTCCCCATGTTACAGATCAGTGTACATGTATCTCCTGTAGCTGTATGTATGAGTATGGATGTCCCCATGTTATAGATCAGTGTACATGTATCTCCTGTAGCTGTATGTATGAGTATGGATGTCCCCATGTTATAGATCAGTGTACATGTATCTCCTGTAGCTGTATGTATGAGTATGGATGTTCCCATGTTACAGATCAGTGTACATGTATCTCCTGTAGCTGTATGTATGAGTATGGATGTCCCCATGTTACAGATCAGTGTACATGTACCTCCTGTAGCTGTATGTATGAGTATGGATGTCCCCATGTTACAGATCAGTGTACATGTACCTCCTGTAGCTGTATGTATGAGTATGGATGTCCCCATGTAATAGATCAGTGTACATGTATCTCCTGTAGCTGTATGTATGAGTATGGATGTCCCCATGTTATAGATCAGTGTACATGTACCTCCTGTAGCTGTATGTATGAGTATGGATGTCCCCATGTTATAGATCAGTGTACATGTACCTCCTGTAGCTGTATGTATGAGTATAGATGTCCCCATGTTATAGATCAGTGTACATGTATCTCCTGTAGCTGTATGTATGAGTATGGATGTCCCCATGTTATAGATCAGTGTACATGTACCTCCTGTAGCTGTATGTATGAGTATGGATGTCCCCATGTTATAGATCAGTGTACATGTACCTCCTGTAGCTGTATGTATGAGTATGGATGTCCCTATGTTATAGATCAGTGTACATGTACCTCCTGTAGCTGTATGTATGAGTATGGATGTCCCCATGTTATAGATCAGTGTACATGTACCTCCTGTAGCTGTATGTACGAGTATGGATGTCCCCATGCTATAGCTCAGTGTACATGTATCTCCTGTAGCTGTATGTATGAGTATGGATGTCCCCATGTTATAGATCAGTGTACATGTACCTCCTGTAGCTGTATGTACGAGTATGGATGTCCCCATGTTACAGATCAGTGTACATGTACCTCCTGTAGCTGTATGTATGAGTATGGATGTCCCCATGTTATAGATCAGTGTACATGTACCTCCTGTAGCTGTATGTATGAGTATGTATGTCCCTTTGTTATAGATCAGTGTACATGTATCTCCTGTAGCTGTATGTATGAGTATGGATGTCCCCATGTTATAGATCAGTGTACATGTATCTCCTGTAGCTGTATGTATGAGTATGGATGTCCCCATGTTATAGATCAGTGTACATGTACCTCCTGTAGCTGTATGTATGAGTATGGATGTCCCCATGTTACAGATCAGTGTACATGTATCTCCTGTAGCTGTATGTATGAGTATGGATGTCCCCATGTTATAGATCAGTGTACATGTATCTCCTGTAGCTGTATGTATGAGTATGGATGTCCCCATGTTATAGATCAGTGTACATGTATCTCCTGTAGCTGTATGTATGAGTATGGATGTTCCCATGTTACAGATCAGTGTACATGTATCTCCTGTAGCTGTATGTATGAGTATGGATGTCCCCATGTTACAGATCAGTGTACATGTACCTCCTGTAGCTGTATGTATGAGTATGGATGTCCCCATGTTACAGATCAGTGTACACGTCTCTCCATTCCAGCATCGCCTCCTCCTCTCATTCATCCCCGCACTGCCTCCCTCCATCCCCCGCTCCCAGCACATCCCTCATCCCGCTCCTTACAACTCTTTTATCAGCACCATGGCCGCTCCTTGCGCCTCCCGATCTTCTCCTCCGCTGATCCCGGCCCCGAGTGAAGGTTACCGGCCACTTCCTACTCCGCACCGCGCTGGGGGCGGGGCGTTGCTGCAGCAACTCATACGTCACGGGGGTCGTCAAAAATGGTGCGCGATGAGCTAAGGGCCCGTTACCTGCAGACCCGCCCCCTCCTCCCCACACAGAACATCTGGATTAGAACGGAGCCCTCCTATTGGCCGGTGACGTCTATAGGAAGCCGAGAGGACCAATTGTCGGCACCGCGCTGCGGAATGTGGCGGCCTCAGGTGTCCTTGGTGAGATTGTATAGAAGGAGCGGGGATACCCCGGCAGCGTCATGTACCGTACATGTGCCGTACACGTACACTGCTACTACTATTAACCCCTTCCCTTACTCTGCCCGCTGAAGATCCTTACATGGACATTTATGGCAGATACCTGCATCTTTGCAACCAAAAATGTTCTTATCGCAGTGCAAATGACAAAAACATACAGTTGCACCATTTACGAACGAACCAAGTCATTAGGCTTTCATTGTGTTAAAAAAAATAATAATCTGGTGTACAGATCTGTGTAAATTGTATTTTTTGTGGGATTTTGGGGATTTAACAACCTTTTGATCACTTAAAAAAAAATAATTATGTGCAGGAAAAAAGTAATGATCCATGTGAATGTACTGCATGAAAAAGCTTTGCTAATGCCCCCTATAGCCCTTCTGCCTCATTAGCATAATTATAATAGTCGATTTTAGAAGGAAGGAGGCCATGGATAACAAATATAAGAAGATTACCACAGTCACGGTGCCTGGATCTATGAGTAACTGCCCCTGGTTTATCATGCTTCATTTTGATGGTAAATATCCTTTACAGCGTAACTAAACTTTCAAAAACATTTTGTAAATGAATAAGGAAGATGATAATAATAAACTTTATACTATTTATACTATTAGCACAATGGGTGCTCTTAGTATAATACATAAGAGCTATCCCTCTTGCACGCTTCTGGGGTCACTATATGTTTCCTGGCAAGTAATTGTTTTACAGTCATTATATCCAGGAATGTTATCTATATTACATACAGCAATGCAATTTCTATGAGCACTATATATATATATATATATATATATATATATACTGCATATACATGCAGTCCCCGGGTTACATACAAGATAGGTTCCATAGGTTTGTTCTATAAGTTGAATTTGTATGTAAGTTGAAATTGTATATTTCATAATTGTAGTTCCAGACAAATTTGTTTTTGCCCCAGTGACAATTGGAGTTTCAACATTTTTTGCTGTAATGGGACCAAGGATTATCAATAAAGCTTCATTACAGACACCTTACAGCTGATCATTACAGCCTGGGACTATAGTAAAGCATCCCGAGTGCTTCACCAGAGGTCACAGTGGGCAGAGGGGTCTGTCTTTAACTAGGGGCGTCTGTAAGTTGGGTGTACTTAAGTATGGGAATCGCAAGTATATATATATAAATATATATGTCATTAATGTGGCAGAAAGGTCTCTATGCTTCTCTATTCCATTCTATACATCTGATTCAGTTTCTTCAACATTTGCATTGAAATGTACCTCCCTCATTCACATCTATAAGTAAAATCCAGCCCTCCCAACAAGTGGGATATGCAGGATCTCTAAATAAACATGTAGCCTCTGTCACAGTTAGTCTCATTATAAGCTCACCCCCTACCTGCATCCCTGTTGCTTTATGCTGTAAAGGTTCCAATACAAGTCCCTGCTTCCCTGCCAGTTCTCATTTCTTATGCATGTGTCTTTGCATTGTCTCTGTCTGTCTTTGCATTGAAACTTTAAATCGTATATATGGGGCTATGTGGTTGTAATATGTGTTATGATCTGGCGGTATTATTGGGCCATTTGTTACATTTTGTTTTTTACATTTTGTGTTATCTTGGTACAACAGTATTCTGGTAATATGTATATTTCTGTTTGCTACTTGTATAGTGGTTTGAAGGCTTATTTTTGGGGGACTCGCCTTCAAAAGAAGGTTAGAAGTTTAGGGTGATATACGTTTGTTACATTATTACTTAAATCCCTTTAGGGGATTGTTGCATGTAGCCATGGTAGCAGTGAGGGGAGCCAAGGACATGGTGTCCGCCTCTCTCAATGTTATAAAATAATGACTTCAACTAATCAAGTTAATAAAGAATTAGAAACAAATATGGTAATAATTCATAGAAAAAAAGATGGATACACATATATAATTCAACACATGTAATGATTATCTCTTAATAAATTAAGTCCCTAATTGATGTCAACCTCCTGTAAGAACAGGAAGGAGAAAATTCTACAAACTGGCAACAAATCAATAAAACATAAAATAATTACCAAGCCTAATTAGATGTAACAAGCTGTTAGATTAAAATCACAGGTGGAGAGAAGGCATGATCAAGACAAAGAACACTGATATTAAGGGCTTATTCACACGTCCAATTTTGTTTCTCTTCCTGATGCCTTAGGGTGATGCCACATGTGGCGTTTTTGGTCCGTTTTTAAACCTCCGTTTTCAGTCTGTTTTTGGCAGTTTACCATGCATTTGGCTGCTTACAGCCTGTTTATCTATTAAGATAATTGGGAGAAACGGACAAAAAACTGACCAAAAACGCCATGTGTGGCATCACCCTTACTGATCCATTCTTTTCTATGTCCCTTTTTTCCCCGATATGTGTGAAAAAAGTCTGTCCTATTCTTTTCGCCCGGATCACAGAAGACAAAATAAGTCTATGGATCTGCAAAAAACTGATGTCAGCCTGTTTTTTTTTCTCTGATGAACCAGGTTTTATGCCTTCCAACCAATGTTAAACCATTCAGTTTTTAACTCGTCTCCATTCGCCCGCTGACTTTAGATGTCTTTAGAGGCCGCTGCAGTTTTCTACTGCTCCCTCGCTAGCTGTAGGAGCAGGACTGGGTCTCTGGGTGTTAGGGTGCTCTCACAAGATTCGTTGCGTTTTTTATTGCAATTTTGGCGCATTACAAAGGCCAAGATTACATTGCGTTTCCACTGCATCTGCTAAAACGCAATGTAACCCCAGCATGGGATTAAGGCTGAAAACGCATAAAAAAACGTGATGCAACGCATTGTGTGAATGCGCCCTCAGAGACACCCAGGGACCGTAGGGAGATGCAGTTTATTACCGCTTCTCCCTTCTCCATTCCTCACAGCATCGCGCTGAAGTAGAGCGATGCACAAAGGAGCAGCACCGGCGCTACTGACGGCTCCATAGACTCGGTGGTTACGTGACCGCTGGGTCTAAAGGGTTGCTTCTGGGTCTAATTAGACCCAGTACAGCTCTGATCAGCACCACCAGTGACAGGTGGTGGTTTTACTCTGTAACTGGAGCTTACTGATGCCTCAGTTAGGCCGGCGGCACACGTGGCGTTTTTAACCCGTTTTATGGCCGTTTTTAAGCAGTCCGTTAAAAACCGCATGCATTAAAAAACGCATGTGTTTTTTTGGTAAAACAGGTCAAAACTGATGCGTTTTTCAAAAATGGGTTCAAAACATGTGCCGGCAGCCTTACAGGGGAAAGCTTGTAAAAGTAAAAAAAATAAATTAAAAAAAAAAAAGGGAAAATGTCTCCCAAGGGTCGTTTATGACCTCATGGGGGGCATATAAAAAAAACACACATACAAAATAAATATTAACAAATATTCATAAAAATACATTTGCATTTCCCCATATAATAAAAAAAATCCCTGGCTTCACTACAAAAAACACAGCCATTGTCACCCTGTTTGCCTGAGACTATACATTTATATATGTCAACGAAACAAAATAGGGAATTCATTAATAATGTTCATTTTGAGTTAATTTGAAAATTAAAAAAAATATGAAAAGACTTGTTTTCACTTTTAACCTCAAATAAAAATGAAAAAAAAAATGTTTAAAACTTTTATTACTTTTAGCTAGCTCTATCTATCTTGAAAAAAACACAGCAAAAATTTTAAGGTAGCATGCAAAAAATAAATTTATGGCCCTTAAACCGCCGCCTATGAAAAATCGCTAAAAATGTCCGGTCACTAGAGCCTTTTCAGGCTGCATCACTAAGGGGTTAAAGGGGTATTCTCGTCTGTGCATTCACATTTAGTTTCATTAATCTGCTATATAAACATTTCTTCAATTAGATGTTATTTTTAAAAAATGTTCCTGTGTCAAGATAATTTCTCATAAATGTAGTAATATGGTCCCTTAGAACCAAGACTTTGTCCTTGGATACGGCCACCTCTGCTGGAGGGATTGCACAAAGAAACAAAATGTTTTTGTATATGAAATGTCTGGGAATTACTACATGTCCCACAGCCGTCCTGTAGTAATGAATCCTGAATCCAGGAGGTCAGACCGGGCTTGGTAGTGCATGTCTGGCCAGCGCTGCCAGAGTGTGACATGGTTGTATCCGAGGAAGCCATCTCATTTCTAAGGGACAACATGGCTACATTTATGAGAAATTATCTTCACACAGGAACATTTTTTTAAATAACATCCAATTGAAGAAATGTTTGCATATGGCAAAAGAAATAAATGAAATGTGAATGCCCAGGTGGGAATAGCCCTTTAAAGCTATCTGTAAAAAAAAACTGTCCAGCATACAGCTCAACCACAACCAGAATTGGCACAAGCTGTCAGACTGGGTAAGCGGTGGCAGACTCTGTGAATTCCCTTTATGCTACAGAACTGCCTAAAGCAGATATACCACACTGGTAAGGGCAAACCCGCTATCAGCAGCCTAACTAACAGACCCTTGTAGACCTTGCAAGTGGATACAAAGAACTTACGTAGTCTGGCAGCTGCTGGATGGTGGAGCAGACAGGTAACAGGAGGTCAGAGACAGACGAGTCTTCACAATAAGACAAACAACACATACAGACAAACAAGCAGAGTTGGACAGAACCGGGACAAAACCAACATGGCAGCAAAGGCACAGTATGGAATCACTAGAGTAAAGTAAACGTAGCAGAGGTCAGATGCATAGAATAGCAAGTAATAACACGCAGTAAGGAGAAGGTACAAGGAAACTAATAGTACCAGCAAGGTGTAATGGGACTGGGCAGGTATACAAAGGAGTTCCGGGACGCCGCCTCCAGCAGATGACTAGATAGGCTGCCCATCACTCTAGTAACCGCAGCTGGACAGGGCTGGCTGCAGAGAGTTGGGTATGGTTCAATCAATCCCAATCACAGCAGCAACCTAAGCCACAGTTCACACACACACACAAAACACAAAGGAAAATTAACTCCACGAAGCCACACTCTGCAGAGAGAGGAAGACCTTGGCATGGATGTTATATCAGTGTGCATTCCTAATGACAAGTCTCCCTTGGTTCAGTTTAATCATTATATATATATATATATATATATATATATATATATATATATATATATATATATATATATGGGGACCTAACATATTTATGATTTGGTGACTTTATTAATATTTGAAATCTGCGAAAGGGGGAGATTTAAAATTAATGGTTTTTTTCCTTACAATTTTTTTAGGCCCTCCTTAGGTCAATATTTTGTTCGATTATATTGAAGTATATTTATAAATACAGATTGTGCTGTTGCAGGTGTGGGAGGCTCAGATACACTCTTTGCTGTGATTGTAACTGTGATTAAACTTTTTTTTATTGGGTACCAAATTCTGTTTATGATGTAACAGCTGAGATGCATGATGTAAACCAAAATATATGTCCTGTCCTTCTTTCTCTTCTCTCTCATAAAATACGGAAATCATCCATCAAAATCATGCACAGATAAACCAGGGACACTTACTTATAGATCCAGGCACCGTGACTGTGGTAATCTTTTATATTTGTTATCATGACCTCCTTCCTTTTAAAATCAAATTATACAATCATGCTAATGAGCACAAAGGGCTCCAGGGGGGCATTACCAGAGCCCCTCTGTACTGCAGCTTCACATGCTGTTAGACTGTTGCCCCTCTACCCTGCTCCCTCAGTACTTCCCCCTCTCTCTGCCAGATGTAATCTCACTGCAGCAGAGTAAGTATCAGCACACAGTAGGAGGGGGAAGTTCCCCTTGCTCAGCTTTGGAATCTGCAGCACGGAGGGGATCTAGTAACACTCCTAAGAACCCTTCAGGCTTATTAGCGTAAATTTAAAAAACTGGAGTCCGCTAACTTGAGTCCACTTCAGCCCCTGGTGCATTGTGAAGTTATAATAAGTACATCTGGCATGTACCCAATGTACAGAGCATGTGCTGTGATACAAAATGTATTGCTTTCTCTTATCCCAAAATCAAGCAAATTGGAGGTGGTGAGTTAAATAGATTTAGGACCCGAAACCCCAGCTGCACTTGGTAGATGCTTTGGATTAGAGATGAGCGAGCACTAAAATGCTCAAGTGCTCATTATTTGAGACAAACTTTTCCAGATGCTCGAGTGCTCGTCTCGAATAACGAGCCCCATTGAAGTCAATGGGAGACTCGAGCATTTTTCACTGAAAGAACATATTGAAAGAACACAGTGAAGAACACATTGCAGATGTTGCAATGTTCCGTACATCTGCTAACTTATCGGAAGACACACGTGCAGAACAATGTTCTTCACAATAGTATATGAAGAACAATATGTGTGAAGAACACATTGCAGATGTTTCCAATTGTTCTTCATATACTATTGTGAAGAACACCGTTCGGCACGCGTGTCTTCCGATACGTTAGCAGATGTTCGGAACATCTGCAATGTGTTCTTCACTGCGTTCTTTCTGTGCTGTTGGTCCTGCTCCAGCCCGCTCTTCTCCAGCCTCCACTTCAGCCCCCACTCCGATCCTCCATGCCCGCTCCAGCCCCGCTCCGATCCTCCATACCCGCTCCAGCCCCCGCTCAGCGATGCCAGCTCCAGCCCCCACTCCGATCCTCCATGCCAGCTCCAGCCCCCGCTCCTCTCCGTGATGCCCGCTCCGATCCTCCATGCCCGCTCCAGCCACTGCTCCACTCCTCCATACCAGCTCCAGCCCCCGCTCCGCTCCACTTCATCCTCCGCTCCTGCATGCCTGATCCTGCGTCGGCGCTCGTGTCTTCGGCTAAGTGAGCATGTTCGGAACATCTGCAATGTGTTCTTCACTGTGTTCTTTCACTGTGTTCTTCACTTAAATGATCCTGTGTTCACTGTTTTAATTGTATTCTTCACTCTTCTTCACTGTGTTTTCTTAATTAAATGCTCGATCTCGAGCAGGGGAAATACTCGTCCGAGCAACAAGCCGTTTCGAGTACGCTAATACTGGAACGAGCATCAAGCTCGGACGAGTATACTCGCTCATCTCAACTTTGGATCCATTAACAAGTATTCACCAGCCATCAAAATATTGGTTACATAATACACATACAATTTAGAACTTTCATTATAAACAATAAACTTAATCTTTGTGTTAAATAAAATATTTGGGTGTTATGACAGCCTTTTGCTGACATCTAGTGGCCAAACCTTCTACAGTGCAGACTGATAAAATAATGACAAAACAATGTTATTAATTAACCTCTTATTATAAATAACAAAAAAGGTTATTATTTTTAAGTCTACAGTAATAATAATTCTACCTCTTTGTTGATGGTAAATGTATAATGGCTGCATGACAAATGTATGGAACTGTGTAACTAAGATAAGCAGTTTAGACACCGGACAGAATTGTCACTGCCTACATCCAGTCCTGTAAATCACTGATACAACTATACTACAATACATACAGTAATAGTATTGTGGCTGGCAATAAAGAGTATTTTAAAGGCATTTTTGCATGTTTTGCAGATACAATGATAATTTCACTAACCAGTTAAATATTCTGCATTGTCCAAAAGACCCAGATATTCTGTTGCCTGTAAATACCATACCAACGAAGGATGGTCTTTCTATAGCGACCAGTGTATCTTGAAATTCTGTTGTTGGGTCAAAGCTCCACATTGTTCCGACAGAAGAGGAGATAAAAATACCCTGAAACCATGGTATTATTCATATATTGTTTATTAAGATTAAAAAACAAAAACATTGATATATTTGTAATCTCTTGCATAGTTTCTAGGCACTTTAACACATTTTTAAAGGAAATCTACCATAATCAAACCAGATAAACCAGGGACACTTAATCAGTGATCCAGGAACTGTGACTGTGGTAATCTTCTTATATTTATTATTTATGGCCTTCTTTTTAAAATCAGCATTTGCAATTATGCTAATGAGCCAGGAGGGCTTTGAGGGGTGGTACTAGAGCCCCTCTATGCTGCAGCTTCATACTGTAGCAACCTGTTTGTTCCCAAGGAGGCCATGGGAAACAAACATAAGATGATTATCACAGTAACAGTGACTGTATCTATGAGTTAGGCCTCATTCACATGACCCCTCTTCATAGGGACCTGATCCATGCCGCTAATCTTCCCAATGATAAGATCTACTCGGTCAGGTGCAGTGAGACCAATTTACATAGAAGTCAAATTGTTTGGCCAGATCACGGACACAATTATGGTCATGTGAATGGAGTCTAAGTGCTCCTGGTTTATCATGCTTGAAGGTAGATTTAATTTAGGAACCGGTTTAGTAAGTTATGACGTTTACTTACATGAAGGAAGTGGTGGAAACGCAAAACGCGCATTGGGGAAATATTGACAACGACCTAGGACCCAGGAGTTTGATGAATGGATAATTAACCTTTATATATTTATTCCTATCATGCATAATTTTATTATGGCCATGGTGCCGTACTTACCTTTATGATGCAATGCTAATATATTTACCCATTAATGTTTAAATGTATCTTTGCACTTTGTTCTGTAATATATCTCCTGGGTTTCTCATGGGCCAGATGGCAATATAGTCTGTCTTGGAGTATCGTCACTGATGTTTTTAATTAATGATTTGTGTCATTTATTTCTAAGCTATTTTTTCAAATAAAGCATTGGATATAGAGGGACTTGCCTGAGCGGGTAACGGAGCATCAGTGTCATCTTGGATCATACTGTCCAAAGCTCCTGTAACATTTTTGGCCTTTTGTCCTCCTTCCATATGTCACAGCTTTACCTCTGCCCAATATAACCAATCAATTAAAGGAGGGCAAAAGTCTTCTCCCTCCTCAAGCATCTTCTAATTTTAACTTTACAGTTCACTATTTTCATAGAATAAATGTAATAGAGTGAAATGCTTCATATATAACCTTCTTTCTACATTTCAGTATCTCCACCAATGTATTAGTTAATTCAGAGCTAATCCCATGGCTGCTAAATAGTGTCCAGTCTATTGTAGAATCTATTTTCTGCAGGATATTTAGTGTTTTGCAACAAAGAAATAACTGTGATAAAGGGAAAAACAACTCTTTGGAAATAGGGCATATTTGTTCTGTAAGTAGATTACATGTCTTAGCGAACAAAGAAAGCACAGCCATAATATTTAGGCAGGAAACCTAGGAGTCAGGTTTTATTAGAGCCAGGATTAGTGTTAAAGCTGCTACTTGTATACTTTTATATAACATGAAACGCTGCTGTTTACTGAAGGATTGGCAAATCAGGAAAAATGTAAAGTGGTACTAAGTAGGTAGGTAGAAGTTTGCCTTTTATGTGATCACCGTTAACTTCTTCTATCATGAGGGTGGATTTACTAGGTTGCTGGACTGAGGTCTTGCAGTATAAAGTTATTGGACCATAATCCATTCAAGACCAAGCTATTGTTTTAGTTGCAATTTCTCAAAGCGCTAACCGTTTTATTTTTCAGTTAGGTCGAGTGTTGAAGGGCTTGCTTTTTGCAAGACGTTTAGCACTTTTTGTTGGTGTACATATTGACATAATTTTTAAAACTAGGGTAGATAAAGAAAAAACACACATTTTATTTTAAATTTTCAACCCTTCACCCAATGATATAAACATGGGGAATAGTATGTTACTTTCAGGAACCTCTTAGAAGCTGTGATCATTACTGTTCATGGTATGTAAGTGGTTGAAGCCAAACTCCTCCTATGATTACACAGGCTTAGCTTCTGTTCCCCTGAGATCACCATGGTGTAATTGGGTGTTGGAATAAACACAAATAATTAATAAAAGAGTTTATAAAACACTGCTGGTGGTAGAGAACATCTCTGGTGGTCCCCTTACACAGTTTTGGCTATGTGGAGCTGAACAGGCTGTACATGTCTTGTCTGCCCTTGGTCGTGGTATAGGATAGGTCATCAATATCAGACCTGATAAGAATCCTGCTGTTGGTACCCCCTACTTTCAGCAGTTTGACAGTCCCAAATATATTTAGAAATATATTTCTAGTACGTAAATATGTTTCTGTGTCTCCTGCAGAAAGGTGGTGATATGTCATAATAAGAGGTCTTGGACATGGACAATCCCTTTAATGCTGGAATATGGCTCCAGGGCTGAATACACAGCCATAGCCATGGGGAAGGTTAATTTTGCAGTAAAGCTTATAATATTACTTATTTTAGGACTTACTTCTACCAGATGGAAGAAATTTGTGGCTCTTCCATTTGTTTAAAAAAACTATACTACAGGATCTATGCAGTCTAATCTTGTTCTGAGCAAACTGCAGGTACATTGTTTAATCTGTGTAAGAAGTGCAACATCTCCCACCTGGCCTAGCCTTTTCTTATGTGCCTGGAGGCAGCCGGGGACCAGAATACCGGAGTGGCTTCCGATTGCGGCCTTGGGCACGCTGATGTCTTGGTGCTTGGTATGGGGACCGAAGGGCTGTCCTTCAGCCTAGCAGGTTTCCAGCAGGTGGTATGTGCAAGAAATAAGGAGGGAGAGGCTGATGTACTGGTTCTCCCTGGGGCAACCCCTGAGGTATCTGTAGGGCGAATCCCTGGGTGATGGAAGGGGAAGCCCGTTGTGGTAGACAGATGTATACAGGGATCAGCCGGAGGCAACGTTGTGCAAATCAACTCACAGATCTTTATTGAACAACAGGTAGCAGGCAACGGGCCAAAATGGTCAAACAGCAGATTCAGATTGTGGTACTGGAGTGGTCATGGAGAGTGGTCCTCAGGAATAAGGCACCAGCTTGGTAGTGGATGCAGGCTGGGATAATTTAGATGGAGCTGTGTCCAAACTGTGGAAGCTGCAGCTCTGGGTCAGTCTCCTGACTTAGTTCCTGGAATTGGTTTCTGTGACAGCACTAAATGTGTGCTGTACACTGACTCTCTCTTCACTCTGACTCTGAAGACTGTACCATGTGCTTCCCCTATATAATCCCCCTGGTCAGGTGGTAGCACCTCTCCAATCACACTCCACACAACCAACCGATTGGGTTACATCTTACACCCATTTAACCCATCATTACATCACTAATGACAATAGATGATGTCACAGATTATCTCCTCCCACCTGTACAATGACCTCCATATAGATAACACTGACCCATCATTACATCACAACTGACAATAGATGATGTCACAGCTTATCTCCTCCTCCCCCCTGTACAATGACCTCTATATAGATAACAGTGACACATCATTACATCACTACTGACAATAGATGATGTCACAGCTTATCTCCTCCTCCTCCTCCCTGTACAATGACCTCTATATAGATAACACTGACACATCATTACATCACTACTGACAATAGATGATGTCACAGCTTATCTCCTCCCACCTGTACAATGACCTCTATATAGATAACACTGACACATCATTACATCACTACTGACAATAGATGATGTCACAGCTTATCTCCTCCTCCCCCCTGTACAATGACCTCTATATAGATAACACTGACCCATCATTACATCACTACTGACAATAGATGATGTCACAGCTTATCTTCTCCCCCTCCCTGTACAATGACCTCTATATAGATAACACTGACACATCATTATATCACTACTGACAATAGATGATGTCACAGCTTATCTCCTCCCCCTCCATGTACAATGACCTCTATATAGATAACACTGACCCATCATTACATCACTACTGACAATAGATGATGTCACAGCTTATCTTCTCCCCCTCCCTGTACAATGACCTCTATATAGATAACACTGACACATCATTATATCACTACTGACAATAGATGATGTCACAGCTTATCTCCTCCTCCTCCCTGTACAATGACCTCTATATAGATAACACTGACCCATCATTACATCACTACTGACAATAGATGATGTCACAGCTTATATCCTCCCCCTCCTCCCTGTACAATGACCTCTATATAGATAACACTGACCCATCATTACATCACTACTGACAATACATGATGTCACAGCTTATCTCCTCCACCTTCCTGTATAATGACCTCTATATAGATAACACTAACCCATCATTACATCACTACTGACAATAGATGAGGTCACAGCTTATCTCCTCCACCTTCCTGTATAATGACCTCTATATAGATAACACTGATCCATTATTACATCACTACTAACAATAGATGATGTCACAGCTTATCCCCTCCCCCCGTACAATTACCTCTATATAGATAACACTGAACTATTATTACAGCACTACTGACAATAGATTATCTATAATATTAAAAAATGCAGCTTCTTTTTCTATGTTTTTCATTCTCATCCAGACTTCATGTTGTGAGTGAAGAGTTGGAAAGATGCAGAGTGGCAGGTAAGTGTTCATTATAGCACCACC
Source organism: Engystomops pustulosus (assembly GCF_040894005.1). Classification (NCBI taxonomy): domain Eukaryota; kingdom Metazoa; phylum Chordata; class Amphibia; order Anura; family Leptodactylidae; genus Engystomops; species Engystomops pustulosus. The sequence goes on along the minus strand of NC_092412.1, from coordinate 216,469,837 downwards.
ATTACACCAGGAATAGCCTTCCAGAGAATGCTGAGAGAGGGAAAAACATCCAACCCGTTGTGCAGGTTAGAGACACCTCTCAGCGCTCTCCACTAGGGGAGCTTACAAATTAGAGACTATCCATACTATCACTAAAATAGATAATTTCTCATAAGACCGATCACTAATATAATTTTATGGGGCTCTTTAACCCCTTAAGGACGGAGGGTTTTCCGGCTCATTTCTCGCTCTCCAACTTCAAAAATCCATAACTTTTTCATTTTTACGTGTACAGACCTGTGTGAGGGCTTATTTTGTGCGTAACAAATTTTACTTTCCCGTAATGTTATTTATTTTAACATGCCGTGTACTGCGAAGCTGAAAAAAAATTCCAAATGTGGAAAAATTGAAAAAAAACCGCACGTGCGTCACGTTCTTGTGGGCTCAGTTTTTACGACTTTCACTCTTCGCTCCAAATAACACGCCTACTTTATTCTTTGGTTCGGTGCGATCGCGGTGATACCAAATTTATATAGGTTTTATTGTGTTTTAATACATTTTAAAAAATTAAACGAATGTGTACAAAAAAGAAAAAAATTTTTTTGCCATCTTCTGACGCTAATAACTTTTTCATACTTTGGCGCACGGAGCTGGGGGAGGGGTCATTTTTTGCGAAATGAGGCGACGTTTTCATTGCTACCATTTTGAGGTCTGTGCGACATTTTGATCATTTTTTATTTCATTTTTTATGTTATGTAAAAAGGTGTAAAAGTCGCATTTCGGACATTTGGGCGCCATTTCCCGCCTCGGAGGTCACCGCCGGCCGTAACCGTTTTTATATTTTGATAGATCGGGCATTTTGGGACGCGGTGATACCTAATATGTTTGTGATTTTTACTGTTTATTATGTTTTATATCCGTTCTAGGGAAAGGGGGGTGATTTGAACTTTTAATATTTTATTAATTTTTTTTATTTTTTAAACTTTTTTTTTTATTTTTTTTTTCACTATCTTTTAGACCATCTAGGGTACATTAACCCTAGATAGTCAGATCGCTCCTACCATATACTGCAATACTTCTGTATTGCAATATATGGCATTTTTGCAGCACATTCATTACAATGAGCCACTGGCTCATTGTAACGAATCTGCAGCTGCCAGATAGCCTCGTGTCAAAAGAAGACACGAGGCTACCATAGCAACCGATCGCCGCCCCCCGATGACGTTCGGGGGCGTGGCGATCGAAAAAAAGATGGCGGCGCCCACGCGCCGCCGTCTTTTAAACGCCGCCCGCGACTTTGCGGGCGGCGTTTAGAGGGTTAATAGCCGCGATCGGTGCAAGCACCGACCGCGGTTATTAGCGGTGGGGGTTTTGTGCAATATGCAAAAACCCCCACCTCTGTATGAAGAGGACTCAGCCCGTGAGCCCTCTTCATACAGCCCTTATACCTCTGCGCCGTAGAGCTACGGCGCAGAGCGTTAAGGGGTTAAGGTCACTGACTTCTAACTCAAACAACAATTAACTGTGCGGTAAATGTAATAAGTCATGGTTAAACAACATTTTCCTTACAAGTAATTGATGTTAAACTAAGTGCTGTATACCAGTCAATAATATAGACTCGTGTGACTGCATAAAACAATTAATCAGGCTTATGAATGCCATAAATGGCTTTATAAAAGTGCAGTTCATATATTTATAGCCAGATTTCAAAAGACAGTGTTATTCACCCACACAGATCATAAATTATTGATATGAAGCATTCTATGTTTAGGATTATAGGGTATTCTTGGATACTGATATTAATATTCCAAGGGTTACATACGGTGAGCTGACTATCGTTTTTACTGACACTCCCTGGACAAAACAGGCCCAGGGGAGACCTTTGCGACCTCCAATGTGGTACAAAATTCCCTCACAACCACTTTTACTATACACGGTAGTACTGCCAATAGCTTTTTTTTAAATAAATATAAGCCCAGTCTGTAACAGGATTATATTGGGCCAAAAACCAGTCCAGGTAGTGTATAAAGTTAGACCGAGAACATGTGTGAATCAAAATAAAAAAGCAGCCCAGCTTAAATGAAATATTTAAAAGCCTTAAGGGAACGCTAGACAAACAATTCACAACAGAGAAACAGTAAGTACAGGGGAAGGTGTGTATGGGGCACCATTTGTTCACAGTCCATTTTGTGACACAGAATCCATTTTTGTAAGCACATAAAATCCACAAAACCCAAAATATATTGCATTTTCATAAAACTACTCTACTTTTAGTAAACACTATTTTTTTGTGCTTACATAATAAACGTAAGCCATCTCCTTGGACCGGAGTCTAAGTGTTACCCGGTTTTCACCAGAGCCTGCCCCAAAGCAGGTTGGACTTGTTGCGGCGTGGTACCACCAGGTTGTTCCATAGGCTAGACTTTGTCTGCCTTAAAGTACAGAATCGCAAGGCAAACTTGTGGTCGGGGACTTGCATGAGGTCAAGACAGGCAGCACAGGATCGGAGTCAATAACGGGACTGGGGTCACAAAAGGAATTCGGAAACACAGCAAATCGCATTAAATAGCTTTCTCAGAGGCACTGGGCACAAAGATCCAGCAGGTTGTGCAGGGAGAGTAAGGTCTATATAGAATTCTGGGAAATGGCCAGTGCCAATCAACGATGCGCTGGCCCTTTAAATTTTCTAAAGCCAGTGCGTGCGTGCCCTAGGAGATGGGGACACGCGCGCACGGCCGAAGGACCGGGATCAGCAGTGAGGACATGTAAGAAGCCCGGGCGCCGCGCCAGCACACACCGGGGCACAGGTGAGCAGGTCGCAGGAGAGCCCGTGACACACAGAATTAACTTTTGTGGACATAAAATTAATTTTGTAAGACAGATATTCTATGATACAAAATTAAATTGGACAATTCGGGAACTTCAAGGGACCAGGTAAGTAAACGTGCCCCAATGACTTTTGTATTAGTGTCTTTACAATATCTCAATTATGCCTTAACACTGTAATTTTATATTACAAAATTATATTCTTTGTGACAAAATTTTATTCTGTGCGACAAAAATACATTTAAAGAGGACCTGTCATGCCCCAAAAAATACGCCCACCAAATATGTCCCGCCCCTAATCTTGTCCCCAGCCCCTTTATATTTATTCTTTATTGCTCTCTGCAATGCGGGCACACTGACGGCAGCGGCCACGCCGAACTGACAATGGCTACGCCGCGCTGTGCTTTTTCACAACCCCGGTTGAATGTTCGACCAGTGCTGTGAATAAGCAATTGCGCAATATATGTGTTGCTGACGGCTATTGTTACAGGTCCTCGACTGACAGGGGTGTGGAGGGGGTGTGTTGGCGGGCCCCCTCATGAATACGGCCGCCTGCCAGGGGACAGAATACGAGGATCCGACCTCTTATTTGGTAAGAGGTCGGATCATTTAAAACAAACTTTGCAAACATACATTTTAATAAAAATGGACAGGATTAGGGGGGACATATTTGGTGGGGGTATTTTTGGGGGTGACAGGTCCTCTTTAAGTACTACAAAATGCCATTCTGTGTGGCAAAATGGCATTTGTGTCACAAAATAATACATTTTAACTACAGTTCTATTCTGTGTGAAATCTAATTGTGTGGTACAAAATTCCATTCTGTGTTACAAAAATTTTATTTTGTGTGACAAAATCTGTATCTGTACCACATAATGCCATTCTTTGTGACAAAACTCTTATTTTTATTTTCTATACTACAAAAATGTTTTTCTGTGTGACAATTCAAGTTCTGTACCAAAAAATGCCATTCTGTGTGACTAAATTTTAATTCTGTCTTACAAAAGCCATATTGTGAACCACAAAAGGCCATCGAATACTTACCGGACCTCAAAATCATTATATTTTGAAAGATATTTAAGTGTCCCTATCATCTCCATCTTTTAACGTTGTTGCTCTACTGCTTCTGGCACAATTGGAATATTGGAGCTCATTTACTAAGGGTCCTCATACTGCACTATCATCAGAATAACCGACAATTTCCGATGTGTGCCGCATTTATAAGGGCTATTTGTCTCACGCGATCGGAATTTGGCACATCGGCACCGGCTTTCATGCAACAGAAATCGGGGGGGGGGGGGGCGTTGGACGATCCGATGGATTCGGACTAAGCGCGGGATTTAACATTCAAATTTGTGTCGCAAGCCAAGCATTTACATGCCCCAGGAAGAAGGTCAACTCCGGCAGACCTGAGCGGGGAGCGACACATGCAGGATATCGGGCGCAGGATCTACGTGGATTGTGGCACAATGCAGGATAGTCAGGGAACGCACTTCGGGGATCGCGACTTGGACATGTAAGTAAATGTGCCCCATTGTCTTTACAATTCCAGACCAATCAGTGTCACTACTTTCTGATCTCTACTGTCAGATGGGTGGAGCCATTCTGTCTTCTTAGGACCACCTATCTGACTGTAGACAGCATAAATAGTATATTATGTACTGAAGCTATGCTAGGGAGTGCAGAAAAGTGATAAAAGGTGCTCTCTAAGCTTTACCCAAAAATGGCAAAATGGTGTTAAAAATTTGAAATGTAAGAGTATAGCATACCTTCTTTCAATGTTGTTTTCAGCACACCTTCCAACCTTCACAGCTGAGAAAGAGCGACAAAATAAGGAAATTTTTCCCCTAAGCAATGTCTTTTGTTTCACCCCTAACTCCACCCCCACATAGTATAATTTCGCCACATTTGGACGCGAAACAAGGCCCTACTCTCCCTATCTCAGGTTCCTTGGACAGCCTGAGACCCAGGTGGGTGTGTGTCTTGCTCCAGAGATCCCCAAGAATTCCAGAGAAATAAATGCAGGCGATATCTGGCTAGGATGCACCATAATTTGATAACTCCTTATCCCTTGTCCTAGGAAAAATTCGCTAACAATTAGTCTATGCCCTGGTCTTCAGCAAGATTGTAAGCAAAGTCATATTTCCTGACCTGACCTGCAACTGGACTCTAATATTATCTAAAATGACTTATCTACAGGATAGGTCAATAACATTAGATAGGATAACAGTGATACCACCTGCCTCCACCCCCAATACCAGACATCCAGCTCCATTCCATGTGTAGTAGCTGGTTACAGTGACAGCATTAATTGAAGCTCAGATGTATTTCTTAGCACTGGCCACTAAACAAGATACAGAGCTGTTCTTTGAAATTATTCCAGCGCTGGTAAGCTGCTGGCATCAGCTTATCATAAGGATCCACAGTTTCAGATCCCCACCAATGTGACTTCTCCCCAGAGTGCCTGATCTGGAGATGAGTTGCTGGTGTATAGCCAAAAAACCCTTTTCCCTATATAATAATTACAGTTACATAAATGTCCATGTACATACATTTCTTTTAGTGATCAATGACGATTTCTCATATATTAAAATAGCTATGCAGAGTCTGGAGCTTTCATTGTAAGCAGGCACATTGGCTTCTACTGGAGCATAAACATGCTGATCTAGTCTGGCAGACAGTCACACACAAATTACCATAAACTTGTTATGATTGATGTAAGAATGTCAGCGGCTTCAAGGACAAATAACAGATGCCTTAACTGTAGTATATAAACCTACAGAAAGCCTGTGAATACAAAGCCCCATATTGACCATTGTTGGACTTTACCTTGACTAAATATATACAGGGACGACATCAGGGCAGTGTCATTGGTGCAGATCACAGCACCACAGCAAAAGGCACTTCATTATAACCTATAATATTACTAGCTGTAGATCCCGTAGATCTATCTATCTATCTATCTATCTATCTATCTATCTATCTGTCTGTCTATGTATCTATCTATCTATCTATCTCATATCTTTCTATCTATTAATCTATCTATCCCTGTTTGTCTCTCACTCTCCCTGTCTGTCTCTCTGTCTCTCACTCACTCTTCCTGCCTGTCTCTCACTCACTCTCCTTGCCTGTCTCACTCTCACTGCCTGTCTCACTCTCTCTTCCTGTCCCTCACTAACTCTGCCTGCCTCCCCATCTCTCTGTCTCTTACTCTCCCTGCATCTCTATCTGACACTCACTCACTCTCCTTACCTGTCTCTCTGTCACTCACTCTCCCTGCCTGTCTCTCACTCTTTATAACAGTCTCTCTGTCTCTCACTCACTCTCCCTGTCTCTCACACACTTACTCTCCCTACCTGTCTCTCTGTCACTCACTCTCTCTGCATGTCTCTGTATCTCATTCACTCTCCCTGCCTGTCTCTTACTCACTCAACCTGCCTGTCTCTCTGTAACTCATTCATTCACTCTCCCTGTCTGTCTCTCACTGACTCTCCCTGTCTATTTCTCACTCTCCCTCCCTGTCTCTGTCACTCACTCTCCCTGTCTATCACTCTGTCACTGTCTCTCCCTGCATGTCTCTCTGTCACTAATTCACTCTCCCTGCCTTTCTGTCTCCCACTCTCCCTGTCTGTCTCTGTCACTCATTCTCCCTGCCTGTCTTTCTGTCACTTGCTCACTCTCCATGCCTGTCCGTCTCTCACTCACTTTCCCTGCCAGTTTCTTAGTCTCTCACTCACTTTTCCTGCCTGTCTCTCTGTTACTCGCACTCTCTCTATGCCTGTCTCTCACAAACTCACTCTCCCTGCCTATCTCTCTGTATCTATCCCTATCCATATTATCTCAATTATAAGCTATCTTATACTCATTGCCGCAATCAGTACGCAATCAAAGCTCAGAGCTCATATTAACCCCTTAGTAACCACCCATACAGATTTTTCCGTCGGTCACTAAGAGCACTTAGGCTAGACCAACGAGCTTCCTATGACAGCCAGGACCCTGCTCTAATCCGTTAGATCCCACAGTCACAGCACATACCTGGTACTTCCCTCATACTTCCAGAACCCCAGGATCACATAGTGGGGTGCTGTCTTCTTACATGGACAGGCATATGCCGGGTCTACCCTCGGCATATGCCTGCTGGATCCAGCCCCTGGCCCCAACCCCTTTCAGCCTATACAAGTGCATAGGCTGTGTTACAGTCACACAGACGACAGAAGGTACTTGGGAGTACCCGGGAGGAAAGTCTCTATGGGAAGAGTCCAGAGGGAGGAGTCTGTGGACCCTCTGGACCACCGCAGGAGATGGAGAGAGTACTAGCCGTAACCAGGGACTGGAGTCTAAGTGACACCATGGTCTTCACCAGAGCCCGTCGCAAAGCGGGATGGTCCTGCTGCGGCGGGATGCCACCAGGTCGTTACACAGGTGCAACTAAACCCGCGGTGGAAGCCAGGGATGACAGGGATGTAGGACACAGTCCGAGCCTGGGATGACAGCAGGAAAGTGGCTTGTAAGGATGAGCTGGAACTCACGGCAGGCAAGCAGGCAGTAGCTGGCACAGGAGGCGTCTGGGAACGCTGGAACACCGGAGCCACCAGGAGTGTATGGGAACACTGGAGACAGGAAGCACGGAGGCATCTGGAAACGCTGGAGGAACACAAAGGCTTCTGGAAAAGCTGAAGGAACACGGCGGCGCCTGGAAGAGAGGAGCGTCTGGAAACGCTGACGAGCAATCACTTCAACAGAAACTGCTGCGGGAATTGAGGTGTGGAAACCTTGGAAGTTCCGTTAGAATGCTGAAAATCTGGCCAGGAAGGAAGAGAAGTGCCGGATTATAAGGGCTGAGCCGGATTAGCCAGCGCCAATCAGGAGGACGCTGGCCCTTTAAGGCTGGTAGAGTGAGTGCGCGTACGCCCTAGGAGTGGGAGCGCGCGGCCTCGGCAGATGCGGCCTAGTCAGGAAGCAGGCTCGTGGAGAGTTAAATCCAGGCCGGGCGGCACGGGTGTGCCTGCGATCCGCAACAAGGATCGCGGGGGCATCTGTGACAGTTTCCCCCCTTTAGGGCCCCTCTTCTTCTTCCGCCTCTTCTTCTGTCTCCCCCAATTCTTCATGGTGACGGACACCTAAGGAGGAGAACAGTGACTGACAGCCGTGGAACCTGGAATGGCACTTGGAAGGCCGAAGACTGGAATGGCTCTGGGAAGCTGGAGACTGGAGAGGCTTCTGGGAAAGCCGGAGACTCTGGAGAGGCTTCTGAGAAAGCCGGAGATTCTGGAGAGGCTTCTGGGAAAGCCGGAGACTCTGGAGAGGCTTCTGCGAAAGCCGGAGACTCTGGAGAGGCTTCTGGGAAACCGGAGGCTGGAGTGGCTTCTGGGAAAGCCGGAGCAGCACTGGGAAGCTGCGGAGGATGGAGCAGCTCTTGGAAAGTTGGAACAGATTTGGGAAGCTGCGGAGGCTGGAGCAGCTCTGGAGCGGCTGCAGGGAAAGCCGGAGACTCTGGAGCGGCTTCTGGGAAAGCCGGAGGCTGGATCGGCTCTGGAAAGCCAGAGGCTGCAGTTGCTTTTGGGAAAGCCATAGACTCTGGAGAGGCTTCTGGGAAAGCCAGAGACTCTGGAGAGGCTTCTGCGAAAGCCGGAGACTCTGGAGAGGCTTCTGGGAAACCGGAGGCTGGAGTGGCTTCTGGGAAAGCCGGAGCAGCACTGGGAAGCTGCGGAGGATGGAGCAGCTCTTGGAAAGTTGGAACAGATTTGGGAAGCTGCGGAGGCTGGAGCAGCTCTGGAGCGGCTGCAGGGAAAGCCGGAGACTCTGGAGCGGCTTCTGGGAAAGCCGGAGGCTGGATCGGCTCTGGAAAGCCAGAGGCTGCAGTTGCTTTTGGGAAAGCCATAGACTCTGGAGAGGCTTCTGGGAAAGCCAGAGACTTTGGAGAGGGTTCTGGGAAAGCCAGAGACTCTGGAGTGGCTTCTGGGAAAGCCGGAGGCTGGAGCAGCTCTGGAAAGCCAGAGGCTGGATTTGCTTTTGGGAAAGCCAGAGACTCTGGAGAGGCTTCTGGGAAAGCCAGTGACTGGTTCGGCTTCTGAAATGCCGGAGACAAGCGAGGCGGACATGGAAGTCGACCTCGAAGTTGCTGGGAGTCAAATAGTTGATGAAACATGGAAGCAACTGTGCTTAGTTGTTTTTCCCGAAAAAAAAAAGCTACCGGGACTGCTGGGCAACTACTCCGGAAAGATCAGCCAGCAACTGATTAGAATCCTTGTGATACTAGTGTATCACTCTAGGACAGTAGAGAGGGAAACACTCATAATTTTTTTTTTTTTGTGGGGGGGGGGAGATAACTATAGTATGGTTTATAATCTCTAGGTATATGAAATATAATGTTTTTGACTAAGGGTAGGTTCTGTAATTCCTAACATGTATTCTGTTTTTGCATAGGATTAGAGTGGGAAAATGTATTATCTATGTGATTGTTATGCTATGTACTGTTATATGGATATGTATTAGAGATTATATATGTATTGTTTACAAGAAGAAAAGAAACTTTCAATAAAAATTATAAAAGAGAAACGGTTAACAAGCTTGCTATGTGCTCTTTTGAATAGTCTGAGAATTGGAATTAAGTGATTTGTGGGGGTTTCTAGTAACCAGACTTCAAAAACTGCCATGAAATATATTGGGCATATTTACTTAACCGGCCCATTCGCGATCCAGCGGCGCGTTCTCTGCGCTGGATTCGGGTCCGGCCGGGATTTATGATGGTAGTTCCTCCGCTGTCCACCAGGTGGCGCTGCTGCGCTGAAGTCCGCTGGAATGCCTCGAAATACACCGGCCTATCCTGCAGCGTTTTTTCCGAATCCGTCGGGTTTTCACTCGGCCACGTCCCCCCGATTTCCGTCGCGCGCATGCCGGAGCCGATGCGCCACAATCCCGGGGCAATTCAGGTACAATCGGCGCAAATCGGAAATATTCGGGTAACATGCAAATCTGGCCTTAAGTAAATGACACCCATTTTGTTCAATTCTTGTGTAATGTGTTTAGCAATGTAATAAAACAAAAGGACACATGTACAATGACGCCGACACAAAGCTGAGATATGGCAAATGTTAATTAGTAACGAATCTGGGTAGTAAGAATATCAGTTTGAAAAACTGAACATTTTGAATTTTGAAAATAGCCAATTTTTTCAATATTTTGGGCAAATTCACCTTTTTTTCATAAATAAATTCAAAATATATCAACCAAAATTTCTCACTAACAACATGTCATGAAAAACAATCTCAAAACCACCTGGGTAAGTTAAAGCTTTTTAAAGATATTACCGGATAAATTGACACATTTTAAAAAAATTAGGCCTTGGTCCTAACGGCACAAATGAGTGTGGTCACTAAGGGGTTAATGCAGCAGACCATGGGGAAAATTTACTTACCCGGTCTGCGCTGTATTCGGGTCCGGCCGGGATTCACTAAGGCAGTTCCTCTGCCGTCCACCAGGTGGCGCTGCTGCGCTGAAAAGCATCTGAACGCGCCAGAGTTCACCGGCTCGGGCTGAGTGAAGGTAAGCGCGTCCCGAGCGACACATTTTCCGTTCTTAAATGCGGCGGCGTGCATGCCGGCGCCGATGCGCCACAACCCGATCGCGTGCGCCAAAATCCCGGCGCAATTCAGGTACAATCGGCGCAAATCGGAAATATTCGGGTAACACGTCGGGAAAACGTGAATCGGGCCCTTAGTAAATGACCCCCAATGGCTCCTATATATGGTGGTTAATAAGTGTATTTTGGAAAGCGCATGGCGAAAAATTTGATTGAAAACCTTGTCTATGACGTTCCCTGAGTCACAGAGAGCGGCTTAATATATTAAATGATTTATTACCACTAAGGCCTCTTTATTATGGGGCCCAATATACATTTTAATTTACCATGGGATCAGGGGCAGATTAATGCCATGGGCTCTGGGCTGTATGAATACTATAGCCCAGTGATGGCTAACCTATGGCACTGGTGCCAGAGGTGGCACTCAGAGCCCTTTCTGTGGGCACTCAGGCCATCCCCAAAGATGGCTCCAGGTATATTCCTGCAGTCCCAGACAGCCCAGGACTTGCTGTGCACAGAGCTATTTTAAAGTGACAGCTCTACCTGGGACTATTTTCTGCTGTATTGGTGTCCTCAGGTGCTGATGTCAATGAAAACTGTGACAGAGAAGGGAATATAAATCACAAATTAAATTTCAGTGTTGGCACATTGCGATAAATAAGCGGGTCTATGTTGTAGTTTGGGCACTCGGCCTCTAAAAGGTTTGCCATCACTGCTATAGCCCCTACAAGTGGAATTCACTTCCTACATATGGTACAAGAAGATCTACCACCAGGACCAAGGATTGTAAACCAAGCACACTGACATACTGGTGTGTGCCCCCACTGGCAGGGTCTGCTCTTCTTTTAGCTTCTTATGCCCTGTTTTAAAAAAAAAAAAGGCTTATAAACGTTTGCAAATGAGCCTGAGGCTCCTCAGGCTCAGTTGCATAATTTAAAGCATTTTTTCTCAAAAACAAGAGCATAAGAAACTTAAAGAAGAGCGGAACCTGCCAGAGATGGCACACACCAGTATGTCAGTGTGCTTGGTTTACAGTCCTTTATCCTGGTAGTAGATGTCCTTTAAGCTTCTTGGGGAATGGAGGATACTTCCCTTCTGCCTGCTTTCAATTTGCCGTTTCCGGAACTTTGGAGGACATTCATGTGTTTTGACAACTCGAACAAATGTACAAGGATTTCATGGGTGAAGGTCCTTCTGAGTAAAAAATGTGGTGGGTTGTTTGGGTGATCCCTAAAAGACTTTGGCCCCTGGCTACCAGCTACACTGCCTCATTGGGTGCTGCTAAACCTTCCCCTCTGCATATGGAGCAGCAAGCTCTGTCTTTTTCCCATGCATGATACGTTACGCTGGGCAATACATCCATTTAAATGGATGGAAATGTATGTGGCCATATCCTACTTGTACCAAGATGGTATGGTACGGGTAGAATACAACCAAAAAAACCTTAGTGTGAAAGAGGCCTAGAAGACATCTATGGCATGTTGATGGAATGTCCCAAAAATACCTGATCAGATACCTTCAGCATATATAACTGTGGTTAGGAATAGCATACAGTATGTATTCAGAAAAAAATATTTTGGCAATTATGGCTTTTGATTTTTCCACTAGGTGGCGATAACGTTCCAAAGAAAACATTGAGCATGGCCGTGGCTTCCTGTGCTGAGGTTATATCTGTCAGCAGTGCTAAAAAAAAAAAGAAATGTGCTGCTGTAGACTTAATTTCTGCGGTAATCAGCTTTTCTCATTTCTATTTTTTCAGTAAAAATTGTTTCATTATATTTTTATGGAAGCTGGATTTTTCTTTGTGGTTTCTGTATTGTGCATTGCAGGAGATGACATTTGTTTAGTATGTGAGGCTTCTCACCCTGTGTATAATATATATAGCTACAACAGGTAGACCATATAGAAATGTATATGGGGCCGGAGCCGTACGAATGGCAAGTAGTGTGTGGTCACAATAGAAGTGCATTGTGCATGGTACGGTGTGTACGGTGTCACTATACTATGCCAATGCTGGAAAAAAGACTCTAGATTTTGTCGGAAATGCGGCACCGCTGCCCGTCTCCCTATGGTGAGGGGAGGGGTGAGGAGCACTCCAACTCCCCTTCTGCAGCCGGCCATATGCTACAACCGGGCGTGGGATACATTTGCGTACATGAAGCCTAAACCAGCTCTACAAAAAAAAATACAGAATTGTCTACAACTAGTGAATAATTCTTCAATACAATACAACATTAATACATTTTGCCATTCATGGTGTATTATAGGATAGTTCTATCTGTCTCTATGCGCCTTGTGAGATGTGTAAGTGAAATTCTTCCTGTTTACACTACTCTGGAGTGAAGCTTGTTGGAAGCACAGCGTGTAACCGAAAGGAAGCTTATGTGGACACTGTGTGCAGCGTATGTATTAGAGCATGTTGTTTCCTTGAGAAGTATCTCAGCTTACACACCCTGCGGAGTGCAAAGTGTCAGCCAGAGGAGTTCAGCCTGTGTACATTGACCCTAGCTAGCTCTATTATCAGACACTATAGTTATATGACCTCAGCAATGTCTTACATACATGAATTCCTAATAGGATAAGGATGATAGAGTTGGTGTGCAGATCCAAGCAATATTAAAGGAAACCTTCCACTTCTTATGGAGGTTACAAGCTGCAAATGCCGTGCACCAGCTCAGGGTGAGTTGGTGCCGGCGCTTATTTTCAATATGTTTTTCAACAGATGTAAAGCATTTAAACGCTTTAGTAATCTTTATATGCAAGTACCTTCACCGCACCGTGGTCCACGCTCGGCGCACCATGCGCGCTACTACTTGGGGCGCCTGAATAGGAAGTGGTAGCGCGTATGGTGCGCCGAGTGTGGAAGCTACTTGTATATAAAGATTAATAAAGCGTTTCAACTCTTTACATCTGTTGAAAAACATAACGAAAATAAGCGCTGGCACCAGCTCACCCTGAGCTGGTGCAAGGCATTTGCAGCTTATAACCTCCATCAGAAGTGGTAGGTTTCCTTTAACTAATTGTTCTTAGAGGTGTTCAATAGACTTAAGAAATAATGTCCATCAAAGGGGTATTCCTAAATATCCACAAGATATGCCATGGTTTTATCCCTCCTATGGGATGCATATTTATAGAGATTGGCCCCAAGATTAATTTTATCTGCTGGGGCCAAGAAACCCCAGACCAAAAGTTTGTGTATCTCTCCTTATTTGCTACATTAAGAGTTAAGCAGACTTGCTCAACTTTTTCCACCAATTTCATAGTTGGGAATAGAAAGATCAGTGCAGCACCCTTTCTATTCTCTCTCAACATTGATGAAGCGGCTTATGGTCTAAGGTCTGGAAGAGCCCATTTATTCAAGTATATGTAGATTGGGTCCTGGGTTCAAATCCCATCTAGGTCAACATCTGCAAAGAGTTTCTATGTTCTCTCCATGTTTGCATGGGTTTTTCTCCGGTTTCTTCCCACACTCCAAAACATACTGGTAGGTTGATTAGATTGTGAGCCCCATTGGGGACAGGGACTGATTTGACAAGCTCGGTGTAGCACTGCATAATCTGCGTGCACTATATAAAAAAAATTAATTATTATTATGATTAAAGGAATTATTATCCCAAAGGTGGAACCCACATCTATCAGATGGTTATGGTAAATACCTCCCAACTTTCAGTTTAAGGTTTGTGGCCCTAGTGTCATTGGCATTTGAGGTCCATTCCCACACCGATTACATTAGGATCAACAGATATCATACGGCAAAAACAATGTTTGCGTGTAAGATTGATGAGGAGGTTGTTACAAAGGTTGTAGCATGCCGCAAATATACATATGTTAAGCCTCACCTTCAAGTGTAGCACATATACTAAAGCCAGTTTTCTGTCAGACTTTGCACAATCTTTCTAGTGCAAACTGCTTGTACATGTATTCAGGAGCACCAGTCTTCTTCATGCAACACAAATTTCTGCACTGAAGGAGGCGTTCCGGTGCTCAGTCAGATCGTGATCCAGATTTAACATGCAAAATCCGACAGAATTGTGTTTCATGCCCTTTAATAAAGGTGCACCAAAGAAAAGTGGTCTCCTCTGTCGGGGCCGTGCAGGGAGCACCAGATTCATGAAGATTGTGAAACTAGCGCACTCTACATACTACACATAGTGCATTACTGTTCTTAGTAAATGTGCCACAGTGAGACCCCACTGTATCATATTCATCTGTTTAGGGAGAAAATCTCTATAAACCATACAAGATCATAGATTTATCTTAGTTTTTGTAATACAACACGATCCTGACATTCTGCACATAAAATATATGAGGATAGTGAGTGGTTTTTGTAAGTACAACAGTTAAAAGTGCAGATCACTCAGACAGGCAACAACACTAATTGTGATCGCTGTATTTTCCTGTGAATGTCCCAGAATTCATGGAAATCTACTCTCCAGGATGTGCACACCCTCCAAGCCTCACAACCCCCATCCTACTAGATAAACCTCTCACTCATATGGACATGTGAAGGTCAAGCCCTAACTCTATTGTTCACCATAAATATCCACAAAAATCAGTTTGAAATATAAATAACTTGCTGTTTTGGTAATGAATATGAATGGTTCATCATAGACTTACCCCAGCAGTGACATGCTAAATGTGTAGGGTCAACGCTGAAGGCATTTACAGACTCCCTTTCCATGGATACTACCCCTCTATACACTCTCAGCCCATGTAGAAGAGCTGGAGATTGCATGATGGAATTCACTGATGATCTGATAATGTATATTTGAAAATTCTGAAGGAATCTAAAGAATGCAGAATGTGTATTTATAACCTATGAACAGGCCAAGCTCAGAGAAATATGAGAGAATGGGGCACATTTACTTACCCACCCGAGTCGCGATCCCCGATCAGGAATGTCCGCCGGAATGCACATCCACGTAGATCCTGCGCCCGATATTTTGCATGTGTTGCTCCTCGCTCAGTTCCGCCGGGATTCACCTTCTTCTTCCCGGTGCATGTAAGTGCTTGGCTTTCGACACAAACTTGAATGTTAAATCCCGCGCTGTCCGAATTCGCCGGACTTCATTGTGGCATGTGTGTTTTTGAGGTGATGTTCAGGCCATTTTGGCTTCCAAACATGGTGTGCATTATGGCACACAGAGTTTAATTTTGGTACCATCTCACCAGACTATATTGTCCAAGTATTTTACAGGCTTGTCTAAAGTTCAACACTATTAAACATGCTTTTTGTTCAGCAATGGAGTCCTGTGTGACAAATGTTCACACAGTTGATCACAGTTAAGTGCGCTATTTGTTTTGTGTACCACAATTCTACCTGCTGATTTGAGGTCTTTATGTAGCTCTCTACCAGTAGTTATTGGCTCTTGGTCAACTCTCCTGATAATTCTTTTCAATCCTCTGTAATCTTGTGGGTAGTGTCAGGATTCAGGGGTAGTGGACCTGCTGTACCACCGAGGATGATGACGTAAGCCGACACCTGGGAGCGGGGTCTAAGTGGCACCCGGTTTTCACCAGAGCCGGCCGAAAAGTGGGTTGGATTTGCTGCAGTGTGGTACGACTTTGGTAGCGGAGAAGCCAGGTCAGAAACACAACCGAGGTCACAACTAGAAATTAAGACTAGTGCACAGGGCATGGAACACAGCTTTCTCTGAGGAATGGAAGCACAGAGATCCGGCGGGGTGTGCAGGGAGAGGCTGGCTTATCATAGATTCTGGGAATGGCCACCACCAATCATTGGTTAGGTTTCTGGAGTGCTGGGATGCAGTGGGGAGCACGAGTGTGCCCGCGACCCAAGATGTGGGTCGCAGGAGCACCCGTGACATGCTCCTCATAATTCTTTTCAATGCTCTATGTGTAAATTTGAGGGGAGGACCTGGTTATAGACAGTGCTCACTAGAGCCTTCAGTAGTTTAAAAATTCTTCTACAACCAAAGCCATCACTATGCTTTGCAGCAAAGTCTTCAGCTCGTTGGTTTTACCCATCATGAGATGTTTCTTGTGTGGCACCTTTCAGATGAACCGGTTAATATTATTTTTGACAAAGCAGCAGGAATGCTTTCCAATTACTAATAGATTTCAGCTTGTGTCATAACATTCCATGGCTTGTTACACCACTCTCTCTTCATGTGTTAAATACTTTTTACTAGTGTAATTTCTGGTGAGTCACACCAGCAGTAAGTATGGTAATATATGGGCATTATTTTACACATAAAGGAAGAACTTAACCCTCATTGGCCTTAATGCTATTATAAGTATCATTACTGGCGGCATGTTAAGTTCAAACAGTTGTCCACTTTCACAATATGGTTTGTGTAATGAAAAGTTCTATAATTTTCCAATATACTTTCTGTATCAATTACTTATGATTTTCTAGGAGATTCATTGTTTACTTCCTGTGGATAAAAATCGGTCCATGGTCATGTGATGTCACACAGGTGCACAGCTCATTGGAATCACAGTAATCAGAGCTGTGTATTGTAATTAGCAGTGGAGATTTGTGACATTACATGTGTATGGACAGGTTTCTATCCACAGGAAAAGAACCATGAAGCTTTGTGTTGCATGACAGCAAGCAGAGATCTAGAAAGTATATTGGAAAATTGTATAACTTTTCACTGAAAACCAATATCAATTATTTCCTGCAAGTGGACAAACCGTTCAATTGTTTCTTAGGTAGCAAATAGAGGCCATAGACAATAAATATTTCTCCATCCCCTAGTAAAATTTTTAGTGCAACAATAATTTCACCTAAATGTAAAATGCTGTGAACGTCTGATCCCTGACAGATAACTGGTGAAAAAGAAAGTAGACAGGTTTTATTTGTTCAGCTGACATCAGCATGTTTGGATGGCTGATCACTGCAAGGCATATGCTAATATATGCTAATGTCTATGGCTATTTGTAGCTTCAGAGGACCTGTCACCTCTTTTGCCTGTATTTGTAAAAAGTTGTATCACCCATGAAATCACATTTGTGGAGCATTATTCTGTGTAGACCTTTGTTATTCTGAATATTTATTAATAAATTGACAAATGGGTGTCATCATTCTAGAGGTATGTAGACAAGGTTAAATTGCGCAGAATTGTAATATTAGGGGGTGTAACAAGGGGTGGCTTGTGGACTCATTGGGGCTTATTTACTAAGGGATTGCGCGGCTTTGACAGGTATTTAACAGGTGTCTGTGCTGAGATTTTTTTTGCACGCGATCCGATTTTGGTGCTGCTGTGCTGACTTCCATGCGACAGAAGTCGGGGGGGGGGGGGCGTGCCGTCGGACGATCCAACTATTCGGACTGAGCTTTCAAATCGCAAGCCCAAGCACTTACATGCACCACTAAAAAGATGGTGAACTATGTCGCACCTGAGCAGAGAAGTGACACATGCAGGATATCGGTGCACGATCTTAGTGAATGCGGCACATTGCATTATAGTTGGACAATGCACTTTCAGGGAACTTCGTAGTACAGGTAAGTAAATGTGCCACATTATGTCACCTAGCTGCTTTCACCTTTTGTGAAGACTTTATCAAAGTGACCCAGTCAGTTTTATCTCTTATACTTCTATACAGGGAGCCATTCGAATGTTTAAAATTTCTATTAACAAGGTTTTTGTTAGATGATATAGGTTTCCTTCTAGCCACAATGTTCCAGTCGGCCTCTCCTCAGTGCTTTACAGGCTGTGTTGGGATTGGTACACACATCCACATTTGGTAGGAATGTAAGTGTGTAGGTTTTGGAGAAGGATTTGTGGTATGTACTCTATTAACTAGATTAATCAGCCATTGTCCCCCTCTTACGTATTGTTACATGTTACCATTCCAGGGGTCATAGTCACTCAACATAAGTTCATTTCCTACCTCTTCCTGGCAGTGAAAATTGCTATATCACTTTCCTGGAAAGAGGCAATAATCCCTTTACAATTGGTTGAATGAACTGGATCATGATTAATGATTGGTTGCATTGTGTGTTACACGATAAGGAGAACCATTTCACCAAAGTGTGGTAAGATTGGGTTACTGAAGTCTATGATCTCTTACTGCTTGGATCTTACGGCTCTTACTACTTTCTCCTGTCCTCAGGCCTGGGGGTTGGTTCCCCTTTCTATCCTCCCCTTCTACATTCCCATTTGTGCCTGTCCTCCCTGAGTTTCTATGTACGAGTCTATGGGCACTTTTCTCTATGCTGGTAGCAATGGTTTTATTTCTGTCCTTACACATGTAATGCAGGCCTCTGCAGGCCCCAATGTTTTTCACGCCTATACACTTGCTGTACTGCTACTCGTTGGTCTGGAAATTTTTTTTTAAAAAAAGATTGAAAATAAAAGGTAATGTAAAGGAGCAGAATATGCAGAATCGCCCTTTGCAGGACAATACAAGGAACCTTTGGGTCAGGCAGCTTCCTGTGGCAGAAGTTCCCCTAAATAGGAGTATGGGAGTGGCTGGAAGAAGAGCCTCGACAATTGATTGGTTATAAAAAGGGTTTATTTTTATTTATTTTTTTAGATTTTCGATAGTAACAACAAGCACTGTATGTAGAATGTACAGGCACAATAAATACCCACTCGTGAGAGCTTACAATCTTTTTGTTTTGCACCTGAGGCTGCAGTGATTTGCTCAGGGTTGCACAGCACCGGCCTTACTACTTCCAGATAGAAAGGAAACATCCCGGGGTCTTCTCCTGAAGGCCAGCCCAGTACTAGACATGGGGAGGAGAATGGTATATTGCTTTTGTGCTCTATATTCCCCATGTTGTCACATAACTACTCTGCTTGTAGGTCACGAAAAATACTGGTGCTTCCCTGTGGTACCACTCATCAAGTTTCATATAAAGGTTCTCTCGTTACTTTGTATTCAATACCACTAGAACAAAGGAACAGGAGAAGATGCTGACATGCACCTGCCATCTGCATACTGCATTGGTATCCACCAGAGACATGGGGTTTGTCCAAGTCCATGTACTTAGTGTAGGGAGTCTTATAAGGCCAGCAATGCTCCCTGGGAAAAGAAGAATGCAAATGAGCTCTTAGCTTGCTCTCTACCGCCGCCTACTGGATAGTGTCTGAATAGGTGGGAATAGATGAGAGCTGAATTGCACACCCTATAAAGTAGATGGCAGGTGCATGCCAATGCTTTTACTTGGTCCGGAGTGTCCAAATACTGATTCTAAGGGAACTTCCTTAGAATATTTGTTTTTTTCTACATTGCATTTTTATCTTTAGCCAATGACTGTGTTGAATGCCTAGAACATGACAAGTAATGAGGACTCCTCCAGGGATTTTTCGTCTATCCTCCATTACAACACAGTGTTTATAGGTGTATACGGATTTATCTTGAATATAATATGAACGTAATGACTAAAGGAAATTCTAACATAATCAATATACTTTGTGTCTGACAAGTCACTGCTGGACCTGACAATAGTAGAATCTTACACACCCTGATCTGCACAACAACCAGGACAACCCGGAAAGTTACATGAAAGTCTTACAGAGGGGTGCACTGCGAGTGAGGTAACGGTAAATCCCCAAATATATTGGGGGACACCTATGAAATTGTACACCTGGTATCTGAGTGTGGTGTGAGGAGCAACCCAAATAAAAGATGTGTATTTGGTCGCTCTGTGTGTAACTATTCTCATAAATGTCCCCCAAAATACAAGAAATAAGTATAAAAATATCACACAATAGAAATGATAGAGAACTGGGAGACATACAAATAATTTTGGAACATAATGATCAAGGAAAAATGTAGCACATCTCAAATAGATCAGCCGGATTGATTAGAAGAACAAAACAAATCAACTGAGGGGAAATGGACGTCGGCTTTCTGCTTCATCGCGCTCGCGTGGTTTGGTTCTCAAGATGTTACGAATTTGTGACAAGGAGTTTCTCCAGCTCCATTCATCAGAAAGCACTTCACACACACAGCTCTATGTCCGAATATAAAAAATACCTAATCATATCATGCAAAGAACATAAACATCATATTCATCATTTATATTTAAAAAAAAAAAGTGAAATAGACATAAGGTATTGCTTAGAACACAGACTAGAAATCGGTGACGGCGCCCTGGACGCTGAGCCCCACATAGCGGTGCCGCAACCTCTAGGGGGGGCCACAGATCACCAAATCCTGATGTGAGCAATCACCAGGATATTATGGCACAACAATTATATATGCATCACAACAGAGTTTATTCTCATCACCTATACCCACATAGAGGATGGATGCATTATCCCTTTATAAAGTGATATGCCTGCCTTTTGTCTACTATAACTATATGTGGAAAGCAGCAAGTTCCTTTAGTGCAGAGAGAAAGAGAGAGAGAGAGAAAGTTTCATGAAGAGGTGCATATTCTTGGTTGTAAAATGCACCACAACCGCAGGCATCATGCTGCAGGATAGGAGACGGACACTTCCATGGCGTTCTCCATTGTGTTTTCCTGCTGAGAAGAGCTTTCACGATACCCATCAGAATGCCCCTAGCTTATCTGCTATTGCCATGTGCGCCGCAGGCATCATCATGCTAACTGGATCGTCATAGAAGAAATTGTGTGGAGAATGATAAACCCTGCTACCACTCTGCTGAGCACCCAGACGGCAGGGGATAATCTCCAGCCTTATGGCAAGAAAGTACATTGCATCTCAAGTCACCAAGAGTTACTGCAGGAGTTTGCATCCCTTTGTATGAGGAGGAGGAAGAATCTCCAGTCCAATCACTCAGATTAACTCCCGCTTGTCTTATTCCCCCAGAGTACAAGATAAAACTTTGAATTGTGTGGAGCAGGAATTATTGGATTTCTATGATGGAGAGATGCAGCCTCCGGTTCTGGAAAGAAGGTCGGTTCACTGGTGGGATGCTGGGATTGATAGATGTTCTTAGATGGTGACTTTTTATGCTGGAGTGAAGCCTTTCCATAGAGTGTTGTGGAAAGGAACATAGTGAGGATACAGGCCCTGGCACCTCCCTGCCGTCATTTACACAAAGGCTTCGTGATCAGGAGTGCCGTTTATTTTCAGATACAGTTTAGAGTCTTCGATCTTCTGTTTTCTCTGGCGTTCCAGACTCCGCTTAAAGAAGATGAGGTAGAGTGGGAGGCAGAAGCCGAAAAAACTCATTGCCAGCAATCCAACATTGACCTGTCATGAAAGCAAAGGGGTCAGAACATCAGGCACAGACATGATGCAACATAACCTAAGCTTGGCAGCACATTACATTATTGTTGGCTGGACTGATATAACTTTACTCCAATGTCAGATATAGGGAGAGACAAGGACGGGGCTGTTAGATTTCAACATACTTTAGTGAAAGGGGTTTTGTTCACTTGCAGAAAATAATAAATATTGTTTGTGTAATGAAAGTTATACAATTTTCCAATATACTTTCTGTATGAGTTCTCTGCTTGCTGTCAATCTATAAGAAGCTTCATTGTTTACTTCCTGTGGGTAAAAACCCATCCTTGATCCTGTGATGTCATACAGGTGCACGGATCATTAGTATCACAGAGAATAATCATTGTGTGTTACATCACATGATCAGGGATATAACGAGCTGTGCACCTGTGTGACATCACGTGATCCGTCATATAATGAGCCGTGCACCTGTGTGACATCTCCTCATGAGGGACCAGTTTCTATCCACAGGAAGTAAACAATGAAGCTATCTATAGAAGGACAGCAAGCAGAGATCTAGAAAACCAAGAGGAATTGATACAGAAAGTATATTGGAAAATTGTAACTTCTCATTACAAACCCTTTAAATCAGTGCACCTGAAGATTACCCAGCTCTCCCTATGCAGCGGTGCTGCATGCTTGGCTAAGCTCAGGATGCACGTGTATATGGGGTTTGAGAATGTCAGATGACTAAAGCAATATCTGACTATATGCAACATGCTTTTTAATGAACAACTGTAGTTGTTTCCACACAAATCAATAGCTCTTGGGATGTAGAACAACTTTGCCTATTATCTTTGCTACCTATATCCAGCAGTTTGTTAGCTATATCCCTCAGATTATATCAGTGCGGAGGTAGCTTCTTCCACTGCCTGTGCTGACAAGCCCTGGAGATTATCCTATAAACAAATCTACAGTCTCATAAGCAAGGAGGGGCTGCTGCTCCTTGCATACAGAGGAGGAGGTCATGTGATAGAGCTCTCTGTGTATGCAGCAGAGGAGGATGTGTTCAGAGCTGTGGATACAGATGTCTCCTGCACAGAATAGTGAGGTAGAAGATCTCGCCTGCTCCCTATCCGTCCCTCCATCCCAGTCTGTGATTCTACAGGACTTTCTCGGTCTCCCTCCTCTCCTCATGCTACACCACCTCCCCACTTTGTACTCAGTGCTACTAGCACTGTGCAGATAAGCTCTTAACCCTTAGTGTTCATGCAGCACAGGCTATAGAGTTCATGTAACTGGTTTACTTATGATTTCTTCATGTTCTTCTCTCCTAATTACTTTGAGAGAGAACACAAGGCATCATGGGATCTGTGGGCAGAATGAATTGGACTCAGCTATAGGGCAGGTACAGAAAGACCTTAGTCTCTGCCCACTACACCTCTGGTGAGAAAATGTTTTGTCTTTCAGAACAGATATGGCCATCATTCTGTTAGTTTTAAAGGGGGAATCACATGTGTGAATTTGGTAAAATCATTATAACCTTACAGTTACACTTTAAGGATATTATAGAATCATAGACAATTAATCCTTACCCAAAGTGGATCCCCTTCCAAGGGTCCCATCATAGCCAAGAAGAGAGGCTGCTGAAGCAGTGCAAAGAGAGCGCTAATAAGAGACTGAAGTCCTGTCAGACTGCCAAAATGTGTTGAAGGATATCTGCAAAAATAGACATGGACATGAAACAAATATGTACAATGCAATAATGCAATATCTATCGATGATATATCATACAGATTGTGAGCCCTCACGGACAGGGTCTTCCTCCCACTTGTTCCAGATCTCTGCAGCGTTTGTATTTGCACTTGTTGTATTTATGTAATGTATGTAAATCACTTACTTATTGTACAGCACCATAGAATTAATGGTGCTCCAGCTCTGCATTAAATTATCGGACGATTTTTGCTGATTTTCCTATTGACACTACTTAGTGCAAATAACGTAAAAATGTAGATGTGTATTACACCTTGGGTGCCTGGGTCATAGGACTTGCAGCCATATTTCCTTATTAATTTCAATATAATGTAGTGAATGGTTGACTAGTTTGGAGGCAACAACAATGAGGTAAATCTATTTAGGACTAAATGTTTCTAATGTTTAGTGTCATATTGTGTTCTACGTACACGGCAAAGAATAGTCAAATCCAAAATCCACAAAAATGTTAAAAGGTTGAAAATGTTAAAGGACAGAACATTGTGTGATCAGAGGAGGTCCTTACACCTCACAGATACCCAGGGTGGGTTTCATGTCTCCCCTATTTGATTAGGCCATAGTCAAATGTTTTTTCTTTGATCTATTAACGTCTATGGGACTAATAGAGAGAGAGCGGAGGATTCCAGTTCTGTGAACAGTGACCAGACTCTCCTCATCTATGCTATATTGCTGATACATGTTGAATATGGGATAACCACTTTAAGTTAACAAAGTCTAACCAGATACTTACACAGCAGCATACAGTCCTCCAACAGCAGAATGGATGAATCCTCTTACTATTGTGTGCAAAATAAAAGAGAGAATCTGTGGAGGCAAATGTAACATCATTAAAATACTCTACTGTCATAGGTGGCAGATAAGACAATAAGCAACGAATGTACGAGGCACGTAGTTCTCCAACATACCTGTAATGGCAGGTTAGGGACGAGACATGTGATTCCAAATCCCACTAATAAGAAGTTGGTAAATGCAAAGGCCCTTGTGGCGTTTGTGATCTTCTGAATCTGACGGTCTGGTTTTCTTTTTTTCTTCGCATCTCTGTAGAAAAAAAAAATAAAGAATTTAGTTTTATGTGTTATATCCCAATGTGGAGAGTAAGTTCATTATAGACACTCATAGGTCTCATCTGACAGAACCCCTTTCATCTTGACATCCCCACAAACTTAATTCTGCCAGGGGCAACTGCAGCCGCCAGGTATTTGTATATAGCTCTAATGTTAGACAGTCTGCCGGGATGGGAGATATACAGTCACAGAGATGCTGGGATGTATTTATCACAACTTCTATGCAACAAAAGTGGCGTAAAACCCCTGAAATAATCGCAAATGCTAGCATATTGCTAACACTTGTGATTATTTCCCCCTTTCCGCCACCTCTAAGCCAGGGGGGCATGGAGGGTCGTGAAGGGGTATTAATAAATTACTTCATTACCAAAAAGTGGCTATGGGTGCAGCCACATGTCATGTCTAAAAACATTTAAAAACACATTGCAACAGATGAAGAGAGATTTGCATAATTAAACAGCTGTTAACACTTGCGTTTGCAAAACACAAATATTTATACATGTGTTTACATGTGTGTTAACGTTGTTGTAATGCGTTAACATCGCATTAAGGTTGCGTTTTGAAAATCCAAATGTTAACAGCTGTTTAATTAGGCAGATCTCTCTCTAGCGGGTGCAATGCGTTAGGGTGTTGGCACATGTGGCATTTTTTGGCCCGTTTTAAGCAGTCCGTCAAAAAACACATGCGGGTTTGACCACTTATCTTACTGGTCAAAAACGCATACTTAAAAACGGGCCATAAACGCATTCAAAACGCCACTTGTGCCATCACCCTTAGGCGTGAAGTGTTACTGCACCCTGACATGACTCCACATTCATGAAGCTGAAATAAAACTTGCTTTTTGAGGGTGTGCAACAAAAAAGCCCAAAAAAGTGTCAGGAACTGAGAAGTGCATGACACATGACAAGTGATGAGATTCCCAAGCTGCGCTCCTCAGATTGCCATGAATTCAATTCAGTTCAGTAAAACTGGGAGAGGTCTGGACTGTGATATGGACATTAGAATATGAGACTGAAGCCAACATAAGTTTCACCATATGACTCCTTGTTTACATGAGATAACACAATTGCTGTGCTTATGGACTACACTTACAATTCTGGACATTTTTACCGCCATTACCTACTCCAACTGCACCAGAATCATTGTAGAAATGTGTATTTAGTGATGCAAAGTGTTGGGGTGGCTGAAGGTGGTAAAGGGTTCACCCTTTGAGTAAAAAGTGAACATACTGAGCAGCATCTTTTTCTTCCCCATCGTCGTTGCCGTCGTCACAGTCCTTCAGCTTCCAGTCCATTATGTAGCCGATCACAGGGGCGGTCATCAGGCACAGAAGTTGTAAAACACCAAAGATGGACGTGTACAGGCTCACTGGAAGACATGAAACATTGCTGTCAATTTACAGCTCCTTTACACTTTACAATGATATTGAATACATCAGTGCGATAACAGAAATGCTAAATAATAAAGGGGATTTCCCAATATACTTCTGTATCAATTAATGAGGAATTAATACAAGAAAGGTATAGTGGAAAATTGTAAAACGTTTCATTACTCAAACAATAAATTTTTTTTTTTGCTGAAAGTGGAAACCCCTTTTAAAGAAAACCTACCACTTAGTATGGCAGGGGTAAGCTGTAAGTACCGAGCACCAGCTCAGGGTGAGCTGGTGCCGGTACTTACTTTCGTTAGTGTTAAAACCGCGGTATCGCGGTTTTAACACTTTTTAAACTTTAGGGCAGAAGGGGCTTCGGCGCTGCGCGCGACCGTGCGCGCGCAACATCTCCGCTATTTCCTATGGAGGCGCGCGCACGATCGTGCGCACGCAGCGCCGAAGTGTCTTCTGCCCTAAAGTTTAAAAAGTGTTAAAACCGCGATACCGCGGTTTTAACACTAACGAAAGTAAGTACCGGCACCAGCTCACCCTGAGCTGGTGCTCGGTACTTACAGCTTACCCCTGCCATACTAAGTGGTAGGTTTCCTTTAAGTACAAAGTATTGTAACAAGTAAAACAAACTATCATAAAATATAAAAGGTAGAAATTTCCTTAAAGATAGCATTTCCGTAATGATCTGAAAAAGAGGCAGATTTCTACCTACATGGGTAAATAATCTTGTTCTTAAAGGGAACCTGTCATCAGACACTGACCTAATAAACCACTAGCAGTATGTTGTCAAGCAGTTGAACAGCTTCCAGATCATGTTTCTTTCATGGTCCAGCGCGGTGGCATTACCCAGCAAATAAAATCTGAAGTTAGCTGTATAAAGTCAGGGAGGCGGAGAGTTTAACATTAAAGTCATGCTCTCCCTGCCTCTAAACACCTCCTCCCATGTTATTGACATCATACACTGGACTTCAGGAGATCTAGTCAATGATGTCCCTGGATGCACGGCCATCAATGACAGTAAAGAGGGCGTTCTTAGGCAGGGAAAGCTTGACTTCAGTGTTAAACTCTCCGCCTCCTTGACTTCATAAAACCAATTTACATCTCACTTCAAAGTTGATTTTCTGGGTGATGTCACCACACCAGGCCATGAAAGAAATATGCTCAGCTGCTTGACAACAGATTGGTAGTGGTTTATTAGGTCAATTTCTAATGACAGGTTCCCTTTAAGGACCTGCAGGGACCTCTGTCGGCGGCTATCCTCCTGGGCATGTGGTAGTATTTTCTCCATACACATGTTGTCAACGTGGCACATTTACTAACAACTCAGTGCAGTTTGCCTGTGTATAGTGCAGAGGGTCCCAGATTCATGAATCATGCATTCTGCATGAATCCGTTGCCCCCTGCACTGCCCAAACTTTTAAGATAGATTTCATGTTTAACCAAGTTGTGTTCCTGGAATTACAAGGCTACTTCTCACAGCTTACCCGTGTGCATCACTGTATGAGGAAAGCAAGGCAGCATGTGACAGCAGAGGAAGCAATACAAGAAGACATGAGTTAGCACAAACTCCAGTAAGTGGTTTCAGCAACAGACACATAAAAGAAGACATCACAATGGTACAAAAGATGACTAATATGCTGACATCAGACCCAGGGAACTGGGGGCCACCGGGTCTTATGCTAGATGAGTGTCCCTCTGCTGAACAAGCGACTATTGTATAGAAGAGGAAGTGAAATATGGAATTAAAAAACTTAATGTTACTGCAAAGATTTCTGAATTTAGAGAAAGGGTGAATAAATACAATTTCCACTAGTGAAATATAATTTGTATGATGTCATTGTTGCGCGGAGTTTGAACGGACACGGAAAAGCACACACATGAGGCCCAGGGTACAATTAGATACATAGCATGACATCCCCCCCCCCCCCCCGAGGAGGAATGAACATCCAATAGATATTAGATTAGCTTTAGAGATTGAGATCTGTCCTTGTACAGGTCAAGAGCCACAATAACTGGACATGTTCACATCATAGATGACATCATAGACTTGGGTCACATGTCGTTTTTAGTATATACTCAGCATGTCAGACCAGTATACGATGAATCCTGTTAAAAGGTAAGCTTACGTCTTTCTATCCTGCTCCCCTCTGCCGAGCGACATTATGGGGCCTATTTACTAAGGGTCCGCAGACGCACTTTCATTAGACTTTGTGTCATTTTTGGGTTTTGCGCGGCTCTGATAGGTATTTAACAGTTGTCTACTCTGGGATAAATGTGTGGCACTCACTCACTATATTAGTTAAAGGACATCTACGTTAGCATTACAGCCTTGCAGCGCTGGGGTCCTGGCTTCAAGTCCCAGGGTCAACATCTGCAAAAGAGTTTGTATGTTCTCTCCGTGTTTGTGTGGGTTTCCTCCGGGTCCTCCGGTTTCCTCCCACACTCCAAAACATACTGGTAGGTTTATTAGATTGTGAGCCCCATGGGGACAGGGACCAATTAGGCAAGCTCTGTGCAGTGCTGTGTAATCTGTAGGCACTATATAACTAAAGGAATTGCTATTAATTTTTTTTATTATCTACCACCAGGATGAAGGAGTGCATGCAAATGATCCCCTCAGGCTTATTTGCATACAGTCCTTCATCCTGATGGCAGATGTCCTTTAATGGCAGGTTATTTGGATTTTTATTAGCATATTTATTACTACACAGCCACATCATCTTCTTCTTACTCAGAATCCCCGGAGCTGAGAGCTCCCATTCCTGGAAAGAAGCGGCATAGTGCTGATCTTTGTTTTCATCCCTTCGCTCTTCTTCCATGACGTCATTCCCCTGGACTCATTCCCGTAGGATGCGTTCTCCTCACATGACCTTATAGATTACGTCTCTTCTTGTACCCACACACTGGGGCAATATTTGGAAA
The DNA here is from genome assembly GCF_040894005.1 of Engystomops pustulosus. Lineage (NCBI taxonomy): Eukaryota > Metazoa > Chordata > Amphibia > Anura > Leptodactylidae > Engystomops > Engystomops pustulosus. The sequence goes on along the minus strand of NC_092412.1, from coordinate 216,441,193 downwards.
CATGAGATGTTGTGGATGTAGAAGACACAGCGTGTTCTGATCGGGAGCAACACAACAACCGGAGATATACAGGGACTTTCCCATTATCCTTTGTGTTCAAACTATAGAAACCTGTGTGGATACAACACGTATGTCTCTTCCCGGACTTGTATGTTACAAGTATGATCTGCTAATCCTCCCTGGGCGCACGCAGCTTCCTCCTCAGATATTTTTGCATGCCTGCTGTCCTGTCTCATCACACGACTCTCATCGTACTTGATAGATCAGGTTCAGACTGGTTTTCCCTCATTGAACTTCTGCCATACACATTTTGCAATCTGCGATGAGTAACGGGGGTAAACAGCACATGAATTCATCGCCTGCTAAAAATACTTTCCACATCGGAGGGCGCTCTAGAGTCTCTGTTTCCGTGTATCAGACGCTGACAGATGGATAAAACACTGGAAAGGTCATAGGTGGATTTTAGAGGGACAGCTTTTCTGATGGGGGAGGCTTTCACATGATACAAAGCCAATTTCAGGCAGCAGGGGTACGGCCCTGAATTAGGGGCTGTAATATGGTTTGCAACATCAAATCCTGGTGCTGTTCTACTGAATGGGCTTTTAATCATGAAACAACTTTAGAGTTTGGATCAGTAGAAATACATGGTGGGGGGCATTTATTATTCGCTTTTCTACCATTTTTTAGTCAGCTGCTTTTTTTATGTTTCTGCGCCATGTGCCCCATATTTATTAGATGTCAGCGCCACAATTTAGCTTCACATTTTCTTCTGTCGCTCAATATGGGTGCAGCTCTTCAATGCCGACATTTTTCCCGCACTTCTAGTTTCCCGGCACTTTTATTTTGTCACAAAACTAGATAAAGCAAGTCTACCAAATTATAACCCCCTTATGAACGTGGTTTCACATTTGTGATGCTCATTTGTCATTTTTTTATGTTGCGCCCAATACATTAAGGCCTTGCGCCACAATATAACAACACCGTGCAAAGAAACAATAGCGCCAAAAATAATGAATGACCCCCATGGTGTCAGAGTCTTCATATAACCCCTAATGGGGAACTCACACTCTCAATAAATCACAGACTGTACAAAGTCTAGTTTCACGGAACAATGACATTGCCGAGGAATCCGAGCATCATAGTGATAGATGATACATGGAGTCCCTTCTTCCCTGGTGTATTCATGACTAGAGTTTGTCACTGATGTTTTGCATGAAAGCAGGGACTCCTTGTATCATATAGCACTATGATGCTTGGATTCCTGTCCTTTTCACTGTGGTTGGAACAGGACAGGATTTATGTACCGATCGCAGACGTCTGATACTGCCCTTTAACACATTTATATCACCGTGGTATGAGATTGACCTTATTCAATCTGGATGCAGTATTACACTACTGTACAACACTGAACACAGCTATTTAACCCTTAAGATACCCTGGGTAATGTATCTAAGGGGTTTAGAGAAGGTGGACTCTTCATCAAAGACACATCTGATTGATGAAAAAATGAACCACAGTATCTTCATCTGATTGATGAAAAAATGAACCACAGTATCTTAATAATAATACACCACCTTTTCCCGCAGAAAATAAGATGCTGTAGGGGTACATTTGGCAAACAATAAAATTGTGATGACCCTAAGCAAGCAGTAACATAAAATCTAATTATTTCTTTACAAAAAGCATCTAAATTCAAGTTGACTTGATGTTTATTGAAGTAAAGAACATATAAAACAAACGTCACCCAAGAATATGGCCAGACATGACCCCATAGAGAGGAATCTCAAGCACTATCCAAAATATTGTATATGAGCAAAAGGCATAACTCACGAAAGTGAGACAACTATACATAGGAATAGATGGAAAGTCTGCGTGGGACCTGCTTAAAAGGCATCTGATTGTACCGTCCAATAGTTATAGATATAAAACCTATACAGAAAGTCCCCGGGCAACGTTCAAGATAGGTTCTTTAGGTCCTTAAATTGAATTTGTCTGGAGTTACAATTATAATATATACCTGTTCTGACTTACATACAAAGGTTTTGAAGAACATATAGATTATTAATAACAATATTATATGTAACCATTTCCACAGAAGCACTACAGGCAGCACATCACCTACCAGTCTCCATGTTCCCATCCACCAAGAACTCCAGCATGTTGTTCATGGCTCCCATGTAGAAGATGAGACGTAGCTGGGTAACACACATCGTAATAAGGCTGAGCAGTAATATGGGGCTGAACACGCTCTTCATGAAAGATGGGGCTGCTGAAAAAAATAAGAATATAATTACAATATTGAACTCTCCAATGTCCAACTTTAAGCTTAATAGTTTTCTATTGTATCTTTGTAGATGGATGACAGACATATAAGGTTGCTGTCTGCAGCCACCCCTAGAGGGAGCTGAGGAGCATATTACATCATTTATATCTCCAAGCTCCTTAGCTCCCCCTTATGGTGCAGTCCCTGAACATTTACCAATTACCTCTATGGTTTCACAGAGAATTTGAAACAGTTATTAGAGCTTCAACCACTTTAAGACTCACCAGACAACCAAAGGGGTATTTACTTGGACCCTTATTGGCAGATATACTGCCCTACATATAAGTGTTTTATGTATAGCTACAGTGTACTTTTCTGTGTTAAAAAAGAAACACAGCACTGACCAATATGTTGAGAGTTTTGGACATATTTACATTACTAAATGGTTGGATCCACATTTATAAGACACTTGGGCAGCCATAGATTACAATGGCTTCTCTTTAAAACCTTAAGTAGATTGTTCCACAGTCATTTTGACTCAGGGAGACCAATATTGAACCACAATACAAACACCCTCAGGTTGGCATTTTAGCCAAGTACAAGAATAGTGTAATGCGAGCCGTATGATTATAAAATATGTATGGCTTTTATCTCGTACAGCAGAGGATTGTGGGTCATGGCGTCTGAATATACAAAAATATATTCCACCCAGCAAATGTCATATTGACAAAGCTGATGTGATAAGGGTCCAGTGTTTGTAGAGCAGCCATAATCAATTTACATCTTCATACTCAGAACATAAAACTCCAGGACAGGAAATTATTGATCTCATTTGCCAGGAAGCTGAAATCATTCTAAGCAGAAAAGCAAATGTCTAACCACAGGTAATAAATGCAGAAGAGAAGTCTGGGGAAGAAATATTATCCTTCTAGGTTCCATCATCTGCGCAGGAAGCAATTCAGATTTGTTATTTCCCTTGGAAAATGGAAATTGCACTCGACAGACTCTTTCCATTGAACCTTCTGATTAATGGTTAATTTCAAGTTTGTCTACGTGTATTTATAAAGATGGACCCAATAGAACTGATAGAGGCTGTGTGCATCTGTGTAGTAACATTTTCTAGTCTACCATTTGATTTCATGCATTATGAACCAAACATACCTTGAGAATGCTGTAGCTACACTGATGCTGAAACATATCTTGTGTAATCCCTGAGATGAGTGGTTTTGCTGAAAATTATAATATTATGATAACGAAGCTCTGTCGTTTCTGTACTCGGGCTCGGCGCTTCTACTGTCACATTAAGTACGTACTGCTCCAGAGAATGATGTAATCACTATGTTGTGCTTGACAGGCAGAAGTAATCAATCTATGCATCATCCCCCAGCTACTTTGGATAAGTCATCCAGCTCAGGTTAATTAGTCCTGAATGCTATATTTTTTTTAAGCAAAACCACTAAGCTCAGGAATTAAACAAGATATGTTTCTGCATCAGTATAGCTACAGCACTCTCAAGGTATGTTTTGTTCATAATGCATGACATCAACTGGTAGATTTTCTTCAAGGAATAACAAACTTTGAATTTTTTTTTTAATTTCTGAAGCTTATCATATGATCACTTATCATTTATCGTAGTTCAACGCTCGTGGCCTGTCATATGATGAAGTCCCTGCCCCTCCGATGCCACTGGACACATCAAGAGGCCTCCTGATGCATCTGGAGGCTGGCTGTGCCGGCAAACAATTCTATGTCAGGTCATGCCTGGCATAGAATTGTGCTGTAACTTGCACCTTGGAGATGCAGAGGGAAAATAATCGCAATTACTGGCAGTTCTCTAGTGATTGTTATTACTTCAGGGCTTGTATGACAAATAAAACTAGCATACAAGTTCTGATAGATCTACCCCACAGTGTGTAGTGCAATCCTGCAGTCCTATATTCTCATACTTTCAAACACATAGACATAGAACTGCGTGATCAGACTTCAGAGTTTGTTGTCTGTTACTATGGAGACACATAACCGGCGTAGGAGCTGTAAAAACAATAAAAGACGTATCATAATCTATGCTCTGCCATTTGCACTGAGCTGTGCATTAAAGGGGCCACAAGACAAAAGATAATTTTGCTTGTGGTCTCAGAAATGACAAATATAAAGTTGCTTGCATGGTCTATAAAAAGTCCTCAAATTACATGGCAATCTCCCCACGGGATCCAAAGACATTTACCTGCATTGTCAGCTTGACATTTGACTTCCAGATCTACAGTAGACAGGCACAGCTTATTGCCTTCTTGTAATGCTGACAGCTCTTTGGGATTCTTCATGGAGCCTCCTACACTCAGTCTTCGTCCCACAGTAGTTACTTGTTTGTAGAACTGCTTACCGGTGATCTTGTGGTCAAATCCCAACCAGCTAAACTTTATCTTCACACTGTGAATATGAGAAGCAACATTATCATGACTTATCAGCATGATAGGGGACTATAGCTTGGTAGTAATGATAGAGCCCTTACGTGTAGTCCATGTCTTCTGGTCCAGGGAATGGCTCCAGGGGCCAGTTGAAGAAACAATTGAAGAAGACCAGTCCAGCACAAGCGGCCCAGACGATCAGGATGGTGATAAAACTCACACCGAGGTCATAAATAACCTGTAGATATATAATTAGTTCATTAGTCCTGGAGCCAATGGGCACAGTCTAAAAAAATAAAAGAGGTACGAGGTCCTTCCTTCCAAAAAGTCAGGCTATATGACCTACCATGTTTTTTTCTTCAAAATACTGATGGTAATTGACTGCTATGTTTTTTTAAAAATAATTTTGAGGAGCCTGGCTGCTAAATTTAGGGGCAAGTTAACTCTTTATGGGAATATTGTGATAGTTTGGATCTGGGTTTGTGATTTTAAATTAAGTTTTCTAACCCCCATTAGCCATGAAGGGCAATACATTTATGTAAGCAAACCATCTACTGTAACTAGAGACATACGGTAAATCTTCTACGTAAACATAGTTTGGCTTCCAGTCTCCGACAAAGGATACAAAGAAGCCAAAAGTTATAAAACAGGTCAGTGCATAACCCCCTTGTCATAGTAACCAGACTAAATAAAGGACCTTTTACACCGGCCAATTATATACAACGTCCTTCTATAGAAATAGCTATTCCTAATTATTGGTTTGTTGTAGTGTGCAAAACATCTGACAAATCAGCAAGTGCACATACGGACATGCTTTATTGTTTGTGATATGGACTCATGAATATCCCATGAGCTGCTATACACAACCGCAGCAAAACTCACTGTATGACTGCAGCTGTTCATTCTATAGAAAATCCATAAAATTATAATATTTTGGGTCTGTTAGGAGCTAAAGTTGACAAAAAGTGGTCTGTGGTCAGTCCATGAAATCTGTCCAGTGCACAGTCTGTGAACAACCACTGTAGTGTCTCTGGCCTTATGTATTTAATGGGGAACACTGGCATAGAAGACCTGAAATAATCACAATTACTTGCCAGTGATTGCGATCATTTTTCCCTTCATGCAATTTCCAAGGCAAGTGGGCATGGCGGGGATTGGAAGGAAGCACTATCGGCTACCAGTTTGCAAAGTTTTGGTCACCGGCAAGGCCATCCCCTCGGATACATCCGGAGGTTTCTGGCTGCGGCAAATACATTAGGTGTGGGGCTTCCGTTACACGGCGCTGCACGAGCATATGATAAATCCCCCCTACGTTTACTTTTCATGTATGACAACTTACAAACTTCAAACCTCACAAACCTCAGATTGCAAGTGGATAACAAGTACTCACCTTGATAAAGGGGAAGGTGACTGCGGAGGAAGCATAAGACCCGATCATCAGTGCAATAAAAGTTGAGCGCAGGTCACCAAACATATTAGGCAGCTGTAAAAAGAAAAAGCGAGACAGGTAAAGGATCTTTCTTAGGAAAATATACTTTCATAACATTACGAGGGGCAGCAAAGCAAAAGGCTCCACAAAATCATAATGTAGAATTATTACATTTTATCTGCCACACTGAAGCCAGAACGGAAATGAAAAGATTTTATCTTCCTTCTGTTTGACAGACGAATTATATCAGTGTACAGTCTCTATAGCATCACTTTATCACGTGTGTTCTCGGGAATACGGCACAGTATGAATGTTATGATAATACACACCGCTACTATTTCCTGCTAGGGGAGCCCACATGTACATCTGGCTAACAGAATTAAGGAAATTGTACTGGGTCCAAGGTATCAGGTAGTCAGCAGGCTACTGACAAGAAGATAATTGGCAATGGCTCAGACAAGAAGATAATTGGCAAGTTATCAGGATAAAATTAAGCTTATTAATATAAGCTGTTCCTACGGGGTTACATTCTGAAAGTGAAGTCTCTGATGACACAACCCCTTTAAACAATGAGTAGTTTTTACTCCTTCAATAACAAATTTTGTGTCATATACCTTCTTGACTTTTTGTCAATCTGTGGAATGTCCTCCCGTGGGGATGAAGCGGGGCTGCATACATTGGGGCTCATTCACTAAGGGTCCGAATCCCGCACTTTCGTCAGGTTTCCTGACGATTTCCTGTATTGCCGGCGCACGCGATCGGATTTTGAACAGAAATGGGGGGGGGGGGCTGTCGGACAACTCGGCGGATTCGGAAAAACCACGGAATTTAAAAAAGAATTTGTGTCACAAGATCAGCACTCACATGCACCGGGACAAAGAAAGTGAACTCCGGCGGACCTCGGCGCAGCAGCAACACCTGTTGGTTATCGGGCGCACGGACCTTAGTTAATCCCGGCAGAACCGAATCCTCGTCGGAGAATGCGCCGCTGGATCGCGACTGGACCGGGTAAATAAATGTGCCCCATTGTATGAGCAGTCAATAATGTCACTCGCGTTATGTGCCGTTCTGTAGGGATCTTTTTATAAACCTGCACACGCATAGTTGTTAAAGTAACTACGTAACATGTTTTCTTGTATGTGTGCCCTACTATACTATACTAAAGCATTTGCTGGGTAGTAATTGGTGTTTTCTCCATTGTGTATCCATGGCCCAAACACCTGCTATGTTTACCGTGCCTCACGGGGACAGACTGGGTGAGGCTGTGGATAAGCTCAGAGGAGTTTGTAATCTGTTCTTCCCAAACATAATCCTCTGATATATTTCTGTCTCACCTGGTTTATTTAAAGCTCTAGAGAAATTCCTTCATTGTGAGTTTATAATGACAGATGTGAGCGACTCACTAACACGACAAACTGCACCTGGTCTGTGGATAAAAACAAGAGCGCAATACAATAGTATCTGCAGGGATGTTTACTACCAACAAGTCATCCCATGTAATCCTGCTATACCCAGATCTTTATATACATAGACAGGGATTCTTTACTGTAAGAATCTGGTGCACACGAATATGTACAGCCCATGGAAACCTGCCATAGAACGTCCAGCCTGCTGGCCCATTAGCCGCAGTGGCAAATTAATAGTTAATACAGGTCGGCACGGCTGTACGGCTGGCAGAAGAGACGTCCTTACATTATATTTCTATATAATGTTGGGACCCTCGTCCACCACACTGCGGTTAGCCCGTGCGCCCATCAGTTCAACATCCAACCTGTTTCCATGGGCCGCACATGTTCAAACTGTAAACATAGTTATAGAATAGAAGAAGGGGCTCCTTGTATCATATATCCCTGTGATGCTCGGAGTCCTATCCTCTGCACTTTGGTAGGTCCGTGAAAAATGGCCGACGCATGGGGGTTGATTTAGCTGTCTGTTCTAGTTGCCCTTCGAAACCAGTCAGAGCTTAGCTTTCATTTTATAAACAACTGTGGGAAAATAAAAGCAGAGCTCTGATTGGTTGCAATGGGCAACTAAAACTATTTTACCTCAGACACTTCTGATTAATGCCCCCCAATATATCCATTTTCTGAACCAGGCTCCCAACTATGAGTTATTAATACAGGCACTAGGCACTTTATAGGCAGGTGTACAACCCCCTTCAGGTGGTTATGA